>NC_143575.1:181943704-182543704 GCF_048544385.1 Mastigoproctus giganteus | reverse complement strand
TGCTCGGAGACTTCAATGCACATCATTCGCTGTGGGGGGGGGGGATCTTCAACAATTGACAAGAGAGGTAAGCTAATAGAATCCTTTCTTGATGCTTATCAACTCACCCTTTTAAACACTGGCGAGCCAACATACATTCATTTTTCGACTGGATCCATGAGTGCAATAGATCTCTCGATCTGTTCTCTCTCCACATATATACTATTACGGGGTGGTCTGTTCTTGAAAATCCACTGAACAGTGATCACCTGCCGATACTCTACAAACTCCAAACACGAGGAAACTCCACTGGATCCATGAGTGCAATAGATCTCTCGATCTGTTCTCTCTCCATATAGTTGCTGATGCGCCAATAAAACTCAACCAACCAACCATCTCTCCATATATACTATTATGGGGTGGTCTGTTCTTGAAAA
The DNA here is from genome assembly GCF_048544385.1 of Mastigoproctus giganteus. NCBI lineage: Eukaryota > Metazoa > Arthropoda > Arachnida > Uropygi > Thelyphonidae > Mastigoproctus > Mastigoproctus giganteus. Next base: position 182,543,288 of record NC_143575.1, on the reverse strand, counting down.
TCCACTGAACAGTGATCACCTGCCGATACTCTGCAAACTCCAAACACGAGGAAACTCCCCTTCACTACATCGCTCCATTTGGAAATTTCGTAGGGCACACTGGGGTGAATATGCCTCTCAAGTTCGGTTAGATGATAAAATAATGCAATCTCAGACCATAGAAAATGTCACGCAACACATTACTACTCAAATATTACTAGCTGCTACCATTGCAATACCAAAATCTTTACCGGGGAAACGGAAACACAGTAACTACTGGTGGAACCAAGATTGTACGCATGCGAAACAGGAAAAAACAGATCTTGGAATTTATTTCGTAAATTCCTCACAACTAGTAACCTAATTAACTTCAAAAGACTGAAAGCAAAATTCCGCCAAATAAGAAGGAAAGCAAAGAAAGATGCCTGGATTAGCTTTTCCTCAAGTATAAATAAAGACACGGACAGCAAAATCATCTGGAGGAAAATTCAAATGCTCAATGGCAAATATGTTCAGTCCCCATCTACAATACTAAATTGGAACGGGAAAGAGTTGTCATCAGCGGGAGGAATAGCAAATGCCTTAGCAGAATCATTTGCCAGCATATCAGCAATGTCCACCTACAACCCAACCTTTCAACGAATTAAAAAATCTGCCGAATAGCATAAGATAAATTTTTCTACGGCAGTTTCACCCATACAACCAGCCATTCAGATTAACAAAATTTCTAGGGGAACTCAATAAGTAGTGCTGCTGAGCCAGATGGGGTCTATTATATAATGTTAAAACAAAGCAAAAAGAACATTGTTAAAATGTTACAACCGTATTTTCTTAGAAAATACCTACCCACTCTCCTGGCGTCACTCAATTGTTCTAGCCTTCCCGAAGCCAGGAATGGATCGTACCTTTCCTCATAACTACAGGCCAATTTCACTGACTAGTTGTTTAGGAAAAGTCTTGGAAAAAATGGTCCACAAGTGGCTAACTTGGTTCCTGGAAGCAAACAACTTACTAAACAGCAGCCAGTATGGATTTCGAAAGAATCAGTCAACGCTAGATGTGATGATAAAAGCAGAGGCAAACATCCGAAATGCCTTCATAAGGAGAAAATATCTAGTCATGATTAATCTCGATATTGAGAAAGCGTTTCATACCTCCTGGCGATATGGTGTACTTTAAGATCTTCATTCTTCCGGCTTGAGAGGGCAGTTACCCCAATTTATTCAAAACTTCCTATGCAACAGAACGTTTCAGGTTAGATACACGAACAATTTATCCAAATCATTTGAACAAGAGGAGGGTGTACAGCAGGGTTCCATTCTCAGTGCAACATTATTTTCAATAAGATTTACAAACATGACACGGGATGTACCAAATACAGTAGAAACGTACGTGTTTGCCGATGACCTTATTATCCCTTGTCAGTCCCAAACTATGAACACCATTGAAAGATAACTTAAAATTTCCATAGCTAAGATCGAATCATGATCACTACGAAATGGTTATTCTTTACCAGAATAAAAAAAACCAACTGCAATTCATTTTTGTAAGAAACGCAAACTACATCCGGTTCCATAAATATTTTTAAAAAGCAGCCTGATTCCTATCACCAACACTTTTCGTCTGTTGGGATTATTTTTCCATACTAAACTTTGCTTCCAATATATCTTGCCTTCGAACTACATGTCATAAAAAATTGAACATCCTAAGAGCTGTCTCTGCTATGTTCTGTGGTGCTGACAGAAGCTCTCTCCTTTATCTCTATAGAGCTTTAATAAGATCACGCCTAGATTATGGATCACCTGTCTATGACTCCGCTAGAAAAAGTTCACTATTACGTCTGAACACCGCACAGCATACTGCCCCTAGGGTAGCTGTGGGAGCCTTAAGAACATCTCCGGTCCACAGCCTGTATATTGAGGCAAATGAACCTCCACTGAATATAAGGAGAAAATCCCTATTCTGTAACTATGCACTAAAGATTAAGAGTATTCCATCACATCCTAGCTGGCAGCACTTGTTTAATCCTCAATACACCATGCTATATCAAAATAAACCTAATGAGAATCGCCCCATCAGGGCTTCGACTGCAAGAGCTCATGATCAGTTGGAACATTAATTTTCAGAATGTTTTCCAAGACCTTGGTACTCCTGAACCTCCCTGGACTGAATTCGTACCTCTCAGTGACAATTTCTTTTTAAGATGGGGGAAGAACTCCCTGGCTAATACAAATTTTCAACAGTTCCATAAATCGCATTCCTTGGAAAACTCAGAAAAAGTACATATCTATACTGATGGCTCCAAAACAGATACAGCAGTAGGTGCTGCAGCAGTTTCTTCCACCTTCTCAGTAGCTGTGTCTCTTTCCACTGAATGCAGTATCTATACTGCAGAATTATTCGCAATAAAACTGGCTCTAGATAATATAAACCACTACCATTTATCAAAGAATCTTTGATATATACAGACTCCATAAGCGCAGTCACTGCTTATTCAATCTACATTTTCTCCCTCTCACTCCATTCTTAGAGGGATCCGATCCAAGTTATTTTACTATCAAACAGTCAATCAGAAGGTTACCTTCTGCTGGATCTGTGGTCATGTCGGCATCTCAGGTAATTAACATGCGGATGATGCTGTTAAATATCCCATGGAAAGCATGCATACCTTCATGCGATTATTACTTCCAACGTTGGGGGAAACAATCCCTGAACAATGAAACTTTTCAGAAAATACATGCAGCCCACTCCTTGTCAAATGCACAAACTCTGCAAATTTATACTGACGGCTCCAAAAGTGACACAGCTGTGGGAGCTGCTGTGGTTCTACCAAAATCAACAGTCTCTGTCTCGTTGCCTCAGGATTGCAATGTTTTCACTGCAGAACTCTATGCCGTTAAGATGGGCTTGACTTTCATTGCTAATAACTCCACACCAAAGACTATAATATATACAGACTCTTTGAGTGCAGTGACAACGCTCCACGGCAATTCCCGCTCTCCACATCCATTGATAAATCAAATAACAACTCAAATATTGGATCTTCATAAAAATAGGCAGAGTGTCACTTTTTGTTGGATCCCAGGGCACACTGGAATACCAGGAAATGAGCATGCAGATAAAGCAGCAAGAAATCCCACTGACAATGACAATATCCAGATTCCTTACACAGACTATAAATTAATCATTCACCAAATATGCAATGAAAAATGGAGAGAAATTTGGCATAATCAGTTAAATAACAAGTTACGAAATATAAAACAGAATTCGCAGGTATGCAAATCTAGCTTCCGCTCAAACAGGCACGAAGAGGTTGTACTTGCCAGGGCAATTGGACATACCCACTTTACGCATCCCTATTTATTGCAAGGAAATAACCCCCCACTATGCTTGCATTGTGATTCACCACTAACTATAAAACATTCTTATAGAGTGCGATCGTTATCAGTTTATCAGATTCACGTCATTCCGATGCGGTCCCTCTGTAACTTGAATGAGTCTCTTCAACTAAGACATATTCTTGGAGACAACTCTAATCTATCTGAATTTTTTCACTTTCTGAAACAGATTAATATATATACATGCTCTTATAAACTCGCTTTACTGATCTGTACAGTGTCTCTCAACAGAAATAGTCGCAATGTGGTCATAGTAGCCCTTGCGCCAAAAATCAACAACAACAACAACAGCTAAACATCCCGACTCTGGATCTTCCAGACAACTAAAAGTTCCCTACACCGATTACAAATCTATAATTAAAACAACATGCAGGAAACAATGGTCCTACCTTTGGAAAACTCAAATCAATAATAAACTGCTGCAGATAAAAAAGAGCCACAACTGTAGACATCTAGTTCCAGGAGAAGCAGGCGACAAGAAGTGATTCTAGCAAGGCTCCACATCAGTCATTCGCATCCAACTCACCTGTATTGGCTTATAGGAGAGAATCCTCCTCAGTGTTTCTTTTGTCAGTCGCAGCTAACAATAAAACACATCCTCATAGAATGTCCCCCACATTCAACAGTCAGAAAATCATGCTTCAGCTCCCTGTCCGACTTACAGGAACCCTTAAACCTTATTTAATGTTCTTGGCAATGAAGCAAATTTCGAGGAACTGTTTAATTATTTGAAACACATAAATCTGTATAATAAACTGTGATCATAGTGACAAGCAAATCATGAACAGGCACAATATGTCCCAAGAGGCCCTTGTGCCAAAAAAACCCAAAAACAACAACAACAACTCCTGAAGAAGTTGCTAATGCACTAGCGGAATCATTTGCAAAAATGTCAGCTTCCGCCTCCTATGCATCCACCTTCCAGAACATCAAAGCAGATGCAGAACGGCCTACATTCAACTTCTTCAAGCGCCGCTCATGCTCATTCCCGTACAACTAACCCTTTAAATTAATAGAACTTCAAGAATCATTAAACAGGTCTTCCAACAGCGCCACAAGTCCAGATGGAGTTCATTACGTTAAGCTGAAGCATTTACTTGAAGAAGACTTGAGAACTATATTATTTTTTATAATCGGATCTTTTCTGAAAATGCCTAACCTTCTCCTGGCGCCATTCGTTCATTATCGCCTTACCAAAACAAGGAAAAGATCCTTCCTGTGTTGAAAATTACAGGCCAATATCTCTTACGAGCTGCATGGGAAAAATTTTCCAAAGAATGATTCATACTAGGCTCACTGACATCCTGCAGTCAGAGAATCTCCTTCCAGATCATCAGTATGGCTTAGAAAAAATAGATCAATGGCTAGATTATGGTTGTCCAGTGTATGACTCTGCCAGGAGCACTACTTTAAAACGGCTAAATTTGATCCATCACAGTGTCTGAGGGCTGCGCTGGGAGCTTTCAGGACTTCTCTGATCCAAATCTATATATTGAAGCGCATGATCCCCGATTACACCTGCTAAGATTCAGAGGCTACCATCGCATCTAAGTTGGGTGTATCTTTATAATACTCAGTGGGATTCCTTCTATGTTTTCTTCCCTAATGTTAGTTGTCTTCGAATCACCTCAGATCACAAGTTGGTGATGATCTCTCCACCAATAGAGACTCTGTCTTATAACCATTCTCAGCTTTGTGTCATCTGACTTAGAGATTGGAACTGAGATGAGCTATGTGTTTTCTGGTCCTCGTTTCTGTGGTTGGACTGATGTTTAAAATATTTTAATCCGAATATATAGGATCAAAATTGGCTTTCCGCAATACCCGAATATTATGGAATCAAGGTCTTGTGAGATCACTTGGAAATGCCCAATGGAGAGCTGTCAATGTTTTGCTTAAATTCGTGTCCATGAAATTGTTTCTGTAGGGATGAAATCCTTTCTCGTTCAATTGTAAACTCCAGTATTTTATTGAAACCGCGATTTTCTAATATATCTGCTGAGACTATTCAAGATAAGAATATAATATTTTCCCAATTGGCTTTTATCCAACTCTCCAGCTTCGTTTTCTGCATACACTAATGCTCGCAACAGTTGTAAACAAGTTATTAATACATCCAAAGTTTATTTTCAAAAGTCAGAAACTTGCTTCTTGTCCAAATGGTAGTTGAGCCTACTGATCTCCTGCCAAAGCTGTTGGTCGCAGCATCTATCCACCTATACTTCTGCATCTGTTCCATTCTCATTTAAACAAATATCTAGCTTATTACTGTACCAATTTTTCTCCAAATCTTGTATCGGTCAGCTTCAGTCTTCTCCTACTCATAATGTCACTGAGCATATCACAATGCAGATGCTATCAGCAGAAACAGCCGCCATCCCTCAGTCTCAATTAAGAAACCATAGCCATAAAAAAACAAACAAACGCAGCATGGAACTTCTTCCGCAAATATCCCAACACAGCCAATCTTATTAATCATAAGAGACTTAGATCAAAGCACGTGACATCCATTGAAAGGCTAAAAAAACTCCTCTATAAAATGTGCATCATCAATCAACAAACATACTGATGCCAGAATAACCTGGAAAAAATGGAGCAGTTAGATGGTAAATATCATATGTTACCCTCTCCCGTTCTTAAGTGGATGGGAAGGAGATCTCTAACCCATGCAGAGATTGCAAATGCCTTAGGAACTGTGTTCTCTGAACTTTTCGCCTCAACCGTAAATCAGCAAAATTTCAAAAAATTAAATCGGAAGCTATGAAATTCAAACTAAGCTTCAAAGCTACCTGTCCTTTACCCTATAACCAACCACTGATTGAGCTGAAAGAATCCATGAATACCTCAAGAAGAAACAGCGCTACTCGCCCTGACGAAATTTACTATATAATGCTTCAACATCAAGATCAGCAATCATTATCCTCATTATCCTGCTAAACTTTTAATCGGATCTTCTCTGAACATATATTCCGCAGTTCCTGGAGGCATTCTTATGTGGTAGCCATCCCTAAATAAGGAAAAGCTCATTCGATTCCTTACAACTGCACACCGATTTCTTTAACCAACTGCTTGAATAAAACTTTGGAAAAAAACGCTGCACTGGACATCTACAGGTTGGGTGCAGCTGATTTTCAAAGGCCTAATTTAAATACACACACCTAACCTAATGATCTATTAGTGTACGTGAGACCATGGTTCTGTACCTCATTTACAGGTAAATAGATAAGTTTGATTGTATATATTATTATTTGATTATATTTTGCGTTTAATTAAATTAATTAATTGGAGTCTTGGATGCGTTTATTTATCTAAATCTCTCTCTCTCTCTCATTTATTGGGCTTTTTATGATTAATACTTGCAAATGACAGAGCATTGGCCAAAATAAACCACTTCATTTGCCCATTCCTTCTAAAAGTTTATCAATAGGGCTATTAAGAGGAAGCATCCGTATCTGTTTTGCAACGATCATTTTTCGATTTAAATTTTATTCGCGTGTGTGTTCCCTTGGGTAACGATGCCATAAACATTTCTAAGTCTTGACTACTTCAATTGGATCACCACGCGGGTTCCTAGTTTTAACATCTTGCAATTTACAGAAATTCAGACTTTCTTAGTAAGAATATTCTTTTGTACTCCAAACTAAACTTATTGCTCTTCCTTGTATTCTTTCAGGCAGTTCTACATCCTTCCTGAAATGAGGTTTCCAAGCCTGATGTAGAAGAGTTAAGGCTAGACGCTGTTTTATTTATACAAAGTTTTGAAATGAACATCAGTTGAATTTTTTTTTAATTAGACTCCGCTCTGTATCCATTCAGGGTCGTCTTATACGAAAGCTTGGAAGGTGCTAGCTCTCAAGGGTAGCAACAAAGAAAATCAAAGTAAATAGCAGCCTTCTTTTCTCTGTTCTCAATTTCGCAAACCTCGTTAACTTTGAATTTTGCTTTTAACTCACTTTGCGATGATTAATGGAATTGCACGACAAAATGGTAAGGCACCCAGAAGAGACAGAATAGAGGTGGTGGCCTTTAAGAAATTTCCTGAAGTAAAAGAGGATTGTTTATTGGAAGTATGCAATCAGTGTCTTAGAGAGGGAGTGTTTCCTGAAGAATAGAAAGTTGCTAGAGTAAAGGTACTTCACCAAAGTCCGGATAAAGAAGTTTCTGACTTGGGTCCTATAGAGGATGTTATGGAGGTGTTTGAGAGGATGCTAATGGATCGAATACTGAAGAAGTATGAGCAGAAGGGGTTTGTATTCTCTCAACAGTTTGGGTTCCGGAGGGTCAGGTAAACTATGCACAATTCAGGCTTTAACAGAGAATGTCCGCATGACCATGAGTAAATATGCCCAGGGTGTCTTTAGAGACATTATAAGGAGGCATTTGACGGACTATGGTGGAGAGTTTCTTAATGAGACTTGGAGTGATGGAATGTCCCGATAACTTCTTCAGAGTCATGCGCGATTATTTTAATAAGAGATCTGTAGAGATTGTAATGAAATATACACAAGTATATGAGGCATTAACGAGGGGTGCTTCGCATTGTTGGACACTTTGCGTGAAACGTTGTGATCGACGATATATTAGAACAAAATTGGGGCCACTGTGATGCAGTTTCTTACGCAAATGGGCTAGTGGTTGTAGTTTATGTGGAAACACGTGAGCAGCTGGAGGAAAGGGCAACGGCAGGACTAGTGCCTGCGTTGCCATAGTGGAAAGATGGACAGATCTCCATAAGTTAGAAATCTCTGAGAGAAAGACGCGCATGACTCTATTGAGGGGACGTTTGAATAAGGGGCATTCCTACCGAAAAGATATTTATAATTAGTCCTGTTTCTTATGCCTCTTGGTCAGATACCTAGAGTGCTTATAGATGAGAGATAACAGATGATGAGCAGAGCCCTTGATCAATTATATACGAATTATACACTAATAATTTTGTGTTTCTCACTGTATTAACATACGCTTGCAGTGCTTCGGGTAAATAATGTGGTCATTAGACGGACGTTAATCTCTGCACAGCGATTTACCCTTTTGGGGATCACTCGGGGCTGTAGAACAGTCTCAAATGATGCTTTACAGGTGTTGGCCGGCCGAATGCCAGTTGGTCTTCTTATTATGCAAAGAGCATTAGAGTTTGCTACTAAATGGGATACGTCAGAAAAATAGTAGGCTTTAGATCCCGCTCAGATGTAGGCAGAGAATATATTAATGGAGATGAACTTAAAATGTTGAAAAAAAAAAAAAAAAAAAGCGATTTAACGAAGGATATTTCAAAAGAGGTGATACCGTTTCTGCGATGGGTCGGGTGACCTAATTCTTTTTGCCCAAAATAAATATAATGAAAAGTATAAAGAGTTCGCCATCTTTGGAGTTCCATGGGATCTTTATGTTCACAGAACATTGTTTAAGAAGTCGATTGTATGAATTAAGAATTGTGGTCAGCTCGGAATGTGCTTGTAGGATGACTGAGGATGTAACTCATACAATGGACTATTGTCCGTTGTATAGCGAACTTAAACATCAGTTCAGATCACCTATTGGCACTTACTGTATAGCATAAGATCATGTACTGGAATTTGTTCCATAGAATAGGCTTTTTGAGGAGAAATATATGTACTGTATATGGCGTTTCTGGATTTCGCAAACGCCACTCGTTTGTGGAGGAAGGGAATTGCTGATGTATAAATAGATATAAACATTTACAGTTGTCTTATTGTAGATACTGTAATATTCATAAATAGATGCTTTTATGAAAAGAAAAGAGTTATTTTTGTTGTGATATGTATATTTTTAAATGTTACAAGTTTATTTTTAATGTGAAACGTATATTTCAAAATGTACTAATGAATTAAAATTAGATAGTAGACAACCCGCCTCCCCGGGGCAGGGGCGGTAATGGGCCCCATTACGCTTGATTTATCAGGTAGTGAGATACGGCTAAGTGGTTGACAGTTAAGTTTTTATATTAATTGTGCCCTAAGGTTCGGATCAGCATCGCTGAGGGAATACTTGGCTAATAATCTATAGTTCAAAATTATCATGTTAACTGAATTACACTTTTAACGCACTTTTTTTTTCAATTGCACTTTTAACCATGATTACCGCCGCCGTAGCACAGTGGCATCATCACCGTCTTTCCACACAGGGTTGAAAATAATATATTTTGTGCTGTTGTTATCGAAGTATGGTGTCAGGGGAAGGTTGTTAGAAGGTTATGGAATCTCGGTTGTTGCTAGATTAGGAACTCGGTGATAATTAGCGAAGTCACGCTGTTCTTTTGAGTACATGATGCATTAAGCTGACTTATTGTATTCACTGTAAACAACATCAATACAGCTTTCGTTTATATTTGACCAGGAAAAAAATCAAAGGCCCTTATTGTAATAAAATGTAATATCTTATGCAGCCTTGTTTGTATGTATTGACGTTCATAGCTCAAGCAGTGCCTATGTTTTCCTATATAACAGAGGAATTTTGTTGCACATGTGGGCAACAGGTGCAACCTGTTGCCCACATGTGCAGCAGGTACAAAAAGGTATATAAATGTTTGAAAAAGGTATAAAAGTTATGGAAGATTTGCAAAGGTATAAAAGTTATGGAAGATTTGCAAAGGTATAAAAGTTATGGAAGATTTGCAAAGGTATAAAAGTTATGGAAGATTTGCAAAGGTATAAAAGGTCTGCAAAGGTATTAAAGGTCTGCAAAGGTATTAAAGGTATATAAATGTATAAAAGGTCTGCAAAGGTATAAAAGGTTTGCGAAAAATATAAACGTATAGAAGGAAATGTTGCAAATTTTTAGGAGAAAGAATTTTACTGACAAATACTACGTGTCTTACCTAGATGTATCTTTAAATCTTTCTTTCATCATGATGGAAAATACAGTGTCTATACCTTTTCTGTGCACACTCAAACGTGTCTTTGAATTAGCGTATTTGAAATTCATATTTTAGATGCCGGTGTATATATTTGGCTTTCTGGTGTAAATTCTGTTGATTATAAATATACGTATTTATATGAATATTATATTTTTGCATCTCTACATTCTCCCTTACCCTTTCCAACCCACTTTTCCAAAGTCATGTTTGAAAAAAAAAAGCGCATAAGCAACTTTGTTTTTCAACTTTATAAGAAAAATATGTCGAGTTGTTTGATTTATTTATCTCTTCTGTTGACGAAGTGAGTCATAAAAAAAAAAACCTTGCTTTCGTTTACTGCTTAATGCACTCAGCGCGTTAAAAATAATCCTAAAGGTGTTTAGCATCTGTAGCCCTATTTTTACCCTACTAAGAGCTCCTCACAATCTCAGTCAATGAAACTTCAGTATTAACGATTTATTATCCGCACAAAACGTATGTCCTATTTCCAAAACGTTCCCATAGATGGCGCATGAGGGTTATTTAACATTCTATCCAGCATCCCCCATTTCAGTCTCGTGTTCCGCTACAAGCAACATGTATTGTAGCGAAGTATGGTCTGTGTAGATTCATTTAAGATTGGCAGTTTATGACGCTATCGTAAATCTGGCAATGAGTACAGAACCTCCTCACATCGAATCTTAATAGAAACGAAGCCTGACTTTTCGCATTTATTTCACAGATGGGATGTTGTATAGTCAGGTAAGCGATTTGAACTTAATTTCACTTTATTGATTAAGGAAGCTTTTTTTTTTTTTTTAATAATTTATTATTATCTTGACATTTTTATAGAGAAGTAAAGTGGAGAAACCGGGTTTTTCAGTTCCTTCAAAGAGGGAGGGCAAAAAATTGTCTGAAATATCGCTATTATATAAGATGGATATTGAGCAGATCTATGAAATTATTCTTTTATTATTATTTTATAAAAAAAAAAGCGGATAATATGATAAAATTTGACGTCATCATCAAAATTTAGGTGACCTCTTTAGGTATAAAGTTCAACATTCTTACAAATATTCGAGGAGAATACTTGATTAGTTAATCACATCAACGGTAATTAAATACTGATGAAATGTGTAAAACCCTGAGGGTCAGGACATTTTACTAACCCTACAACTAAATTTCTGCGTGCTCAGAAATTTTATTAGGACGATATAACATTTATAATTATTATTTTTTTAAATTTCCGGTTGAATTTATTCACCAAATTTGAAAGTGTGGTAAATAAACGTACTCCTTTGACCGTCTTTTAACTCAGCATTAAAAATAGGATTTCCATGCCAGAAATAGGATTTATGTTTCCGTTGTTGTTGTAGGAGGGTTTTATGAGAATCAGTGCATAAGGCCATATTGCTCCGTGTATACTGTCTGTAAATTGCGTGTGTTCTGAGGCTGATTTTCTCTTTGCTGGACGAAAAACCTGAGTTTCCGGGAGAAAAAATCGACGCTACTCTCGCCTGAGACCGACTAACTTAGCCACGTTGTGAAAAAGCCCATAAAAATTCCTCGCGTCATCGACGGGAGTCGAATTAAGGTCTTTTCCACCCGGTGTGGGCAGGACGGCGATTGTACCAACTGTGCTACCCACGAGGGCAATTTATTGATGCAGATTGGTCTGTGATTTTTATTTTTTGTTATTATTCGATTAAGCAGACTAGAAATGCGTATGCATTTTAAAATAAGTATAATTTTAGGATTCTAAACAATGTCTAAATATCTTTAGGAATCTTCTTTTGGAAATTTTATCCAGAAATCATATTTTTTAAAATTATTTATTAATTTATCATTTTTAGCTTAAAAACGCAGGAGAAGGAATTCGATGCTATTTTTAATAGTCTACAAAACTTTTGAAAACACGTTATGAATTTCAAATCAGAGCTTTATCATTCTTTTAATTTTAAAAACGAATATATTGGTTCAAGAGAAAAAAAAGAGACATTCTGCGCTTCTGCTTCCATGTAAAATCTTTTTTTTTTTTTTATCAGCAATATGATTATTAATTTAAAAGGTATCTGACTGACTTAAATTTATGATTTTTCAGCGATTTATCCTTCCTTCCTTTCTGTATTTACTGATGCGAAATTGGAGTAGTATTCTTTATAACCATTCTCTTTAACATAAATGAAATAGGTTATCGTTATGTACTCATTTGAAATTCGAATAAAGTTACAAACTGAACAGAGAAAGAGTCATTCTGATGCGTGAATACAGAAAAGAAGAGAGTAATGAAAAAGGTTCCTTAATTAGTTGTAGTGGTCCATAGAAAACCCAGTAGAAACGGTAGATAAGTTCAACAGTTACTTCTAAACAATATTTATACACGAAAGCAAGCTTGTAAAATAAGTGATGTAATTAGGATGAGATTCGTTTGTTAGAAAAGACCCTGAGGTTGATGGAGGGTAAGGCTCCAGGAGAGATTAGCATATATTCAGTTATAATTAAAACGGCTACGTAGGGCTGTATCAGACCGCTGAAAATGTTAATGAAAAAGCCATTAGACTCTGGGAAGATCTCCTTGGAATGGAGAAGTACTAATGTGTCCTCTGTCCACAGAGGTGGTCTAAAGAGGAGTTAGTCAGTTATAGATCAGGGAGTTTGACTTCTCTGGTAGGGAAGAGAAGTTCAAGGTTAAAAAACTTAGGTAAGGTTATGAAGTTCATAGGTGAGGTGATTCAGAATCATCTCGACAAGAATGGTATCGTGAATGAATCCTAGCACGGGTTCGTTAAAAGGAGGTTTTGCCAGATAAATTTAGTAAATTACTGTGACATGGTCATTGAACAGTTGGATGCAGATAACAATTTTAATATTATGCATCCGGACTTTAGTAAAGCGTTTGATATCGTTCTTCGTGGAAGACTACTATACAAACCAGAATAAGTTGGAGTTATTGGTAAGGTCTTACCGTATCGCAAAGATCCGATCTTCAGAGTGAAATAGTGTGACAATTGTGGTCCCCAGGGTTCGGTGTTGGGTCCTCTCTTATTTATAATTTTTATGATATTGGCGAAGGTATCTAAGGAAAGCTGTCAAACTTTGCTGATTGATTTGAAGGTGGGAGGGGATGGTTAACAATTCGAGTCAGGCCATATTGCTTCAAAAAGACTTGGATAGGTTGCATATATGGTCCGAAAAATGACAACATTTAATGCTTTTAAATGTAAGGTTATGCATTTTAGCCAGCAAGTTATAGATTACTGTAATCAGTTACCTACATGGGTGGTAGAGGCTGACAGTTTGGAGAAATTCAAAGGTCAGCTAGATTTTACCTACGGGAGGAGAAAAATACATAGATTGTCCATTTCCTTTTCGTTTATTATTTATTAATTATTTTTTTTATTAATGTTATTTTATTCTTCCTTTAATTTTTTTTTTTATTTTTTGGCTGGTGCAGCATAAGCCTTAGGCTTCCTCGCACCATATGGACATTACTAATACTAAAACAGAATCCTGTAGTCAAGTTTAAGCTCGGATGAAAGGGGAAACAGGTGGGTACTACGACAGAAGTGTCTTGTCTATGATTTAAAATGTAAAAGTGCCCTTCTTAGCTAACAGTAACCTCTTAATCCACACGGGAATGCAGTAAAAAAGGATTGAGATCGGGTCTAGTTGATCTCATGGGTTCATGGGTTTTCAGCCAAGAAACTCGGGTTTTCATCCCAAATATAGCATCACAGATTAATCTAACATAAAAAAAAAAAACAGACAGTATGTATTGATGTTTGATAGCATTAGTTGCTTTGGAGTACATTGTAAACGACTCGAAGTAAAATTGCAAGGAACTATTAACATCAATAAAGACGAGATTAGTAGGCTTAAAGATGTTCAGAATATGTTCATACTATCACAAATGCTTACAAATAGTCAACTGAAATGTCAATAAGGCAGTGTTCTTGAGAACTGAGCATGAGCCAGTAGTGTTCTATGAATTTTAAACAACATAAATTGGAATCCAACATACTGCTGTTGCTATATGCATTTTAGAAATTTATCTATGTCATAACAAAGGCGAAGTTGATGATTTTGAGCATATAATTGTAGGGTCAGAAGAGACCGCATTCAAATTACTATAAATGGGCATTTGGATCGTCATAGCTGCTACACATGACAAATAAAAACACGCCCGATTTTCAGAAGTATGCTAACCTTCCAAGGATTATTTTGTATATGGAACTCTTCTCTCGTGGAATAATCGAACCTTGAATTTGATTGGTGCTGTTTTTTGAGCAAAATTTTCTTTACTTTTAAAAATAATGTGGTTCCTGCAGCATTTTCTGGACACAGGTGTACCTTCAGCTGGATAAGGCACCACCACCATTCTTTTGCTCGAATGTCCATTCCTACATAATACTGAATACTTTCCCCCGTGATTGTTAATTTCGTTTATTTTATCAGTAAAATTAAGATCTGGAAGTCTCCCTACATTCTGTTGAGTTAACTGTCAACACCGTCATTTGGCTTGAAGGCATGAACGATTCCAAACCAAAAGCTAAAAAAGTCGCCATTTCTTAGTTTGATATTTGGAATTCTGTTGGAATTGAAGGATAGTTCATTCACCAACGTGTATTATGTCCGTAAATTGCATGTTTCCTCTGGTCGGTTTGCCTGTTTTGCTGGACGAAAAAACCCGAGTTTCCGAAATTCCCGAAGAAGGGGGGGGTGCTACCACAGACTTCCTTCTCAGAGACCCCATCGAGCTTGCATCGGTTCTGACCTAAGAATGGGAAATCATATCTCCAGCGCTAGTTAAATATTTTTCTGAGTATGAGCCGATCCACAACTGTATTGCTACCCAAAGGATCACGCATCTTTTCTTTTTTGGCCCCAGGTGCCAAGCTTTCCGTGGCCAAGCGATTTTGTGCGTTCCTCAAAGTATTCCTTTTAAAGAGCCTACATCAGCTAGATGCGGAGTACTCAGTGTACTGGAATCCAGCCATCGGAATATGCTGAGTACTCCGATAGCTGGACCGACCATCCACTATCAGGCTATTCGTATTGCCACTGGAGCATTTCTAGTGTCTCCTGTCCAGAGCCTCTATCTCGAAGCGAATGAGCCATCGTTATCGCTTCATTGGAAACTTGTCTCTACAGTGTGCATAGTATTCAGATCAGGCGCCACCTGAGGTTTCCCACATCTGCGCCATATGTACACTGTGAATAAATACAGAACTACTGTAAATGCCATGAAATAGTGTTGTGTATTGAATGTGAAGTATTTGGTTCGATTCTGTTGTGTGTCCTAGCATTTGGCCGCAGGACCCCTGGTGGGACCCCACGTTGCCCGCACACACCGCTAGGAGGTAGCCAGGCTGCCCATTATTCTCTGGCTTGTCTCCACTAGGGTCGTCTGAGCTTCCTGAACGGAAGCTCAGGAAGTTCAGGGACACCATAGGAGAGGAGGAGGATATATAAGACACACAGCAAGAGAGCTGCGTGTAAGTCCGACTGGCGAGTCAGGTGCCCGAGGGCTACTTAATTTTATCCAAGTTATGCTTTGTTGGCTAGTTAAGTTAGGATTAGGTGTTTGGAGTCTTCCTATTCTGCGATGGCAATAGGGTCTTCAGTCTTGTGAAGAGTGCTTGCGCAAACGTGGTAAACTCAATAGGAATAATTTTCTTCTGTGATGAATAAGTGTTCATTTCCTTGAGAGGTGTCTTGTGTACGTGTCAACAGGATGCTGCGGGGGTCCTTATAATGTTGCCAGGTATATACAAAATGGTTTCAGTCTTCTATTTCACCACCTACATAGTAAGGGTTGTGTCTATTCTATGATTCCTATGGATGTTAGTTTGTGGTCAGCTGATCTCTGTGCGGTAATGAGGTAGGTGGGATAAAGACCAGGAGGAGAGCATCAATTTGGTGACCGGAAATAAGGCATTCACATAAGGTATAAATGTTTCTACATTGTGCTTTAAAACTGAAATCTCTGCCAGAGAACCCAACGTGGACACCTGGTGAACACTCGCCAGACTGCCAATCAACCTTTTGGTATTCTTATCCAAAGAGTACTCAGAGATTTGGACATCACATTAAACAATGTTGCCCATCAGCAGGGCAACCCTCCCCACCCTGGCTTGCTTGTGTCCCAGCCTGTGACATCTCTTAACAACTGGAGAAAGCACATTACTCCATCTGCTATCTACCTGCAGCTCTTTTCAGCACACTGATCTGAGCATTCTGACTTCCTACCAGTCTACACAGATTGCTCGAAGTCAGAAGTGTCTGTGGGATGTGCCGCTGTCTTCCCAAACACCACGATATCTGAGCAGATCTCTCACGAATGCAGTGTATTCACTGCAGAGCTGCACGCAGTTGAGCTAGCCTTAGATCATATAGAAACCATCCACCACCAAAAATCTATTATATATACACCGCTTCTCACAGTTCATTGCAGGCTTTATCATCGAGGAGGTTCAATCTTCATCCTATCTTGTCCCGGATACAGTAGAAGTTACACTTCCTTTCTCACTCTGAATTTGATGTTCGCCTCTTCTGGATCTCCTGCCACATTGAGATCTTAAGAAATGATTTGGCAGACACGACAGCCAAAGCAGCGACCCTTTTTAGCTCCTGCCTTGCAATCCCCTATACAGACTACAGTCAATTAATACGAAAGAAACTAGTATCCAAATGACAACACTTGCTGCACTGGCAGGCTGAAAACAAGTTATATGAGATTAAGCCAGCAATCGAACATTGTCATTCGAATCTGCGCAGGAATCGTAAAGAGGAAGTTGTTCTTTCTCGGCTTTGCATAGGACATTGTCACTCGAAGCATTGCTATCTGCTGAGGGCAGACGATCGTCCTATGTGTAGAAATTGTGACACCATTTTAACAGTCACCATTTTAATTGAATGTTTGTGTTTTTATAATGATCGTCGTTTGTGTTTTTCCCATCTGTCTCAGCCTTATACACTCAGACAAATTTTATCGGACAATGACAAAGTGTCAGATATATTTAAGTTTTCGCAGCTTATTAATTTATATAATTTTATCTAGGATGTTTTATGCTTTATAACTGTTTTATATCATATAATCTTTTACAGCAATATATCCATTAATTATATATTTATGTTATTAAGACACATAAAACCGAATGTATCATTAAGATATCTGTTGTTATCTAATAAAACGTTTTTGATTTATTTACGTTTTCATGCTTACTTCCTAACTTTTGGGCACCGCCAGTGTATAAATGAAATGTATTTTGAAGAACTAAAGATAATTACCTGTTTCATTCGCATAGATTCCCATTTATGGCTCTGTCTTCAATGCCTGCCTTTAAATTGTTCGCTTTAGAAGGAATACAGATAATTTGACAGAATAAGTATTGTTTTTTTTAAGAATGACTTCAAAGAACTGCGCTGGTATTTATTGCAGGGGCTTCATCTATCGGAAAATCGACAGAGCATTTAGCGGAGAAGAATGCCCTACCACAGAAAAGTTATTGACTTAGAATTCTTCCCTCTAAGAATCCTTTTATTGAGGATATTGCGCTTTATTGCGGCAAATACTGAACTAACCCATAGTTTTGAATTTTTACGCTTTTTTTTCCCCTGAATAGCTTTGATATTGGAATTCGTTGATGACAAAGGCAGATAGATAGTCCAATAGTTTGATTTTACTCCTTTTGAAACAGTTTTTTTATGCCAACTAGGTTTACTTAATGCGAAAATATTCCAGCCAGGAGTTGTATGGTGCTGGGTGGTTTATTTTTGTTCTTCGGCCCTATTTACGCAAACAGAGTAATTTGTGAGAGTGAGATATCTTAATGTTGAATTAGTTTTGCGGATACCATATGAATATCACCAAGGAAATTTAATTTAACTTGTTACTCGCCCTTCAAGACGAGTGAAAAGAGTGAACAGTGGATGTTTATATTAAGGTAAATTTATAATTGAGAATAAAAACCGCTGGTTTGTTACTGATAGAGGAAGAAAAGTTACCAGCAGTTTAGATAATTATTGAGAAAAGCTTGGGGAACAACTGCTACTATATGTTATTCTACATCTGCTTTCAAAACCAGATGGATATTTCCATATAGATCTCATTCAGATTGCGTCTCAGAAGTTGCATTTGCAGTAAGCTTAAATGAAGATAAGTGTTACTGAAATCAATTCTATTGAACAAAATATCGATTCGTCCTCGAAAAAGTTTTCGTTCCTGAATTTTTACGAAGAATCAATAGCTGGGACCATCAATCTGAGCGGTAGAATCACCAGTGCATTCTAAGCATCACAATACACCACAAGCTTAGAAAACTTAACGAAATTTCATGTCTATCTCACCTTAAGTTAAGCAAGAAAAATAAAAGTGGGGTAAAAAAACCTTTACAGGGTATTAAAAGAAAAAGGCACAGAAATTTGAGGCTAAGAAAAATAAAACCACAAAAAATGCAAAGCTACCCTTACAAGATTTAGACCAAACAAAAGATACATCGATGATATTAATGCGTGAAAAGGAGAAAATATAAACCAATTTTAAAGTGTGGCTGGATAATCTTGTTAAAGTGACTCAATGGAGATTTTGTAATCGTTGGGAAATATTTTGTTAAGTAGAAGAGAGAATACAAGAGATACACTCGTAGAAGGGAAAACATAAAGCATCTCTCAGTGACTCTAATTTAAGCAATTGTTTCATGTTAATGTTCAAATTACTTCTTTGTAAAAATTTGCAGTAGAGAAAGAACATATCAATGACAGGGTAAAAAACATATCAATGTTTTATCAATGAACAGGGTAAAAGATAAATAAATTTTATTGTCTATAAATTCAACAGAATCCATTTTACAAAAAAAGTGGAACATCTTTGTCCATTTTGCCCTAACGACTACCAACTTGGACATGGGACGGGACGCAAAATATGAAGGAAAGGGCTCCTAGATTGGATACTCCTGTTTTGCGCAAATACTAAATTTATAATCATAGTACTAACTCTTAAAATTTAACAACACACATTCTAAAATATCATCGGACGTAGTCCACTTTTCAAAAACATTTTATTGAAGACACGAGTAATTATTATTTAACGAGAAAAAGAAAATGAAAGATAATTTTAAAAACCGTTATTTATTAAGTTTGAAATCCATTATTTAGAAAAACATCAATTTCCTAAATTACATGAGTTCAGTAGAGTATAAAATTCGTTCCCGGAAACAGCATCCATGCTAAAGGAATTCTAAGGTTTTTAATTCTCATGGAAAATGTCAATTCTTTATTGTTAGAACATATGGTTCAAGGTTTATACCAAATCTGCCAAAATATCAAATAGTATTCATTAGGAAACTGGCCAGCACTCCTTTTGTAACAAAAGCTCTACTTATTATCTTAGAGAGAAAGAGAGTACTAGTGTTCTTCGTAAATTTGTACCAACTGGTGCAAACGGGTTAGGTGGCACCACGAGCTGTAATCTTCTTAGATGACTAAGGAGTCAAATGGTACAATCGAATATTCCTGTATGCTTCTTTTATTGGGCAGATACATGATGACTGTGGTTTGTCATAATTAATGTCTTTGATTAAAGTTAGCTTCCACGACAATCAGCAATGATTTTGAATACTAATTGAATCTTTAAAACGTTGAATGATATTCAGCACTCCATGGATAAACTCGATGGAGGGGGGGGGGGGAAATGGTTCGTAAAGGCCATTCCCGTCGCGAACGGGAAGTACGCATTTCTCAAATTCTGTTCGTGATCCGAATCGAACCCAGGCTTTTAATTAATTAATATTAATACGATATTTTTGAAAAGTCATGAAACAGATGAATTTTTCTCCTGAAGTGAGATTTAAAAATGTTTCCAATTCGTTTCCAAGAACACAGACCAGCTTTTAATCAACTGTTGTTCGATGCAAGGTAAGGATCAAAAGTAGGATTTCGGTTTCATCTATGTTTGGGAGATGCACCAAATATCCGTGACATCCATCACTATTTAGGGGCATCATAACGTAATGAACGAACACAGATTTCTCAGCAGATCGTATTCCAGAAATATTCCTTTCTGCCTCATTTCCCTAAGGTTATATTGGAAGAACCGTTGCTATAGTAACGAGTCACAGTTGACAATAGGATTGACCTAAGAGAATTACTTAGAACCCATATATAGAAACAGCTATAAGAGACATACTCTCTCTCCTCCCCCTCCAACATCCTGTCTCCTTTTCCCCTCCTTCTTTCACTGCGCATAAGAAGTGCGCAAGTAAAAGCTGTTGGCAACGTCCCGAGTTGTCCAAGTAACTGTACTCTAACAGAAGAACATTGGCTGGTTGATATTGCAATGGCGTTTTGTCAGCCAGTGCCATGCGGATGAGAAAATCTATTCTGTAGTTTGTGCGAGTCATTCTTCTAGTTATAGACAAACAAACCTTAGCAATTAATGAGGACGCTAAGTATCAAGGCTTAGAAGCACGTTTGCGAGTTGATAAAATACAAAATACTTCCATTATCAGAGTAAGTGACATCTGTCGAAATTTAGCAGAATGAAAATTCTAAAAATGTGAAGTCCTAAAAGCGATATCGGAATATTTAAGGCAATGATTGGTGTGCGGGTGGGAAGGGGCTTTGTTTTCAGACTCTTCTGACAGTTGTTGCCTTTGCCTTACATTTGCGTCCATTCCTTTCAAAATCGTCACTGGAACGTGACAGGAATCTCTGCTTCATTTTTAATGTTACCAATAAAAATGAATTTTAAGATGCGTTTAAATAAGGGTCATTGAACTAATTTCTTACAAGTTTATTGCTCCCCAGTGCGTCTTCCAAACTCAGTCACTTATCGTCCGAAACTATCTCTTAGCGTTCCGGATAAGAAAATTTATGAACAGCACTCTCAACTTTGAAGTTTGATTACAACCACCCGAAACTGCTCGGGAGGAAGGGAGACCCTTAATCACGCCGGAGTGTCGAGAGCGGACTCTTATCTTCAGAAACACCTAATGTACCATCGAAATAAGACGAGATAGCAATAAAACGAAAATCGTGAATATCTTAAGGATTATTTTTATGCGTAAGAGTTTGTTTACCTCTCTGTACTGATTGGAGTGAAGCATTTTTTCGAATGAAACTCTTTTAAAGTAAATATCGTATCAAGTTGCTGGTTGAAGGGGAAAGTGCAGGTATGGAGGTCTGTACTTCGTCAGTTCGGGAAGAAATGTTAGTTCTGTGTATAATTTGAATGGTTGCTGAACTCTTTATTCTATTTCGTATAAAAACTAACAACCATTCAAATTCGACTTGTGGAGTAAGCTTTTAAAGCTCATTGTGTATTCATACGTAAAGTAATTGTGATGTAATGTTGTAGCTAAGAAGTATTTTACAGCCTATTTTTGTACACGCAAAATCGAAAAAGATGATCATGTATTCTTCGATCGTTTCGCCATTTCCTGGACGAAAAAGACATGCATCAGATAAATCTATGCAACCCTTGTCGCAGACCGTTTAGCTCGACCACATTTTGAAAAAAGTGGATAATTTCTCGTGTTATTGGCGGGTTTCGAGCCCAGACTTTTCCACACAGTGTGGGAGGACGTGATTACAACCACTGTGTTACTCGCCAGGATCCGTAACATCGCCTCAGACTTGATACTACTTTCTGGCAGAAAGCTGATGGTATTGTTTTTCCCTTCTCCTTTAAGGATCCTTGAGCTTCCCCAATGAAGAAGTCTTTGTTCAATTCTGCCCTTTAATTCATCCCAAAGAATGGTCAGTTGAGTTTATGTCGTTGTGCTACATGGTGGTCACTGCAATTTTCTGATGTTATTCTCTTCAAACCATTCGTTTGCAATTATGTAACGTGGATTGTTTTCGTATTGGAAGGTTTAAGGGCCGCTTTCTTAAAATGTAGGTCATGCAGAATTATCCAGAACATCATTGTAGGAAGCAACGTTCATGGTCCCATGCACTGTGACCATACCAGGAGAAACACGCTCAGACCATGACATATTCTCTTCCCAACTTCAGAGTTAGGACAACAGACACAAATAGTAAACGTTCTCCAAATTCAAACACGTCCATAAAACTGAACCAGCGTGTAGCGTGACGCATTGCTCAAGACGCCCAATTTCTTTTGATCCAATGATTAGGTTCGGTGTACACACCAATCGCGTTATGTGTTTGTTTTTGTTATCTAAGGTTTGCGGACGCAGCTCTTCTGTGAAAATTCATGGAGAGTTGTTTTATACGTATACACGTGTCTTGGAAATACAGATTTACTTGTGATCCATCGAAGCTACAAATGCGGATTATCTAAGGTCTGATGGCAAGATCTCTAAACAGCCGTCACAAGACATGTAGGCTTAGGCTCTTGTCAGTCAGTTAGTATTACGTCTACCTTGTCGTTCGTCATTCGTTCGGTTCAATGTCGCCACTGGATTCTCAAAGGAGTGTCCCATAACTGTTGGTACGATAGTGTACATTTAACAAATTAAATTCTCTATCTTCAATCTCTGAGTGTTCAGTCTCCATTGCAGAAGATCAAGTGTATTGCCCAGAAGAATTCTAAAACTTCTGAAATATTTTAATTTGCAAAATACACCCACGCTCGAATTTTTCCAGCCCTTCATTTCTACTTCCAAAAGAGGCTATCTGTCTGATATCTGATTTATTTCCAAGAATTTTTTTTCTCGTGTCTATCAATATAAGCAGCACTGATTCCTTTTTCTCACATGAATTTAAACCTAACATTGTCAACAGTCACCGTCTGTCTCAGTTTCTTAGCTGTCTAATATTACCTTTCTTTCTGAAGTCTTCAACAGACGTTTCGTTCAACGTTTTCTCCTAACTCCCATGTCCGTTTATGAAACTCTAGTGTAGAAAACTCGATGCTTTGTTCCCGTGTGATTATTTTCTTGAAAATCTATAACAGCAGCTAGACATTCCTTTTCATCTGCCCTGTCTGACTATCACGATTTCTGATGAATTCCTGTCCCTCATGTTCTTTATACTTTCTTACATTTCCTCTTTCGCATTATTCTTTTTTTCTTCTCGGTACTGTAGAGACAGAGAGAGAGAGATTTGAGTTTCTTAGTCCCTTGGTGATCCTTCTTTGAAAAACTATAAAATGTCATTGTTTTGTTGAGTAGAAGTAAAGAAAAGGAAGAAATAGTGAGTTAGCGTGGCAGGAAGGCCTAAAAACTAAATATTGTCATCTAACAATCCATTTTATTCGTTGAAATATAATCTCTATGACCATGTGCGAGGTTTCATGCGCCCAGTCGCTTTAACTCCATGCTTTTTTGCTTTTGCTCTATCTTTGAACAAATGGTTAATTTCCTTCCTGTGTATATCGCAAAGTCCTTTCTATGAACGTTCTAGAATAGATAACTGAAGTACAAATGGTAAACGTAATTTATAAGCTATTTGGCTGCTGTTGCTTGTCGTACTTGGTCTTGTATGGTTGCCTTGAAGGAAATAAATGTTCACATTGATTTATTTCTAATTGTTGCTTGGAAGAAATATATATATAAAAAAATACAAGACGAAATCATATTCCCTGTTTCTCTGTTAGGATGAGAAAATTGTTAAAATGGATACAGGACATTGCATTGTAAAGTGAAACTTCTAATTGGAAGTAATTAATGCCTAATTTTCTGATCTAAGTGGATCTAATCACTAATTATAGACTGTATTATAAGATCAAGCAAGCTATGATTTATTGGTAATTATTGCTGTCTGTCTGGAGTAAGATTTCTTGTAGGCAATGAACGAAGCCAAAGTGTACATTGGAGATCGAAGATCGATTTGTGGACTTAACTTACTTTTTCTCCTAAGCTATTTGCGTGCTTTGGAATTTGAAATAGTAGATGACAGGAAATCCGTGTTATAGCCTACAATTAAAACTTTATAAACTGTCAATGTCACGTCTACTTCTCGCTTAACTGACAGCACAGTTGAAACTCTGCTGTAATTTATGCCAGGGTAAAATTTGTTGCCGTGTTCATTGTACTCCTTGGTTAGCATCTGCCTGAAGACTGTGCTGTCACATGTCAACAAGATTGACACCATAGTCATCTCGGAAAATCATCCACATCTGTACACTACAACCCAATCCATTCTTTTTCCACTTTTATTCAATCCTTTCATTCTATTCATAGACACTACTGTCAGTCAATGCAGCGTCTCTGATTGTACGTGTTTGTTGTCTGAGTTTTGAGATGAGAATCCATAGAACTGACAACCTGTATTTTTAGTCAGAGAACTGACTTATTTTTCTTCGAGTATCTTTGTGGAGGTTTGAATTGCACCTATTCTTTAATATTTTAGTAAATATTTTCGTATTTTCCAGCTGCTGAAAATAAATCTGGTAGCCATCTATGAAAGACGATTGATCTCTTAGCTTAAGGGATGCAATACAGCACTACGAAAACTGACAACAGATCTTTTAAGATTAAAATTTAAAAAAAAATGAAATGGTGATTATTTCAATTCGTTACAAAGAAAAATTGTAAATTAATTCAGTTAGCTCTATAAATTAAGAAGAAATTCAAAATGTCGCGAAATGCGTATATATTATTTGCTGATGCACCAATAATTCAACAATAGCGCTGATTTATACCAACTCAAGAGATTCAACTTTGATTATTCAAGTGGAACCTTGGGACATTTCTTGTAATGTTTTCAATACAGATGCAAGCATTCTGCGCATCTGTAGATGCCAAAGACATCGTAGTCGGGGTGGGGGGAGAGGGTTAGGTGAAGAGGAGGAGCTTATCGAACCCATTACGGACAGGAGCTACAGAAACAGGCAGCTTATGAAAGCTATTAAGATAAAACTATGTAACAGATGGCCAGGGTGTGAAATGTTTATTTTAATTATGTTTCTAAATGCCCGGATGATACACAAAACAGACGAACATAATCCTCTTGGACTAGTGACACCCAACAAATATTAAGCAAGAAAGAGAAATGAATGTTGCAACTAATGAGAAAATTTTGGTCCCATAGTGTATCGTATCGCTATGAAGTAGGTCATAAAGTGTCAGTTATTAATAGTTTCCTCCTTAGCGGAGCTAAAGACACTTCTTCCTCACACTTCTGCCTTCAACGGCTTCTTTTTCTTTTTTCCTTTTAAGAAAGTTTCGATTACCGCTATGCAGCCTCTATAAGTCTTGCGCCAGTCAACAAAAGAACACAAACAAGTAACCCGATCACACTTGGAGAGTGAGTGCGTGTAAAGCGGAACCTCGAACATGAATAAAGGTCTTGTTACTGAAAACTTCTCCACACGCTCTTTGAAACCCTAGAGTCATTGTTTCCTTTAATGGAAAGATTACTAGGCCTGTTAGCCAAACTAGACTATCCCTCTAATCTTATCGTTTTTTACTTCTATTATTCAAAAGACATGCGCGTGAGTCTCATTATCATATTTGCGAAATTTAGTTCATTGTCACCTCATTTAGTAAATTGAGAAAAAGAAGAAAATTTTAATCAGTCTTGAGTTAGCTTCTTTAGCTGACCAACAGCAAAATCAACTCCAACTTTGACAAAAGGAAGGCTTTAAAAATTTTTAACCCAGTGATCCAGCCCTCGTGGATAGCACAATTGCTAGGATCGCCGTTCTCCCCACACAGAGTGGAAAAGACCTGAGTTCGAATCCTGTCGAGGATGTGAGGAATTTTTATGGGTCTTAACTCAACGTGGCTGAGTTAGTCGGTCTCAGCAATGGTAGCGTGGTTTTTCTTCCGAAAACTCGGGTTATTCATCCAGAAAAACAGAAATCAACCTCAGAACACTCGCAATATACACAGAGCAACATGGCTTTAGTTGCCGATCCTCCTAAAAACCCAATAACAGCAACCATTGATCCACAATATCTGTATAACTCTGTGGCAGAGAAACTAGCAGGAACAAACAAATATGAACTGTTCCAGATAAAATGGAAGTTAAACCTTTTGAGATCATAGATTTAGGAAGAAGTTGTCCTAGCTAGAATCAGAATTGGCCACACAAATCTAACCCACACGTGCCTAATCCGTGCTTGTAACCGTTAAACACACATTAACAGATTGCAGAGAGTTTGAAAGAAATTGTAAAGAGGCTTTCGATTCATTACTTAACACATGAACAGCGCGCACTCAAAGAAATGTTAAGGTACAAAGATAACACGCATGATGTATTTAATTTCATGAAAATTATAAACTACTGTAGCCTTCTGTAATGAACATAAAATAGACAAACTACTACATGTATCCAAATAAAAACTGCTTTTTAAATAATAGACTAAGAAGGCTGAATGTTTAACACATGCCAAAGTGAAAAATTTCAAAGTATCCATAAACATCGAGGCCCTGACGCACTGTGGCCAGAGAAGCCTGTCACTTAATACTAAACCAAAACCAGAAAAAGAGGTCATTATAAATGCATGTGGAGAAGCAACCATAACGATGGGTTGTCTTCGCTCTCATCGTTGAGAACTGCTGAATTTACACTATCATTGCTATGGTATACTTCCACATCCTGAAAGCTACATAATGGATGAGTGCCATAGACTCTTCAAGTTAGGTTTACCCAAGTATGGTGATGTGATACCGTAGCCTGCTGGAGTTATTAAATATGCATTTATTGAGTAAGTTTTTGTTCTGTACCCCGGATAGCTACCAAATGGGAAAAGATGTTTACAATATCGTTCTTTTTGCAGCAGCCAAACACCTTCGCTTTATCTACTGGACCTTGCAATTTTCCAGGCGGTTTTATGGATCCGAACTCGAACACGATACCAGAAACCTGCCCAAAACAAACACAAATTCGCCTACAAGAAGAAAAGGTTTTTCTTCTGATATTTATAACAGCAGATAAGTTAAATCCAGGATATTTTAAAGAACAATGTATGACAATCCGTTCGTATATCTACAACATTCTACCAATTGCCAGATCTATTCAAATCCTCCACGAAAGGTTGTATGATCCTAAAAATTCCACCAAAGAGTAGATTAATGGAACAGCTTGCTTTGGCAGTGTGTACACGGAAAACAGATTAAGCAACTTATGAGGTGATACTTGGGATATAAAGTACCACGGTGGAAGATTGATCAGGCTGACTGGACTGCCTTCCAACATCAGGCAAATTTTGATCTTAGCACAGTCAGTCAAGAGCCTATCAATGATGCAGTTAAGTACATCACAGAAAATATTGTCCAAGCAGCTGCGAATGCTGTTCCAAAAACATCTGCCCGGTTTCCACCATATCCCAAACCTTGGTGGAATTCACAATGCACAGCAGCCAAAAAGGCTTAAAACAAAGCGTGGGGGATATTCCGCCGATATCCTACCACGACCAACCTTATAGCCTTTAAACGTGCACGAGCCAAAGCACGCTACATCCGTCGTCAGAGTCAAAAGGAATCGTGGATCCGTTTTACATCATCTATTAACCAGTCTACCAACTCTAAGGTAGTCTGGGATAAAATCCGGAAAATGAAGGGGAAATATACATCCCACCCTTCTTCAATCCTAGATTATAATGGATGCGCTATTGTAGATCCAACTGCAAAAGCTAATTCTCTTGGGGAAACATTCTCTAACATCTCTGCAACATCTTCGTATTCCCCAGAGTTCCTGGTCCTGAAACATAAAATAGAAAAACAGGCACTTAATTTTAAGTGTAAGAGTGATTGCCCCTATAACGGGGAATTCACTATACACGAACTGAAAAGAGCCCTCACTCTTTCAAAAGCAAGTGCTGTTGGATCAGATGGCATCCATTATGAAATGATTAAACATCTTTCACCAAAATCTATGGATTATCTGCTCACTCTAAGGTATAACAGAATCTTTATCGAAGGGCAGTTTCCGGATTCCTGGCGCAAGGCAACCGTTCTTGCTTTTGCTAAGCCAGGAAAGGATCCAAAAGTCACTAGAAATTATCGTCCCATTGCTCTGACTAGCTGTTTGTGCAAAATACTGGAGAGAATGGTTAATTCTTGTTTAATCTGGTATTTAGAAACAAATGACCTTCTCTCCAACATCCAGTGCGGCTTCCGAAGGAACCGGTCCACTTTGGACCATCTTATTAGACTGGAAACATCCATCCGGGATGCTTTCCTAAAACGTGAACACTTGGTGTCGGTGTTCTTTGACATGGAGAAAGCGTATGACACAGCTTGGAGATTTGGCATATTAAAAGATTTGCACAGCCTAGGCCTTAGAGGGCATCTTCCTGTGTTTATTCAAAACTTTTTAGCCAATCGATCTTTCCAAGTTTGTGTGGGATCCTCACTCTCTCGTTCCTTTAGCCAAGAGGAGGGAGTACCACAAGGATCAGTTTTAAGTGTCACGCTTTTCGCCATAAAAATAAATTCCATCACAGAACAACTTCCTCCAACTGTAAATAGTGCCCTCTATGTTGATGACTTTAGCATTTTTTGCCAGTCGTGCAACATGAGGGTTATTGAAAGACAACTGCAGAAAGCCATTGATCGCCTTAATTCCTGGGCTAATGGCTTCAGGTTCTCGCCGGAGAAGACCGTTTGCGTACACTTTTGTGGCAAGCGTAATCTTCATCCTGAACCTGAATTAAGGCTCGGACAAAATGCCATTCCAGTAGTGTCAAGCACAAAATTCTTGGGCCTTGTGTTCGACAAAAAGTTGACCTTTCTTGAACATATTCGTCAACTTCGTACAAAGTGCACGAAGGGACTAAATATTCTTCGCTCTCTCTCCTCTACTCGTTGGGGAGCAGATAGGTGTACCCTACTACGTATTTATCGTGCACTTGTACGATCCAAATTGGACTACGGGGCCCAGGTATACTCCTCAGCTAGAGACAGTGTCCTTCGATGGTTGGATCCCGTCCACCATCAGGCTATCCGTATCGCTACTGGAGCATTCCGAACATCTCCTGTCCAGAACTTATACGTCGAAGCAAACGAACCACCGTTATCCCTTCGACGTAAGCAGTTGTCTTTAAGCTATGCTTTAAAGCTGAAATCCCTGCCAGACCATCCTACGTGGATATCTGTCTTTATGCCACGTTGGGAAAACTTGTACAATACCCGTCAGACTGCCAATCGACCTTTTGGCATTCGTGTCCAAGAGCTACTAAGAGAGTTTAACATCATGGTAGACAAGGTTGCACAAACACCAAAAGAGACTCTTCCACCCTGGCATGCTCATACTCCATAATGCGACTTCTCCTTTAAGAAATGAGTAAAATCTGAAACCTCGTCATCTGTCTACCATCAGCTCTTTTCCGCACACCGAGCTGAGTATTCCGACTTCCTGCCCGTCTATACAGATGGCTCGAAGTCTGAATCGTGCGTAGGATCTGCTGTTGTCTTTCGGGACACTATAATATCTCAGCAGATTCTTCCTGAATCCAGCATATACACTGCAGAGCTGCATGCTATAGAGTTAGCCTTGGATCACATTCGAACTTCTCAATGCCAAAGGTCAATAATATATTCTGATTCTTTGAGTGTATTACAGGCTTTATTATCTTTGAGACACAACTGTCATCCAGTTCTCTCTCGGGTTCAGCAGAAGATATATTCTCTTCATAAATACAAATTTGATATCCGCTTCTGCTGGATTCCTAGCCACATTGGGATAAAGGGAAATGATTTGGCTGACACTGCAGCCAAATCAGCAGCTCCCACTAACGATTGTTGCCTGTCAGTCCCCTATACAGACTACAGGCAAATAATACACCAAAAGATATATTCCCAATGGCAAGAATTATGGCACAGAGAGAGAACAAATAAATTATACCAAATAAAGCCTCTAATACAAACATGGCAGTCCAGTCTGCGCAGGAATCGGAGCGAGGAAGTTGTTCTTGCCCGACTCCGCATAGGACATAGTCATCTGACACATTCATTTCTGCTGAGGGCGGATGATCCTCCTATGTGCGAGCAATGCGACACCATTTTATCCGTTAAACATATTTTATGTAACTGTTCCAGTTTTAGTAATGCTCGTCTTATCGCTTTTAACCATCTGACTGAGCCTTATACACTCAGTCAGATTTTATCTGACAATGACAATGTGTCTGCTGTTTTTAGCTTTTTAA
Organism: Mastigoproctus giganteus; assembly: GCF_048544385.1. Classification (NCBI taxonomy): domain Eukaryota; kingdom Metazoa; phylum Arthropoda; class Arachnida; order Uropygi; family Thelyphonidae; genus Mastigoproctus; species Mastigoproctus giganteus. The sequence goes on along the minus strand of NC_143575.1, from coordinate 182,512,996 downwards.
AATCAATAAACGTTTTTGCTCGTGTATAAAATTTATATTTTACTGTGATTTTTATTGATTTATATTTTATACCTTCTATACATTTTGACATAGTGACCTAACTAATTAGGTCACTGAATGTTTAAAATTTTTTATATATGACCTGGTCTTGGCGCATTATAGCCTTGGAAGCTAATGCGCCAATAAAAAATCAAAACCCCCCACCCCTTGGGATATAAAGAACTATTGGATTTATGTATGAAATAGGCATTTTGAGATTTTCGCCTGATCAAATTGTAAATAACCATCTAAATGTAATTAAGCACGATGCTAATTGCGAAATATGTCTCAGAATGTACACAGACAACAGATGGCGTTGTTGTTAATTATAATGGTTCCCCTCGCTGCTTCTACTAGTTTATTTCCTACGAATATATGCATTTATAAATCTGTGTATAGATCTACGTATAGGTATACCTTTAAGAAGAATCGGTAATGAATTTGGTTCGTATTAATAATTCTACAGTTGTTAGTTTAAAGGGGAGGCGTGCGGGAAGGAGACTTAATAAAAGAAATATATTTAGGAACCGCATCAAACAGGAACGAGGTTTATTTAAAGATGGTAATGTTTCAAAAACATTTACAAATCTTTAACAGGGTTACTGGGAGACAGTGTACATCACCCTTACATTAGCTTAATGTCTTATGTATAGGGTGCCTATAAAAGAAGCAAATACATTTAAACATTTAGCGCACGTTACATGAATCATACAACGATGAAATAAATGCTGCTTCTGTGAACAAAATCATATCGAATTTCATATGGCAAGGTGGTAACACACCTCTAACGTGGATCACTCATCACAATGAGGATATTACCACAAAACTCAATATTATTTTTATGCTGACCATAAAAATAACTAAAAATAAAACTAACGTTTGGCCCCTGCTTCGACAAGATGGGAGGTCCTGTATGGCTCCGCCACGATCAGTTGGCTAGTGGATTCGCCTGCAAAGGTTAACTGTGTCAATGTCATGCTCCTACCCTCATGGCCCGAGGGACAGGATTCAGGCAGGAGCGATGTGGGTATAGCGTCCGAGTTGCTCTGGCGTCCCACTCCCGAAAGCATTTATTGCTTGCCAGGTAATGAACGTCCCATTTGGGCTCTGTGGTGAGTGGGGAGCCCGGGCGCCGAACAAACGCAAAACTTATGAATAGTGATGAATTATTTTTTTTTTCTGGGGGCCCCCATCTGCTTCCTAACTGAAAACCAAACTGACGAAAAAGACAATGCCAATGTAGCAAAGAGACCACGAACCGAAGTGTCGTCAGGTCCCACTTCAAGATTCTTGATTATACATTTACACACTGTGAAACCTATTGGGAAAATGCCGCCCTTCTTTGTATAGAAGGGTTTAGAGGGGTTAGTAGATTCCCCGAAATCAGTTAAGACGCTTCGTGCTAGGGCCCTCTTAATTGAAACAATAAACGACAGAGACTCAGAACAACTACTCTGAGCAACGTCGATCGGATGAATACCGATAACAGTGACAGCACACAGAACACTAAATTCATCAAGAGGTATCATCTTAGAGTGGGACTTCCTTGGGGTTACTGAGAAGAAAAACTGAGGGGAAAATGATCGCAGATGATCTGCCGTGGAGCTACTGCCTGTCCATGTTGCTCTGCAAAAGACTACGAAAGCACTGCATATACAACCACCAAATCCACTTGCGTTAACTGCGAAGGTGAGCACCCTGCATTCTCCAGGCCATGTCAACGGTGGAAAGAGGAAAAAGAGATACAAAGGCTCAAGGCAGAGCTGAACAAGTCCTATTAGAAAGCGAGGAAAACAGTCGAGCCAATAAATAGTAAAAAGCCTATATATGCAGACAAAGTTGCAGGGAAACATTCATTGCGACGCAAACTGATATGCCTATCCCACCAAAAGAGTTATTCACCCCAGTTGCACGCTATTTATTGAATTCTCAAAAACTCACTCAAAAAACACAGTCAGCTGCTGCTTCAATATCAATACCTCCTAGCTGTCCACCACCATCGAAACCAAGTGGGAAAGAAAAGCCACAAAAACCACCACCGATTACACAAGAAAAAATGGATGTCAAAGACAAGGAGGTAGCAGATGACTCAGTCCTGGAATTCTTTGCCGAAGAAGAAGAACAAGAAATGGATACAGGCTAATGCACATTCTTTCCAAAGAGAGGAAAAATCCAGGACTGAGAAAGTAAAGCTCTCGGCAGTTCGAAAGCCATCAGACGAACCCATCAAATCAAAATGACAACCATACTATAATTCTTACAATGGAATTGCCGGGAAAATTCTTAGAGGCAATGAATAAGAGTGCAATCCAAGAACATTTTACATAGGCACCTTCACGACTTTGGGACGTTTAGTAACCCAGTATACCCCATGTTCTCTCAGTATATTGAAAGTGGCTGCCGATCGGACAATCCCCCTCCCCAGGACAAACTCCTTGGGACAAATAATAATGCGAAATTTTTAAATGATGATTTTTATTCTTCTTATTATTTGTGGTTTAGAAACACTTCTTTCTCAAGGATGCACAACATGGTTTTGTTAAGGAAAAATCGTGTTTAACTAACCTAGTAAACTATTTGACACAGTTACTCTTGAGGAGGATGTAGGGATTACTCATGACAGGCTACTGTATAAGATTGAACAGGTTAGGATAACTGGTAAGATTCTAAGATGGATTGCTGTTTGGCTGCAGGGCAGAAGACAGAGGGTTGTGATTAATGGATGTTCTTCAGATTGGTGTAACGTCACGAGTAGGATCTCTCAAGGATTGGTTCTTGGACCACTGTTATTTCTCATTTTCATAAATGACGACGAAGGGATAGAAGGCGTAATGTCAAAATTTGCAGACGGCGTAAAGATTGGCAGAGTCGTTAATGATAAATGCTAGGACCTTCAGGATGACTTAAACAGAGTTCAAAGATGGTCAGAAAAGTACCGGCTATGTTTTAATGCCATTGATTGCAAGGTCTTCGAGAACAGCAACCTCCAAATGAATTATACGCTTGGCGGGGTTGAATTAAAAACAGTGGAGGGAGAAAGGGATCTTGGAGTTACGGGAAGATATGAAGTTTTCTGAACAGTGTAAACAGGCAGCCAGGAACGCCCATGGTGTCCTATCGATAATTTTTCGAACGTTACCCTGTACAGGTAATGAGGTCATAATTCCACTGTATAAGGCAATTGTAATACCACATTTGGAATACTGAGTTCAAGTATGGAGACCTCATCTGAAACAAGACATTGAGCTTCTTGAAAGAGTCCAAAAACGGACACCTCGAATGGTGAGATCGGAAAACGGACGACGGCACGAGGAACGACCCCGATTATGTGGGCTACGCAGCTTGGCAAACAGAACCTCAGAGGTGTCCTGATTGAGGTTTACAAGGTTATGATAGAGATTAGTAGAATGAATGAAGGTGGAATTCTCACTGTTATAAAGAGTTCGAGAACTAGGGGCCATAAATTCAAGTTACAGGGATTGAGGTTTAGAATAGATTGTAGGAAGTTTTCTTTTAGCCAGATAGTTGTTGATTGCTGGAACAAGTTGCCTTCGCAGGTAGTTGAGGCTAACAGTTTGAATAAATTCAGAGGTCAACTGGATAGTTACCTGTGTGAGGAGGGAGCATATAATTTGTGTTTTCTTATCCATTTGATTGTTTTATTCTTCTTCGTCTTTTTTGCCAGTGCAGCAAAAGCCTGTGGTTTCCTTGCACTATATGACGAATACTTTTACTATTACTATATCGATTAAACCAGTAATGTACCAGATTCAATAAAATGTTGGGCAAAAGAACAGGGAATTTACATTTGTAAATTTTTTAATGAAAAGTTGCAATAATGATGTAATTGAATTTTAGACAATTTGAACTGCTTTTTTTGCAGTGCTGCAGTTCGTTATATTGAGTATTTTGTGATATATATATATATATATATATATATATTCATTTATATTAAAATTTTTGTTTTTATCTATTACTTAGGATTTTATAATTTATTTATTTATTTATTTTTTTGCAAATGGCCAAGTAATTTTGTATGATGCTTATATATATCCATTTGAGATCCTCGTACATTATATGTGTATATATTAGTATTAGTAATGGCCGCATAGTGCAAGAAAGCCTATGGCTTATGCTGCACCAGCCAAAAAAAAAAAAAAATGGAATAAAACAATGATAAAAAACTAATAATTAATAAAAGAAAAGGAAATTAAATCTATCATCCTATAGGTTTCCCTCACCCGAAGGTACTATCTAGATGACCTTTGAATTTCCCCAAACTGTCAGCCTCTACTACCCATGTAGGCAACTTATTCCAGTAATTTATAACTCGCTGGCTAAAATAAAACTTCCTGCAGTCCAATCTAAACATCTCTCCCCGTAACTTGAATTTATGTCCCCTAGTTCTAGCATCATTTATAACCTTGAAAATTTCGTCCTCATTCATTTTACTGATGCCTCTCAGAGCCTTAAACACCTCAATCAAATCAAATATCCTCTAAGGTGTCTAATTTCCAAACTCTGCAACCCACATATTCGAAGTCTTTCTTCATAAGGACGCCCTTTTGCCGACTCACCAGGCGAGTTACCCGTCTTTGCAGACGGGTAAATCAAGAAGCTCGATGTCTTTCTTTAGGTGCGGTCTCCATGCTTGAACACAGTATTCCAAGCGTGGTCTAATAAAAGCCTTATATAATGAGATTATCACGTCCCTAACTCTACTTGCAAAAGTTCGAAAGATCATTGATAGGACACCATGGGCCTTCCTTGCAACCTGTTTACAATTCTCAGAGAATTTCATGTCTGACCGTATCGTAACATCTAAGTCCCTTTCCTCCAGTACTGGATTTAGTTGAACTTCACCAAGTGAATAAGTTATTTTGAGATTACTGTTTCCCAGGTGTAATACCTTACACTTTGTTGTATTAAAGCACAGCTGCCATTTTTCTGACGATTCCTGAAGTCTATCTAGGTCTCTCTGAAGAAGCTCAGCTTGACAGTGATCATTAACTACTCTACCAATTGTAACATCATCTGCAAATTTAGACATCACGCCTTCTATCCCTTCATCGATGTCGTTTATGAAAATTAAAAACAACAGTGGTTCTAATACTGATCCCTGTTGAACCCAACTTCTTACATCAACCCAATCTGAGGAATAGCCATTTATCACAACCCTCTGCCTCCTGCCCTGAAGCCATCCTTCTATCCATCTAAGGATTTTCCCAGTGATTCCAACCTGTTCCGGCCTATAAAGCAACCGCTTATGTGGGACTGAGTCAAAAGCTTTGCTGAAATCTAAATATACAATGTCGAAATTATTCCCTAAATCCAGCTCGTGAGTGACCCTTTCAAAATAGAGAACCAAATTTGTTAAACATGATTTTCCCTTTACAAAACCATGCTAAGTATCCTTGAGAATTTCAATTCGATCCAAATAATCCTGAATTCCACGCTTGATCATTGCCTTCATGATTTTCCCTACCATTGAAGTCAGACTGACAGGTCGATAATTTCCCACTTCACTTTTAGAGCCACCCTTATGTATGGGAGATACATTTGCACTTTTCCAATCCAAGGGAATCTCCCCAGAGTCTAGTGATGCTCGCATAATTAGCCTCAATGGTTCAATGCACTCGCTTGCCGCCTCTCTTAAGATTTTAGGGTATATTCTATCAACTCCAGGAGCCTTACTGGCCCGTAGGCTCGAAAGGTTTATCATTAAATAATCTTGCGAAATTTCAATATCATTAATTACATATTTTGCAACTTCGCTCCCACAATTTCCCATTGCCACAAAAGGTTTTTCATTTGTAAATATCGATGCAAAATTACTGATGAGTTCATCTGCAACGGCAGCTGGGGTATTTAATACTGTCCCCTTTTCCTTACGTAAAGGTCCGATCTGGTTTGTCCTGCACTTCTTGGCATTTATATATGTGAAGAATTCCTTATCCCCCCGCCCTCTTTGCTCTGTTTGCTAGTGATTTCTCATAAACTGCCTTTGCCTGTCGAACTTTTTCTGTGGCTCTATTACAGATCATCTTGTAGCTGTTATAGGCTTCAGTACTTTTTATTGCTCTGTAACTTTTCCACGCTGTCTTTTGCTGCTCACGTCTTTGCCTCCGTAGCCAGGTGGGAAGGAGCAGCAGTGCGTAGCACACGCTTCTTGATTAGACCGGAGTTCGAGCCCGTCACTACCAAATACGGAGGATGCGGAAAGGTCAGGAAATGACCACCGCATATCCCCGGAGCAATATGGCCTTAGTTGCTAATTCTCCTAAAAACCAAATAACTGACTAGCTGCTCAAGTAATCTAGCAACTTCATTATTCATCCAACTTGAAACCCTCCTCGTGGAGTATTTTTTTAATGGTAAATGCGCACTCAAGGCATCTGTGATTAATGTTTTAAAAGCATACCGCAGTTCAATTGTATTCATTCTCTGCTCGATATCTACCCAGTTAATAGAGGCCATGTAGTACCTTAAGGCATCGTAATTTCCTTTTCTGAAATTAAAACCCATTCCTTTGCCTTTTACTGCTGCTACTTCTCTCGTCATCATCCACCGTAGAACTCCGAGATCACTTCCTGCTACTGGTTCCTCTACTGTCAACCCTGTTATGTCATCTGATTCATGGGTGACGATGAGGTCTAGGATATTCTTTTCTCTAGTACTTTCCCTGACATGTTGATACGAATAACTGTCATCTAGTTGATTTAAAAATTTTGTTCCTCATGTCGAGTTTCCTTCCCACTTACTCCAATCAATTAGAGGCAAATTGAAATCATCCATAATAAGGCATTGACGCTTACTTGCCCATTCCATTTGCATGTAGAGGCTTTCGTCATAATCTTCACAATCACCTGGTCTGTAGATTACTCCTACTCACATTATACCTTTGTTTCTAACTATCTCACACCATACAGATTCTATACTAGCACGTGAAACGTCTGAATCCGGGAAAGCTATCGTCGCCACAGGCTGCTTCTGATAAGAATCATAACCCCACCACCCTGAACCCTAAAGGTTTCTCCCTGAACCTTTAAGGTATCCTCAATAATACTGGCAAAAACTTTTGCACCATCTTTGTTTAAGTGCATCCCGTCTGTACAAAACAAATTCCTTCTACCTACAAGTGTGGGCCATGCTGATAGAAATTTTCGCCCAAAAGCCTTGCAGAGTCCTTCAACTCTTGAGTTAATCCACAAGGCTTTTAACATATAATCTCTCCTATCGTGTCTGAGCAGAATTGCAGACACATAGACATTGTGGCCTAGCTCGCGGAATTTCCTCACCATGGTCATGTATGTTGGTTTTAATTTCTGTGTATTAACGTGTATAATGTTAATTAACATATACAATTTCGTGCCTTTTTCCTTATTGTGATAGTACAACCGTCACATCTTTTCAAAGTGCATTAAATGAATGATGAGGGATTTGGGTCTTTCTAAATTCTGCAAAGAACCTTCGAGCAAGACTATCAAAAAAAAATCGAAACAAATAACACAAGTGATTTTAACAGATATCCTTTCCTCGATACAAAATTCCATCTAGTTTAGGTACTATATAGTTTAAGAACTGCATATCAACAATATGTGTGAAGGTTGTTTATTGACTCCTCCTGGACAAGCTTAATTGGTGTTTTCGTTCAGAACGGTAACTGGTATACGTACTTCTCTTCCTATATCTCGTTCAATTTACTTGAAAGAAACACGAAACCCTTGAACCTCTTGAAAAGGTTCGGTATAATGAGCTTGAAGGGACGTAAGTGAACACCTGACAGTTCAATGCATGCTTCTTGTCAGCAGGCTGGTTTCACAACAAACTCTTGTATTTCCGGGAGATTAGAACAAAAACAGCAGAGCGAGAAGCCAGCAGTGGAAAAATATTATACTTTATCCACCCTCGTGCAGTTTCATTTCAGAATATTTTTGGAGTGAAATTTCAGAAATATTGTGAAAATTTTTATTACTTCTGCTCCATAGAAAACGAGACTTCATGAAGATCACTGGATGAGAATGGTAACTGTTTCGGATGCAGTTTCACGAGAAAGGGCAAAAGAACAACCACATTTTAAAAATGATTGTATTATTTTTAAATAACTTGCAATAAGAGACTCGTCTAGCTGGGTTGATATTTTATTAATTATGATAAAAAATTAAATATTTTTTCAGTTTTATACAGTCACTACAGTTTATCTTACTATTACGGAGAAAGAGAGAGAAAGACAAAAGGAAATATATTAAAGATCTCCTTAATTTAGACACCCCTTTATACCACAGTTCTCTCGCATATAACTAGCGATAGATAACAAGGAATTGACTTGGACATATCAAGGTCAGGGCTGATGAAATGAGGAAGGGAAAGGGCCTCCTTGCCCCGGGCGTCATGTTTGTTGTGACCTCGTGTTCTCTTTATTTGATAGTGTTTTCCTGATGATTTTGGCCTAGCAAATCTCGATGACCCGACCGATCATGGCACTAATAAAAAAGCCAAAATATCAGAGCTTTCTCGGAGACTGAAATAAGAGCGCATAGCAGAAATTAAGAAGTGCAAAAAGCGAGTTTCCCAACAACTGTGGATATTTATATAATCTCATTTTTTATGAATTATTAACAAACTCAAATATCGAAACGTTGATCTGGAACTAAATATCGAATGTATTACTGTGTATCTTTTGTTACTTTGAGACAATTACTAATCAGAATTAAGAAAAATGTTTTATACATTTCTTTTCGTTTCTTTATTTCGGTTTGTAATAAGTATTTAATTTTTAACTCATAACCTAGTTATAAATCTCTAATACAGTTGGTGATTTCGAAAGCTTATATTTTTGAAACCTTAATCACTTCCAGTACACTGGAAGAAATACAGATAATTTCGAATATTTATCATGAGTTTTGGAACAGAAGTTTTGTCTGATTTAGGGATGAAAAATAAAGCAATGAGACCTCGGTAATTGCATGTGTTCTTTGATTCGTCTCTTTTGCAGGATGAAAAACTATTTTCCAGAAAAATTGTAATTAAAACTACGCACCCTTTTTCCGCGTAATTGGATCACAAAAAACCCAAACCCTGTCGCCTCTCCCGACAAGAGTATTTTTCAAATTTTCCCCAACGGAATCCAATCTTTTCTAAAACGTAGACGCACTGTCCACCTCATTATCATTAAGGGCTTTAATTTTGGAAAGCTGAAAAAGGGTAACGATTCAGACCTTATATTAATGATACATGCTTTGAAAGCTCTGTGCATATACACTGCTCGACAAAACTAACAGAACAAAAAATGTTTTTCATGAATATTTTATTTTGAGCAGTGTCGCCAACGATAAATATTTAATATAATAGGTATCCTGGCAGGCAATTCCGAGTATCCAATAGAAATCGATCTACCACCTCAGAGAGCCGCTCATTATGCAAATTATTCATGCCTATAAAAACATGGGTTGCGATCACATCACTTCATTCCCGTTTTCTGGCTTGCTCAGTGGGACAGCCACATATCCAAGATGGCGGGTCATCTCGTTTAGATGATTCTTTGAGATGGCGGGCTGTTGGACGACTTGAAGCCGGCCAATCGCATACGAAGGTGACATGTTGGCTTAATGTGTCATGCAGTGTCGCCTCGGCACTATGGAAGCAATTTCAGGATACAGGAATCATTACAAGATGAACTGACCAAGGTCGTCCAAGGGCTGCGTCAACCAGAACACACTGCTATCTGGCTCTAACAGCAAGACGGAACCCTACGATGTCCTTTCATCAACTGTCTCTTGAGGTTGCTGGCCACAAGTGATCACATTTCCAACCGGACTGTGTTAAGAAGACTCAATACAAGTGGACTCTATGCAAGGAATCCAGTGGTTTGCATCCCATTAATCCTAAACCACCGAACAGCTCGTCGAAACTGGTGTCATGAACATGTGGTTTGGAGGCCTGATAAATGGGACATAGGCTCGATCCCGTACATCATAGTGCACTAAGAGTGGTACTTGGAGCTTTTCGCACATCGACGATTTTAAGCCTGTATGCGGAAGCGTACGAATCGCATCCACATCTTCGACGATAAGTACTGCTACTAAATTATTCAGCCAAAATCAGCAGTCTCCCACATCATTCCAAGTGGCAATATCTCTTCATGGCAAAATGGAGAGACATATATGAAAGTAAACCACGACTCAATAAACCAACTGGCCGTAATCACAAGGTGGGACCTGAATTTTACTTCAGTATCCTAGCATGGAAACCCAGCCATGGCAAACGCTCCCAATACATGTTGACAGACACTTTCAGCAATGAGAAAAGAATAACCTTCCAGATTTCAACATTAGGCAAATCCATATGGCCCACTCCACTGAGTTTAGAAGTGACATTCAAATATACACAGATGGATCCAAGACTAGTAGTAAAGTTAATACTGCTGTAGTACTAACAAATGCCACCATCTCCAGACAGCGTCCGTCAGAATGCAGTACTTATACCTCAGAATTATATGATATTGTTCTAGCCCTAGAGAATATAAAAGAATCCTTGTATACTAAATCCATCATACATACGGACTCGTTAAGTGCTGTTAATTCTCTACAGTGTAAATTCTTCCCTAGTCATCCTCTGGTACAGAAAATTTGGTCGCAGTTACTAGAACCTAATGTACATGGACAGCTCGTAATATTTTGTTGGATCCTTGGACACGTTGGAATCCCAGGAAACGAGCAGGCAGATTTAGCTGCTAAATGTGCTACAAATGTGATACCGCCTAATTTCAGGACTCCTTATATTGACTATAAATTAAATAGACGTATTTATTATCAAACAAACATTATCAAACAGACGTATAAATAACAGTAGACACGCATATGGAAAGATCAAACAAATAATAAACTTCTTGAAATCAAGAGAGAACCCAAACAGTGGCAATCCAACCTGAGACGAAATAGAAAGGAAGAAACCATACTAAACAGATTACGCATCGGTCATAGGTTCCTAACTCACTGCTACCTACTAACAAATGATGATCCTCCACATTGCAGTAACTGCTTATCCTCACTAACAGTAAAACATATCATCATAGAATGCCCACTATATCTGAAAGAACGGAAAACTGTTTTCTTTTCTCGTTTTCATAATTGCAACCATTTATCATTACAGTGTGTTCTAGGAGACCACGAGGACATGGATGATATTTTTCTCTTTTTAAAATTGATAAATAAATATCACAATATATGAACCATATCACTTTCAAGACAAACGAAGAAGATATTAGACAGTAATTAGTGCATTATAGCCTAAGTTGCTGATACACCCGCAAATCTAAAAACAAAAAATGGGACATAGTTCTGTTTCCTGATGAGTCCCGTTTGACCATAAATATTTGACCATCCTTATATTTCATCTGGACACAACGAGGAATGCGGTACCATCCCTCCAACATCAGAGGAAGGGACATTACCGTGAAGGCGGTGTTCTCGTGTGGGGTGGAATAATGATCAACGGCCGCACCCTCTCTTCTTGCATAGGGACACTGTAACTGCGCAGAGGTACCGAGAACATATCCTCGAACCGTATGTGCCACGTTTTAGGGGTGCGGTTGGCCCAGATTTTCTTTTCATGCATGCCACTGCACATACTGTAGAACTCAAGTGGTGGAGGAACATCTTGACTCTGAAGATATCCAACGACTGCCGTGACCAGCACGATCACCAGAATTAAATCCGAGCGAACATGTGTGGGACACCCTTGGATATTACATTGCACGCCGACAGCGAACTCCTTGGCAAATTGAGTTAAAGTCTGCGCTGTTGGAAGAATGAGATTATATGCCATAGAATCTTATAGGCACCCTTATATCGAGCATGGATCATGCTCCGTACTGAAATCATGTGACCATATTTTTGAGCATCATGTATCGACTTCTGTAATGTTGTTATGGAGGTTTAATGGCACATAAGCTGCTACGGCTATAATGTACTTCTGTAATGTGACCTTCTTGGATAATTAATCTATATTGTACGTAAAGGTACGATACAATGTACCCAGCACGGCATGGGGCAGGGCTTTCACGTGGATAAATATAATCCCTATAAATGTCCTCCATACCTGTCCGAAGTTTCTCGCTCTCCTCATTTCATTGTTATTCTATGGTACACCATCATCATAGCAAATTTTGTCCCGCTTCATTACAAGCTGCACGAGTTACGCTATATTTTCTACATGTTCTGTTAATTTTGTCGAGTAGTGTATTTATCCATAGATTTAATGCTGTACAGATCCCCCCTCAAGTAATTTTCACACGCTGTTACGCATTGAACAATATGCAGCTTATTTAACGAAGTACAAAAGTATCAGAATCTGTGTACATTGTTCTCACTGTCAATGATCGAAAAACATCCGTCCAATCGAAGGTTTTTTTCCATTTATTGTACAGAAGGCAGATTTAATTCATTATAACAGTGAAATTCTAATCTGTGTGGAAATCCTGCTATTCTTCCGCAAGAATATATCATGCTTAAAATGATTGTTCCAATGTCCTGTTCATCGGAGCAGGTCCATGGGTGAAGCAAAGTTTAAATATTTACCAAGAGAAACATCATGATTGCTGCGGGGAAAATAGGACAGCATTGATCGATCGGGGAATCAGAGGCAGCCCGAACATCGTGTGCAATCGAAGCCTCTCCGAAAATACGTCGGGTTAGAAACCTGAATCGCAACACTGGACATCGCTCCCGGAACTACATAGAACTGGAAAAACAGAAAAAAAAGAAAGAAAAAGTTCTCATATAATGTTTACCAATATATTAGCCATCTGATGAACGTACTATTTGGTCACCAAGATGGATATGGTTTAACAGCGGTTCGTTTATAATTCCTTGCATCTGAACTTAACCATACTTCTCTTCTTTAAAATTAGCCAACCTTACATTCTATTGTTTGATAGCAATAAACTGAGAAAATCAAATTGCTATAAATATAAACCCTCGCAGCATTAAATACGAAAATATTTTTCTTAAATATAACATACCTTACTGCAGTTCGCAGCAAAATTACTCTGGTGTCCACTCTAGACTTTCACATAGTTCCATCAAAAATTATGAGATCTGATTCATCAAGAAGCTAAATATTTTATATAGGTTCATTCTCCATGAACAGTTCAACACTGTACTCCGTATAGATGCAGATTTCTCAAGGTTTTCGATGGGTAGGGCTTATCTCCGAAAGTCCTCAAGCGGCCGAACGGAAATCATGCAGATGATCATTCGAAATCTTTGTTGTGCAATAAGCAATGATATACTGGAGATCGGCTGATTACATATTTATCATAATTTTCTGTAAATAATGCGTAATAGCCATTGTTGTTGCTGCACCATTCAAAATCGTAAACCAAACCAATTTGTGCGTGTCCACATAAATCCTTTACAGCGATAAGTTCAACTGGACTCCCAATAAGTATGCAATAAAAAAAGATTTATCTGCATAGAGCCTTAATTCAGTCACATTTAGAACATGCATCTTAAGTCCCGCTTAGAATATTTACAATATGTATGCTCCGTTCCTCGCCCCCGGACGTGGGCGCCTGTACGTGGTGAGGGGATCTCCCAGTGATGCTGCTGGTCCTCCAGTTAGCATCACTGAGACCCAACGCCCATACCTTGGTTCCAGCGTTACATCATTGGAATCCGGCGTGTGCACCGTGCGCCGCGACCCGTGGAAATTCGGAAAGGGGGATCCTGGTGGTTGTAGGACCCAGCCTTGATACACCACTTTGGCTCCTGCTTCGACAAGACGGGTGGTCCCGGACCGTTCCGACTGGGATCAATCGGCGGGTGGTTCTACTCTGCTTGGGTCAACTGCGTTTCAATAAGTCTCCCTCCCTTTGGTCCTGGGACGGGATCAAGGCTTATTGGAAACGTGGGTGCTCCTAAGCGAACTTGGCATCCCATTCGTGTACGCAGTACTTGCTAGTTCATGAGTGCGCGTCTCCTCGTAGGGCTCCGTGATGGGTTAGGTACTTAGAGCATCGGAAATTTTTATCTTACTCCTATGAGAAATTTAAATTCTATTTCTTCTTGGGGCCCCAACAAGGCCCCTACCTAATCGATCGGAAGATACCGATAACTGCTAGGCTCAAAAAGGCCCAGAACTGAGGAGAGAACACCATCTGTGACACCGCTTTTCCTCATTCTCCATTCCACCGGACAGCAGGTACTCGGGAAAATGTCACCCTTCTTCATCCAGAAAGGATTAGAACGGTTGACGAAGTCTCCAAAATCTGCCAAAAGGCTACATTTTCGAGACATTTTAGTTGAGGCTGCAAGTCAAAAACATGCGCAGCAACTACTGAAAGCTACATCATTAGGGGGATTACCCATCATCGTTACCCCCCCCATGAAACGATTGAATTTCTCACGCGGTGTCATATCAGAGTGGGACTTCTTCGTGTTTCTGAAGAAGTGATCTGCTCTGAACTTAAAGACCTAGGAGTGACGGATGTCAAAAGAATATCGATGCGGAAGGATGGGAATCGCGTCCCTACCCAAGTTCTCATCCTAACGTTCAACACCCCACGGCCTCAAAGTTCCATAAAAGCAGGCTATTTAAAGTGCCCAGTGAGGATTTATATCCCGAACCCACTGAGGTGTTTTAAATGCCAAAAGTATGGCCACTCTCAAACAGCTTGTCGTAGCACCGCTGCCTGTGCTCGCTGTGATGCTAAAGACCACGAGGGCAAGGAATGTTTAGCTTCTAAGCCAAGCTGTACTAACTGCCAAGGAGAACACCCTGCATATTCTTGAGCATGCCAGCGGTGAAAAGATGAAAAGGAAATTCAGAGATTAAAAAAAAGAGCTAAACATCTCCTATCAGGAGGCCAGAAAACGCATCGAACCAATAAATAGCGCCAAGCCCTCATACGCACAGAAAGCTTCTGGGAAAAGTACCATTGGTACTCAGACCGATATGAGTATCCCACCAAGGGAGTCATTTACCCCCATTGCACGCTATTTATTAAGTTCCCAAAAGCCCACCCAAAAATCAATCAGCCGCCACTCCTGTATCCGTACCTCCTAGTGTTCCACCACTTCCAAAACACAGTGCTAAAGAAACTCCGAAGAAAGGGGAACAGGCATCTACAATCCAAGAGGCGATGGATGGCAAAGATAAGGAGATACAGGACGAGTCTGTCTTGGAACTCTTTGCGAAAGAAGAAGAAATGGATACAGGCTAACGTCCAGTCTTTCCAAAGAGAGATAAACCCAGGACTGAGAAAACGAAGCCCTCAGCCCTTGGAAGCCACCAGACGGACCCAATAAATCTAAATAACTGGTACATTTAAATTTCTACAATGCAATTGCCGTGGATTCCGTAGAAATAGAGATGACATCAAGGCTCTTCTGAGCAAGCATGAACCAACTTGCTTTTGCTTACAGGAGACGTATTTAAAGGCAAATGAGGACCCTTACATACGTAACTGCTCAGTTATTCGCAGAGACAGAGCTGGGGTTGGACCTGCCCACTAAGGAGTCGCTATCCTTGTGGATAACCATATCCCATTTCAAACTGTGGTTTTCACCACTAATCTGGAGGCTGTAGCAGTTCGTCTTACAGTTGGGTTCCTTTTAACTGTTTGCTCCATTTATTTGCCACCTGGGAACGACACCACCCATGGAGACCTTGATGATCTCATCAAGCAATTGCCATCCCCTTTTCTATTGTTAGGGAATTTCAATGGAGATAATACTCTGTGGGGTAGTTCTGACATCAATAGAAGAGGTCGGATTATCGAGAGATTGCTTGAAAACAATGATCGGCCCTTCTAAATGTGGGATCTAACACCTTTTTCCACACGGCTACCCGTGCATTTACTGCCATTGATCTTTCCATCTGCTCCATTTCCCTCCTGCCTCTGAGTACATGGGAGGTTGAAGAAAACCTTTATGGTAAGGTGAGGTGTAAGGTGTATTTAGTGTCAGACGGCACCAGGGGTTTCCTCCATCTCCGCGTAGTTTTCATTGCGGGTGTACCAGTTCACTGGAAATGCCAGAGATTTAAAAGTGTATGGATATTGTATATGTGTAGTGCCGTGTACCGTTGTTCATCTGGTCGTTTAGCCGCTGGACCCCTGCTGAGGCCCAACGTTGCCCCACCTTTGCCCCGTGGAGGCAGACCAGGAACCCAGTAGGCTTAAGTTACTCGGGCAGGTCCTGCCACCTAATTTCCTGAGATTTCAGTGGCTAGGACCTAAAAAAAAAAAAAAAAAAAAAATTTTATTGTATTTTTATTGCATGCATATATGCGTGCATACAAGCACATATATGCACACATGCACATATGTACATCATACTTGTGCCAACGTCAATCGTGGGGTTGACGTCATTTGAGTTGGGTGCATATATGCATGCATACACATACCAACGGCAATCGTGGGGTTAACGTCGCTTGAGTTGGGCCAGAACGTTGGTGAAGATTTTTGGATGTATTTAGGTGTGTTATTAGTTAGGTGTGTTATTAGTTAGGTGTGTAGTTAGGTGTGTTATTTTGGATGTTATTTAGGTGTGTGGGGCTTCGCTAGCGTGAAAATAGAGAGGGGGGAGGCTGAAGACTGGGGGGAGAGAGATAGAAGTATGGAGCCAATAGGGAAGACAGCCCCAAGTTTCAGTGTGGCATGCCCATGCCCCACCAGAGTAGAAATGAGGGGGGGGCGACGAGAGAATCGTCTCCCCGGGGGAGTAGGGTTTAAAGATGAAGGGGGCTAGGGTGCCCTCTTCAGGCCGCCGTGAGGCTTTGGGAGCTAGGCTGCAGTTTGTTGTCTCTATCTTGTCCCCTTGATTCAGATTGGGACACTCATGAGGCAATCCCTGTCCTTTTTTTTTTTTTTTTTCCGTTGATTCTCTTTTCTTCTTCTTTTTCCCTTCTTCTTTTCTTTATTCCTTTCTTTTCCATTCATTTTCTTTTCTTCCACAGTTTTCTTTTCCAGGAGTTGTCTCTGTCTTATGCGATTTATGTTACTGTACTATCAGTCTCGGTATATGGCAATTAACACCCTTCTCCTTGTGAAGAGGTCCTGTGCATACTGGGAGAGCGCTCGGTACTCCTCTTCCGTGTCAATGAAATGATGTTCAAGTCCTTTGGGGAGATAATGGATTTTCGTGATGAGGGTGCATCTGAGGTCTTCGTATTGTGAGCAGTCGTAAAGGTCGAAAGCTGGGGTGGTCCCAGCTTTCGACCTCCCCGCACGTGCAATTTGGATCAATGACGAGGCAGAAGCTGAACAGTTTCTGGTTGAAGGGTCCATGTCCTGTGAGTAATGAGGTCAGGTGCAAGCCCGGGAAGAACCAGCCCGGTTGCCTTGGGTATATTTTGTTCAGTTCTGAAAAAAATTTACGAGTGATCTCGCCCTTTGTCGTCTCTGTCCATCTTTGTTGCCACTCCTGAGCCTTTGTAGCCGTGCTCTTTCCGTTTTTTGACTGCTTGCTGGGTTGATTGTGAAGTCCTGATGATTTGCGGCCACTCCCTTTATGGTAGTGATCACTTCCCCGTGTTATTCACCATTTCAAATGGGAGACAATGTCACCAGTCGAGGATACCACGTTGGAAGATGGATCACGCCGACTGGAATGCCTTTCGTCATCTGCAACGTTCAATACCACTACAGTCGGCCAGGAGCCAATTAATGAGTCAGTAAAGCACATCACAGAAAGTATGGTCCAGGCAGCGGCAATTGCAATTCCAAGGACATTGTCCCGCTTTCCACATTTTCCAAAACCCTGGTGGAATGGAGAATGCACAGCAGCTAGGAAGGCTCAAAACAAAGCATGGGGAATATTTCTTCCTTGTCCCACCACTGATAATTTAATAGCCTTCAAGCGTGCACGTGCCAAAGCACGGTACATCAGACGTCAGAGCCAAAAGGAATCTTGGATCAGATTTTCATCTTCCCTTACACGGGCTGCCAATACCAAAGCCATCTGGGACAAAGTTCGGAAAATGATGGGCAAATACATCTCGCACCCTTCATCGATCCTGGAACATAATGGATGTACAATTGCAGATCTAACTGCAATTGTAAATACTCTCGGGGAGACATTCGCTAAAGTGTCTTCAGAAACGGCGTACCCCCCATAGTTCCTCGCGCTCAAACAAATGTCAGAAAAACATCACCTGAAGCTGTCCAACAATCGCGAGGAACACAATCAGCCCTTTACACAGTGGGAGCTGAAAGCAGCCCTCTCACTATCCAAGGTGAGTGCTGTTGGGCCAGATGACATCCATTATGAGATGACTAAACACCTTTCATCGGAATCCATGATCGTTTGCTCTGTCTCTATAATAGAATCAACATTGAAGAGACATTTCCGGACTCTTGGCATATTGGCTACCGTCCTTCCCTTTCCGACACCAGGAAAGGATCCAAAACTACCAAAAAATTACCGTCCTGTTGCTCTGACGAGCTGCTTGTGCAAGATCCTGGAAAGAATAGTCAATGCTCGTCTTTTGTGGTATTTAGAAGCTAACCACCTCCTTTCCAGGTTACAATATGGCTTCCAAAGGAACAGATCAACACTTGACCATTTAATCCGCTTGGAAACATCTATACGTAATGCTTTTCTGAAACGTGAGCACCAGGTGTTGGTTTTCTTTGATATGGAAAAAGCGTACTACACGGTTTGGAGATATGGAATTTTAAAAGACATATATAACTTTGGTCTTAGGGGACACATTGCCTTCTTTATTAAAAACTTCCTTGCAGACCGGTCTTTCCAAGTTCGTGTAGGATCCACCCTCTTCCGGCCATTCTGCCAAGAACAGGGAGTTCCACAAGGATCAGTTTTAAGCGTTACGCTTTTTGCTATCAAAGTTAACTCTATAACTGAACAACTTCCTCTAACCGTAAACAATGCCCTTTTTGTAGACGACTTTAGCATCTTTTTGCAGTCATGCAATATGAGGGCCATTGAAAGACAATTGCAGCATGCCATTGACAATGTCACCTCTTGGGCAGTGACAAATGGTTTTAAGTTCTCGCAAGAGAAGACTGTCTGCGTACACTTTTGTCGCAAACGGAACCTTCACCCTGAACCAGAACATAAACTCGGTCAATACATCATTCCAGTAGCACCGGAGACAAAATTCTTGTGGCTCATTTTCGACAATAAGTTGACATTTTTACCCTATATCCGTCAACTGCAGACAAAGTGCACGAGAGGGTCGAACCTCCTACGTGCTATTTCCTCCAATAAATGGAGAGCAGACCGCTCCACTTTACTCAGCGTCTATGGTGCGCTTGTCCGATCTAAACTAGACTATGGGTCCCAAGTGTACGCATCAGCTAGAAACAGCGTACTTAGGTGGCTGGACCCAATTCATCACCAAGCCATCCGTATTGTTACTGGAGCATTTAGAACATCCCCTTTCCAGAGTTTATATGTTGAAGCAACTCAACCACCACTGTCATTCCGACGAAAGCAATTGTCTTTAAAATATACCTTTAAATTAAAATCCCTGCCAGACAACCCTACGTGGACATCCGTTTTCAAGCCACGATGGGAAAACCTATATAACACTCGTCAGACTGCCAACCGGCCTTTTGGTGTTCGTGTCCAAGAGCTGCTCAGAGAGCTAGACATCATGGTAGACAATGTTGCCCAGTCACCAAGGCAACCACTTCCACCCTCGCATGCTCGTTTACCATCATGCGACTTCTCCATTATAAATTGGGGTAAGTCCATAACTTCATCTTCTCTCTACAACCAACTCTACGCTTCCCACCGGGCCGAATATTCCGACTTCTTGCCTGTCTTTACTGATGGCTCGATGTCGGAGTTGTCTATTGGATCTGCTGCTATCTTTCCAGGTCTTTCTATAACTGGAAAGATTCCCCAAGAATGCAGCATATATACAGCTGAGTTGTATGCTATAGAGTTAGCCTTGGACCACATTAAAACCCATAGGTATCAAAGGTGTATGGTGTACACTGACTCTCTAAGTACACTGCAAGCTTTATCGGGTATGAGGTATAATCCTCATCCATTTGTGACCCAAATTCAGCAGACGCTACACTCTCTGTCTGAGTGTTCGTCAGAATACCATCAAATGATGGTAGATCTCAAATAGATCTACTATCTATTTGATTTTTGAGATCTTCGAATAGATCTCAAAAACCTTCAGATCATCTTATCTCCAAAACATACAGCTTATATATAGAAGAAACTTAATCCCCGGTTTACTCAGGAGGGATAATACTACTATACAACCAGGTAGCAAAAATCAAAGTTCAGAAAAAACCAGAAATCAGATCCCGAACTAGGGAGAGGAGCTCTTGTTTCACGTACGAATTTAAACCCCATTGGGACACGCCGTATGACAGAATACCTAATGAAATTCCCCACATCCCCTAGAGATTTCGACTTCAAAAGCTGATGCACGGTTGGAATGCCAATATTTATCGCATCCTCCAAGATTATTATTTTTTAATCTCTAAACCTGCAGTACTATGGACTCTGTTTTCACCATTTTGCTTTTATTTTTCAGGAACAGGGCAAATCCTATTTGTCAAACTATAATTTTTAGCAGTTAAATGCAGTCCATGCCTGAAAAATTCACAGAAATAATATATCAGTAGTTCAAATAAAGCTGAATTCTACAGCGGTTTCGTCGGCTTTCACACTCATTGTCTACTTTATCAACCTTACATTGAAAATAAATAAACTTCTAAATGTAAAGTTTTGTACCCGGTGTTATTTTCAGTCATTTTAAAACAACCTTTCCTGATACTGGTTCTACCTTCAAATGATCAGACTTTGACAGCCTTCCCTGCACCCCATCGTAACATGTCATTAAGGAAAATTAGATACAGGAGGTATCCCTGAGGAACTCAAGTAGCTTCACTGGCACGCTTTGAGAATGTCCATTTATGACCACTGTGTACCTCGTATCTTTTAGGCAGTCCTTAATCCAATGAACTATGTTGGGAATAATTCCAGTTGCTATTCAAGTTTATATAACAGCCTTTTATCCGGAAACGTATCAAAAGCATTGCTGAAGTCAATGTAGGCAAATAATATCGAAGCTTGTTTTGGGAATCAACTGTTTTGACTCTTTAAAAGGATTATTATTAGACTTAAAATGTATGGATTTCAAAATCTTCGAGTTATTATCTTACCTTGCTTTCTCATTAATGATACTTGCTATTGAAATGTTGGAACAAAGTCTTTTAAGTTATTATAGATATTTTACCATTAGGGTGACCCATCTTTTGAACAAGGTCCTCTAGTGAAGTAACATATTAATATGCTTTCATCGAGTGAGATTTCTCTTGGTCAGATTCAGTGGCTAATGTATGGTACTTAATGCAATCCGCTTTCGAGGACTGAATTAACAAGTATTTCTCTTGAGTGAAATTTCGCATTCTATGAAACTCCAAAACAAAGGAACCGCAGGATTCTAATGTTCTAAAGCCGATTTAGAACAACGAAGCTTCCGACTTCGGTAAACATATTAGTAATTCCAAGAAGAAGATGGAATTACTAATATGCTTACTATAGTACTTCAAATGTTATGTAAACTGGTAAGTCTTAAGCTTCCAATCTCGTTTAATCGATGTCAGACAGAAAACTTTAGTGAAAGTTAAAATGCCAAACTAGGTAAAAAACTGTTTCTACGATTCCAGGAATGAATTATTTAGAAAAAATATTTAAAATACGGCAATAGAAGAATTCATCCATTATATCAGCTCCATAAAATCTTAGCATTTCGCTTTTTTAAGGAAATCAAAGCACCATTCAAATCTTGTAAAATTTTTAAATGAACGCAGAAAATCCTTGGACTTTTTTTATGAAAATCCCAAACACGAGAGGTATTATAACCTATAGTACTTGGTATCGTGCATGGGTTGAAGGTTGAGAAGATGAAAGGAGATATTTGTTAACATTTGACTTAAATTTATGTAGATTTTAATTTTACCGAAGTATCTATGAAGGGAGGATGTTCCAGAAAACCGAAGTTGAAGGAATAATTGAGGAAAGAAAAGTTGGTTCTCTGAGTTTGAAGTCGGACAGCAAAAGGATGCTGATTGGTTGAGGCACGAGTTCGGACTGGTTTGGAAGAAAGAGCAGAAATTATAGAAGCAAATTCAAAGGAGTGTGCCCATGGAAGATTCTATAGAAAAGGCATGCAGCAGAAACAGAACGTCTATGAGACAGAGTGGAGAGATTCTGTGAGCTGTGAGAGATGAGTCATTAATTAATCTAACTGCCCTCTTCTGAATGGAATCTAGAAGCCTGAGAGAGGTTTTGGAGGCACTTCCCCAGATGTGGGAACAATATTCCATGGTAGGTCGGATTTGCGAACGGAAAAGAAACCCTAGTTTTTTTAAATGCAGAGGAAGCAATATGTGTGATGTGCTTATGCTAAGAGAGATTAGAAGGCAGATTGAAGTTAGATTGTAATCCCTAAGGGAGATATGTGATCTTGTCTAGAAATCTGAGTGTCATCAAAGATAAGCATAGGAGCAGAAGAATATATTTTGCGATATATAAAGCAGGATTGAGTTTTATAAGGATTGAAATTGACTAAGTTATGTTTGCCTCACTGGAACGTTATCTGGAGATCAGAATTTAGAGAATTGGTAGCGGATATTCGAGTAGTTGAAGCTGTTTATGCAGGCCAAGGTTTCTCAAATTGGAAGATGGAATGCAATGTGCTGTCATCAGCAAAACTATAGATAGGATTTCCAGTCAATGGAAGAAGGTCATTAATATACAAGAGGAAAAGAGTGGGAAAAATAACTGAATCTTGGGGAACATCTACATTAGTGGTGAAGTTAGAAGACCGAGAGCCATTTACTATCACCCGCAGTGAGCAGCCAGAGAAAAACCTGGATACACAATTGGAAAAACATAAGATGGAAGCTTATTTAGACGATCTTTATACTATACCAAACACGTCAAAAGCCTTTGAAATGTCGAGAGCAACTGCTTGAGTTTTACCAGACTTTCCCCATTAAATTTGTCCACAGGTAGGTAACATAAGACCAGTGGATCAACACTAACGGAATTCATACTGGTGATCATTGATCAGATGGAAGGCTTCTAGATAGTTTTAGAGTTAGTGGTTAATAGATTTCTCCATTAGTTTAGAAATTGTAGAAATAAGTGCAATGGGACGATAATTGATTAGGTGGGATTTGTCACATTTGTCACCCTTTTTTAGGAACTGGCTGGATATGAGCAAATTTCCAAGAAGGGAAAACACCTGTGGAATAAGAAAATGAAAAAGGCGACTCAGAACAGCTCGAGTTTTTCGTCCAGAAAAACAAACAACTCGCCCATAGAACACCACGGATAATTAACGGACATAATACACAATGCACGGCAGATAAATTTAAATATTCGGGTGGCCTAATACAATAGTTTGAATACATTGATTGGAAAACCAAAATTTAGATAAAGGACGAGATTTTAAGGTGGAGTGTGAAATAGAGGGTTCCATCCCTACAAGAATAATTTCACTGACACGATCTTTTTTTTTTTTTTTTTTATGTAAACCTCAAACACGAGAGGTATTAGAACCTATAGTACTTAGTACCGTGCTTGGGTTGGAGGTTGAGAAAACGAAAGAAGATATTTGTTGACATTGGACTTGAACTTCTGTAGACTTTAATTTTTAGGAAATACGTATGAAGAAAGGTTGTTCCAGAAAACTGCAGTTGAATGAATAAACGAGGAAGATGAAAAGTTGGTTCTGTGAGATTGAAGTTGGACAGTAAGTGGATGTTGGCTGGTGGCGGCACGTGTTCGGACTGTTTTGAAAGAGAGAGCGGGAATTATAGAAGCTAATTCAGAAGAACAGTGCCCATGGAAGTATCTGTAGAAGAGGCATGCAGCAGAAACAGTGCGTCTATGAGAAAGCGAGTGGAGAGACTCTGTTAGAGATGAATCATTAATTAACCTAACTGCCCTCTTCTGAATGGAATGAAGAAGACTGAGAGGTTTTGGGGGCACCACCCCAGATGTGGGAACAGTATTCCATGGCAGGGCGGATTTGCGATTTATACAGAGTGAGCAGCTGTTTGGAAGAAAAGTAACGCCGAGAGCGAAAGAGAAAACCAAGTTTTTTAGATGCAGAGGAAGCAATATTTGTAATGTGCTTGTGCCAAGAGAGATTAGAAGTCAGGGTAATCCCCAAAAGAGATATATCATTTTGCCTAGAAATCGGAGTGTCACTAAAGATAAGCATAGGAGCAGAAGAATCCTCTTTGCGAGATATAAGACAAGACTGAGTTTTAGAAGGGTTGAAATCAACTAAGTTGTCTTTTCCCCACTGGAGAATTACCTGAAGATCGGCATTTATGGAATTGGTAGCAGATTTTCGAGAAGTTGAAGCTGATTGAGCAGGGCAAGGATTCTAAAAATGGAAAGTAGAATGCAATGTGCTATCATCGGCAAAACTATGGATAGGATTTCCAGTCAATGGAAGAAGGTCATTAATATTGATATTAATATTAATATCAATTAATATTTATATATTAATTTATTAATATATAAATGCTGACATAAGAAGATTTGAAACAGTAATTCGACGAAGAAAAAGAAGAAAATAAATCTCGCAGATCATCCCATTTTGCATTCTTGTAATGCCAAACAACACCAGGTTGAGATCCACGAGAGAAAGACTCCATTGGAAAAGAGACTATCACCAAGTCGTGAGTTGAGGTGCCTAGAGGATCCCCCCCTCACCTCAACCGTGAACTTAGATGGTTTTTTGTGAGAAAAAATATCAAGCATGTTGACTGTGTGGTTAAGTTAGTCTGGTATTCTCGTAGAACAATCTGTGCGAGGTTATTGGCAATTGCAAAAAATTCAGCATCTCAACCATCTGGCTTCCGTTTTCTAGTTAAACCGACATTTGGACAATTGAGATGAGCTGGAGTTGGACTGGAGAAAGTAAAGTTTCAAAGAGAGGAAGTCAAAGAGTTCCAAGTGTTTAGTGGAGTTGAGAATACGATAGAGGCAACAGATGAATTTGACAGAATGTGGTAGAGAGATTTTAAGTCAGAGAAGATCGAAAAGAGAGATTCCAAATATCACTTCTGTGATAGGGAATATCAGAGCGGAGAGAATCACACAGCAAATACTTTGGACAACTGAGATGAGCAGTGGTTGAATTAGCTGATAATATGGATTTTGTCAGAAAAAGTACGTGGGGCTTGAAGACTACAAGTGGAAATGGACATCATTAAAATTGGAACTGGTACCACGTATATTTGTGAAATGAATGGGGAATTCCTTGGGAGGTTTAGATCTTTTTTAGATAGGTTTGTTCTATTATTCTGATTATTCATGTTGCAATCAGTAGTAAGAAAAGGAAGGTAGGGAGGACATGTATGAAGTAATGAAATTTTTGGATATGGCGTACACACAACAAGAATATACCCAGCTCCGACAATGTCCCCCGCATATACACTATTCGGACTCCCTCCAGTCACTATCTGGCAGGGTAGAGGCAGTGAGATTATACGCTAGCTGATCCGGAAGCCTGCTAGAGAGTTATCAATAGGGTGGGTGCGATGGACTATCGAGCTGACGACCTGCGAACACCAGTTTAGAGCTGTGTCCTCGAAATGTATAGTAGATTGGATCTCGCTATGATGTCCATCATAAACTCAAAAGGCATCAATCGTAATTCATGATAGAAGAGATTGGGGGTGGGGTTGCCGGAGCTTTTTTGAACTGTCTCATCCTTTAACGCCCACATTGAATAAAATATTTAAATACATCTCGAGCTAATGATATTTATGCATCATCTCTCAATGTTATAATCAAGTAATGTCTGTTTCTTGCAAATCAGGATTTTCTTATTGGGGACACGAGCGAAGTTGTTCCAACTTCGCTCGTGTCCCCAATAAGAAAATCCTGACTCAAAAATTCATATAGTAATGTTTACTGATTATTTTCAGGGTACTTTAAAAATAATATTCAAGACGTTGAGAGTAGCAGATGCAAATGAATAGTAAGAAATTGTCGGTGAACTCAACAACTTCAATATACACTGTTTTTTTTTTTTTTTTTGCTATTGAAGAAAAAAGTCATTGTGAACTTATTTCAATAATAATTCATAAATTCTAATAGTATTTCTAATCTGGTTTAAGTCACCTTTTGTTGAAATGTTGTCCTAAAGCTCAAATCGGAAATCCAAAACTAGTTTTGGAATGCAAACCAGCTGGAAATTAAATTTTCCTTCTTCGCGTGTTAGCATTTTTCAAACAAAAAAAAAAAAAAACATGTAAAAGCGCTGTAGAATAATATTTAATTTTAATATTATCACTTTTTTTAAGGGAACTAAGACGTTTTGTTTAAATAAACACAAAGGCTTTTCATATTATTTTAAAATTCATTTGACTCGAAGCTTGCATGTATCTGTTTCTATGAAAACCTTTAAAATTGTTTTGATACTGTTTTTTCCAATTATAATAATGCGATTGTGGGGAAAGATATATTCTTCGTATGCTCTTTAATTAAGCACCTGCAGTGGCACTGTTATTGAACATATGTTGTTTGTCTTCTATTTAATGTTATTAGAAAATCATTACCAAGTCTTCCTCTAACGCAATATTAAAGATGCTACTCGTCTGCTGCACAACTGAAAACTTGTTTGTTCGTGTGCTGAAAAAGTTAACAATTGTCTGTTTCATCCGCAGCACAACCGAACAATTGTCTGTTTCATCCGCAGCACAACCGAACAATTGTTGTATGTTTCGTCTGTATCATCTGCAGCACAACCGAACAATTGTTGTATGTTTCGTCTGTATCATCTGCAGCACAACCGAACAATTGTTGAATGTTTCGTCTGTTGCATCTACAGCACAACCGAACAATTGTTGTCTGTTTCGTCTGGCATGCAGTTCGTAGAAAAAAGTTATCCATTCATTTGCTTTTGCTTTTATTACAGAACAGTGAAGAAATTCAGTTACAGCTGCTCACTGCTATTTAAATAGTCTGCGTAAAATTTCTCTAAATGTGGCCTGAGTCCTACATTTTAATTTCTTCTTGTATTGTTGGCTGAATCACACGACTCAATTGATCTCTACAAATCTCCAATCTGTCTTTTGCTTGACACATTCATTACTTATTGAAACGAAACACATCCATCCATTTGGTGTTCTTTCAACTCTCCTATAAACCAGAGAGTAGCGTTCGCTCCCACTCACATGTTCTTCGCTGCTTCGAACCCGTGGGAGCCCATTTTGCGGTTGTGTGCAGAGGCAATTTCGCTTCGGGTAACTCTTTCACAGCGCGCGCGAATAAACAAATACATCACCGCGTGAAATGGGTAGTGCGTGACATCCACTTGACATTGGCAGAGTTCAGGGACGCGTTTACGAATAACAGATGGCTGTACCGTACGGGGATATTTGGAATACTTGTACATGTTTATGTACAGAATAGCCATCTTCGGTCATTCCTGAGCCTGCCGAAATGCTTAATCCATTCTATATTTTCTAGGTGTGGGTTGGTAAGAACTGCTGAAAGGCGTTTCCAGAACCATTTTTCACTCCTTAATAAAAAAGAGTGAAAAAAACGAAAGTTATCTCTCTTCCATGATTACAATGAATTGTTTTTGTTTTGGAGAAAGCGCACGTTGTCACACGATTTCGTGTGTGTGCGTGTGTGTCTGTACGCGTGCGTGCATATTGATCATTTATTAATCGTCTCTAATCTTTCGCGATAAATTTTGACAGTTATGATAACCAGTCATACAAAGTGGGTTGACAGCAGATTAAGTTATCTGTAAGTAGTTGGTGTGTGTGTCATTTAAATAATAATTGAATTTTTGGTATTGAACACACTAATCAATCTTGGGTACTTACCGAAAATACTGACGTCATCTGATGTAATTATCGAACCAATATAAAACGATAAGTGATTGATACTGTTGTTTTTGTATAGTCCTTTAAACATGTAGAAATGGGACGAAATATTTAAACAAGCTTCCTCCCCCCCACCTCTTGTACCATATTTGTATGCACAGTTGATTCTCATTTGCCGGTGGAAGGGATGTATTGAAAGAGGACAAGTCAGCAAAAGGGGGAAAATCTTAAATGTACGTGTCAATAAATTAGATTTATTGAAAGTCAAGATAAAATTTTTGCACATTTTTGTTCCCTCCAAATTCTTAGAACCCAAAAACTGACCTGATGACAGATTTAAATAAGGAATTCGGAAACGTCGCCATTTTAATTTGGATTTTGGAACTGACTGGGACAAAAATTTTAAATTTCTTTTGGAAAGTTTATCCTGGCCTCTCCCATCAATTAATCGAATTTAAGAGTTAAGAGTTAAGATTTGGCAAAGTGTTTTCTTTAAAGTTAATATATTTTCACTTTCTTTTTATTTCTGATGGTCTGATCGCGATACTAAATTCATTAAGTTTAATTGTCGAAGCTTTTCCAAAATTAAGGGTTTTTTCCCCCTTTGTTTTTCGTTTTGACATTTCTCATCTTTCAATAGATCTGCTCCACACGACACTAAAAACAATCAAAAAGAAGAAAACAAACTAAAATGAAAAGGAACAGTAATTGAAGTAGTTTCCAATAAGAGAACAGCTTGTTGGATTCCTCAAATCGCTAAGTGGTTATTACACAAACTGGATTGTTGGCACAGAAATAACTGAGGGTTGAATACTTATACAATTCTGTTTAAAAGGGCTCTTGTCTACACCCCCTTATTCTGGTGTTCTTCTGATGCCGCAAATGGCCAAGCCAGAGCAATAAATGACCGCATCTCTTAGTTTTCTGTCGACACGCCACATGATTTTCAACAAATCAAGAAGCCCAAGTTAAAGGATATCGTTATTAAAAAGATCTTGATTGACACGCTGTCATTTGGTCCTACTAGAGAAAGGTTTTAGATGTGTTTAATCACTGTCGACGTAATACAGCGATCTAGTTACACTACTTCCTTGGATGCCAAGTGGGAGCTGTTACTCGATCAATTGGTCTCTGTTCGTCAACAGTCTGTATCCTTTGGAAAAGGGAACTTCGCGATTATTGGATAGAAGACTCAGCATTAATTGTGGAAATCCCAAAAAAGACTCGCTTAGCCCAAACCTTTGAGTACATTCCAGACTTAGACCATGGAAACAAGAACATGGGATGTTTGAGCTGTTTATTGTTAAAGCAAGGTATGTAGAGAGTTTTGTTTGGCTGTTTTTCTAAAGAAGTACTCGAATAAGAAAGAGAAATCTTATTTAGAACGATATAAATGTTTTTATGCAATGTTTATTGCTGAGAGAAGGACTGACAAACTTTATTTTTTTTTTCAATAAACGTATTTTTGGGTCATTTGGTTGTCTTTTTCCTTAAGAAAAACATTCATTTGTTTTTTTTGGATCGAGAACCAATTATTTAAGATATTACTTTGTGTGTAGGTGGTGTGCCTGTGATGAAATTTCATAGGTAAACAATGCGGGATAGTAATTTGTTTTCCTTCTCCGTTTTCTTTCGTAAAATGATGAAAAAAGTTTAACTTTTTTCGAAATTTCCCTTCACTCAAATTACATCTGAAATGAGTTTCCTATTTTCCCGAAAAACAAAATATTCGTTTGAAATTAGATAAATTCTGAGAAAAACATCGCCGAAAGCACTGAACTATATTTAGTTCATAGGGTTAATACGAAATTTGACGCTTCAGTCTTTATTTTACCAAAAAATTGAGACATATTAATGTCTTCAAAAAGTCAGTCAGTATTTTGGATGGCATCTATTAAACTTTTATCAGATACAAATGTAATACTGGCGTTTTAGATTTGAGCCTGGGATATTATTGCTCGAAGCACTCTGGTATATTGGCTTCTGGCCTTGGTCTGCGATTCAAAATACCATGTATATATCAAGAAAATAAAGCGAAAGGTTTGGTAATACGAGCAAGACTTTGGATTCAACATACGTTGTGCTCAATTCACTAAACAACTGATAAATTATCTCCATTAGATACTCCATGTACGTGTACACATGCAACGTGCAAACTAATGATATTTCAAGAGAATTTCTTTTAAAATTCAAATGACTTTCTAAAGTAAGAAATCTGGGATAACTGTTTCGAGGAGTTGTTGGGCCAGTTTAGAGGGGTCACTGTGGTTTAGCAAGTTAAGAATCACTGTCTCACGATATTTGGGAGAAATCATTGTTCATTTGCCCAATGGAGTCGTTTCTGTATCGACTTCCTTCAAATATCATTTAAGATTACGAATCCATTGATTTTTTTTTTCATCTTAGGCCGCGAATATCAACGGAAATATATCCTTATGGATGCTGCAGATAAGGTGGACAAAGTTCCTCTTAGAGATGGATTTATTCACACATCGTATAACAGAGTCTTTAAAGCCTGAAATTTCTCATCTTGGCTACTGAAAGATTCCAAACTGTTTCTGCGAGTAGAAATCAGCATTTCAACAAGAGTTATTGGATATCCTGGCGAAACATCATGACACGCGATAAAGCTCCACAGGAGATGCACGAAAGAAAATAAACAGATGCTTGTAACACAGCCGGCGTATTTCCTCGCGTACCATACAAAATCTGTTTAGAGATAAAAAAAAAAAGAGCCCGGTAGTAATACTTGAAAATGCTGGTTCGCTCTTTTACTTTTTTTACTTCTTTTTGCTAACAAGTGCAGCGTTTGTAATGATTTTTCTCTAGGTTTTCATCCCAGGCAGCGAGAGAATCTCTTTCAATTGTTGAGCCTTGGAGGGGAAAATGTGGAGGCGAGTTGCCATGGTAACCGTTGGACCAACGGATAATGCTATCTATCTCTTGCGTGCATATTTTGAAAGAAGAGTTAAGTTTTTTGCCCGATATCAGCGGGGAAAAAAATTAAATAAATGTACAACGATTCAAATAATAAATGAAATTATGAAATGCTCTTGTACAAAATACTTCATTCTTCTAAAGTCTTATTCATTCTACATCTTCCAATAGGTAATTAATTTCCAACGAGGTTAATTAACGCGTCATAACCTTGAGAGGTAGTTGCTTTTATAAACAAGTTCAGTGTCCTATTTTAAACGCTTCCTAATTTTGTGCCTGAAGACACTTTTTTTTTGTTTTAACTGGGAAATATAATTTCTCTAATTATCCTCTACCAATATAAGATTCCTATTTTTATTTACAATCTCAGGAGGGCATAATTGTTTGTTTTTAATCAATCGACGCATTTTTAGTAAAGGAAGAATATTCTCTGCATATTTCTAAAAGGATCGGAACCAGTTTATAGTTGATCACCTCAATACCACTTCTTTTCTCTGTCCTTTGACTCAGTGCCATAAACGTCATTCAATTCCAAGGTCAACTGCTTCATTAAAATTGATTCGGCGTGTTAACTCCATATTTGGTCTTAATTGAATGAATAAATATACTGCCTCACAGAATTCATTAAGCCACCTAGCAGGCCATCTTTTGGCTGACAATGATAAGTGCATGTGAAGCAGTATCTCTGCTTTAAAGGTTGTTATAAATTAGTTTTTACCACTGAAGGAATTTAAAAAAAACGAGCGATGGAATATTGTTGAATGTTTATAAAAGAGCAGATGTAATGAATTCTACCTTTGAAGAACCCACAGAGCTTCGTTCAAATTTTTTGTAAAGCAATATTCGTTTCGTTCCTTGTTTGTCGTTATGGCAACCAGAATGAAGGAAAAAAAGGGCTAGGAAATGACAAGTTGTTCAACTAGACTGCGCATTCATATGGAATTTCGTTTTCATCTCATGAGATGTTTTCTTTGTGAATGTCGCAATTGAAATTTTATTTATTTTAATCCCGTATTTTTAAATATTTAAAAACTTGATCGTTTGAAAACGAATGGGTTGGTTTTTTCTATCCCCGTTTGTTTTTACTGGATCTCTTATTTCCATGCGTGCATAATATTTAGAAATTTATTATAATTTGGGGTTTTTTTGCGCATTTCTTCGATGGAAAATAGCATTAAAATTCGCTGCCGTCATTCAGATGACTAAAATCTCACTTCACGCTGAACATAGCTAAGAAATCAAAATTATAATCTTAAGTATTGCTTAAAGGACACGTGCATATACACAGAGAATTTTAGAAAATCTTCCAGTTACTGACTTGATTCGAACTCAGAGCTCTCCAGTAAAGTAGCAGGCAACCCACTAAGCTGGCATGGAAGACTGAAGACTCGGCAAGACCAGGAAGTACACAATTCTTGCGAGTTCGCATCCATCCCATGGTGGAATAACTCCCGCAAAAATTTCAACTTATGTTATGGATATATCAGTTGGACTTAGTGATGTTCACTAAGTCCAAGTTCAGTCTATAGTCAGAATATCGACGTTTAATCATCTGGATAGAGAAAGAGAAATTTTCGCCGAAGCTAACCCATAAACAGTTGCTGAGATGATCAGATGGGCTTGAACAATGACTACTCCGTGATGTACGGACGAAGTTCTTGAAGTCTGCGTTGGAATCTTTGTGGGTAGAGTTGGACGGACCCCAATTCCTTCCTCAGCTAGTTGCGCTCTATACTCTCCACCATAGAGTGCCACTAGTGGAGAAATCTTTTCAGAAATGGAGTATCAAAGTGAGAATATCTTGTGGAGTGGCCACCGAGGTCTCCAATCTCAATCCCACTGTGCATGGATGGGATGTTCTAGTCGTAGCGCCTTTTTCACCACCCAGAAACAAAACCTTACATGAGTTACGAGCAACCTTTCTGAAAGTGGTCTCGTTAACAGCATAATAGTTAGTTGTGTGTTGCCTGGATGTTGCTTATTTATTTTATTTTTTTTTCTCATTTATGCCTTAACTTTCGTCCACCACCGTAATATCAAATATTCTTTTTTCTTATTTTTATATCAATTGCTGAAGAGCGATGAACGATAGCTTATGCTGAACTGTCAGTTTGTTTTAGTATTTTTTAATTAGATTTATTTCCTTCCGCAAACTTTGCCCTCAAAGCTTATCTTATCATCAAGAATGGACCAGTAATGGATTTCAACTGAGCTTCGTGTTTCGCCGCTACATTTCAATAGCTATTGCATGATAAGAATATTGCTCAGAGAAACCTTGAACAAGTTGGTGAGGCGATGTTTGATGGTATATTATTCGAAGTTGTCTACCGCTTTTCATTAACGCGTTTAGGATCAAGAAAATTTTGCTTGTTGACTGTCATTTAACTCGTGCCTTGAAATATTTATTACTAAAACCAAGAAGGCATGTTGCACACAATAAATACTGTTTTATGTGTCTTTAGGGACGTAGAGCGATGATTTGGAAGAAACTTTCCTCTTCATTCATGCCTTATGTATAAGTTGCCTGCCATGGGAGAGGAGACTTCTGTGCGACTTCCTCTGTTGTGGATATTTCTATTGCATGTAATTATAGGTAAGTTTCTTAAGCACTTACTTCTGAGTACCATTCTCTCACCGAAAAAAAAATTCCTCCTGTCGAGAAGAGATCCAAACTCGAGAATTTTCCATACGGTTCAGAAAGAGCGATTTCTAAAGTTGCGTTAGCCACCTGGGGCGGTCATTCTGAAAACCCTAGTTGGTTCCCCTAAGTGCGCCTATGTTTTTGTCCAATAATTCATTTCTGCTGTAGACTCCTGCTTCATGGACACTATATAGTCGCTTATACCTGACGGTTTCAACAACCTGATACACTGATTATCCTCTAGTGTTCATCAGTACATTAAGGGATCATGTTTCTCGAATAAACTGACGCAATAGGTGGGTTATCTTTAAGTCATCTTCTTCCTCACTGAGAAATATTCAAATTAATTCGATTACCAATCTACAGCAGATTATGATTACATTATAATGTACATGCAATGTCCAGGAAGGATGTTTTACTTAATGAATGCATAAACTTATTGGATTTATCCGTTAAAGTGTACAAAAATAGTAAGACTCTCCAGTTTTCACAAGTGGACCTCGACACCCACCCATTTTAGAGGAAATATATGCTCTAAATGTTAATTCTGCCCTTCTCCTGTAAAGAATTATTTCCGGTAAGACACATTTTTCTCTTTCAAATGATAAAAGTTATATTAAATACAAATCGATCATAAAATAACTTCCCGCGATGAATTCATATTTTATAGAGAAACGTTTACATAATATTTCAAAGGAACACAAAATATTACTCAATGTCGTCTTCTGATTACATTCTTTTAAATCTAACGTTTGGTTTTGTAAAAAAAAACTGGGAGAAAACACTCAGCCAGTGAGCTCAGCTGAGAATGTTTTCTCGAGAAGGTTGGTTAAACTTCGATGGATATTAATGAAATTCCACCTTGTTCGAATATGGTTCTGTCCAGGACGCGTCATTCGTTTAATTCAGGTAAAGCGACACCTGAATATAACCTGTTTTTATCTCCCCCTGTTTTATCTTTCTCTTACAGTGTTTGGGTACCACCCCTCTGGCCCCGGGTGCCAAGCGTTATAGTGATCAAGCAATTTCCTGAGTGATTATTAGAGCGTCTTCTCAAAGATATAGTTCTGTTTCAGTTATAAAAGTTTTCTTACTTTCCTATTATTAGGCAACTTAGTCTTACAAATCGTAAGCTAGTTTAAGAAAGGAAAAACCACCTTTCTTCTTTTTTCCTTAAATTAACGTACTAACTTTTATACCGCTTGGTCACTCTAGCGGCACTGCTCCTGCCTCCCCGTGGCGGGGCCGGTAACCTGGGAGAAGAAATCCACTCTCCCAGGGCTGAAAGGAGCAAAGATGGATAAAAATATGTATCCACCTTTAGAGCCATTGAGCTCAAGACGAGAGAACATAAATGATAACGATAATGACTTCTCTCAACCCAAGAGGTTGAGAACAACCCCTCATGAGGAGATACCATCATTTCTCATTCTACACTCTCTCTCAGAGCAGCCTCTGAGTAAGTTATCGCCGTTCCTTATACAAAAATGTATTGAGTCTGCTGCAGGCTCACCGAAAACGGTAAGGCGACTTCAGTCCGGGGATATTCTTGTAGAGACTAGTAACTCTCAACATTCTGCAAAATTATTAAAGCTGACTACCTTTGGTGGACAATCAATAAAGGTCACTCCCCATGCCACCCTAAACTCCTCGAAGGGGGTAATTGCAGAATGGGACCTGTTAAATGTATCAGAAGAGGAAATAGTCCAAGAACTTCGAGAACAAAAAGTAATCCAAGCAAGGAGAATTCTGACTCGGAAAGATGGTATCCTTGTCCCCACAAGGAGTATAATCCTCACTTTTAGTTCTCCTATCCTACCAACATCTGTTAAAGCCGGCTATCTTCATTGCCGTGTGCGTCCTTATATCCCGAATCCAATCAGGTGCTATAAGTGCCAAAAATACGGACACTCCCAAACTGCATGTAGAGGTGAGGCAATATGTCCAAACTGTGGATCAAAGGATCATAATCAATCCGAATGCTCTGCTACTTCTCAATGCCCAAACTGTAAAGGTAATCATCCGGCTTTTTCGAAAATATGCGAATTATGGAAACAAGGGAAAAAAATCCAAAAATATAAAGTCGAGAATAAAGTCACATACTCAGAGGCAAGAAGAGAAATACTCAAAACAGAACCAAAGCGTACATATGCCACTGCTGCTAAAAAATTTCAGTCAGTAGGTATTCAAACAGATGTTACAGTTCCTCCAAATCTATCCATCTCTGATTGGGCACGTTCTTTGCTCTCTGCTTCCAAACAGTGTCCTCCTCAACAAAAAATTGAACAAGCCAGTAACACCCCAATTACCATTCCAACCGACGTGCCTCAAACAGCAAAACCAAAAGTGGCAGAAACTAAAGTTCTGAACCCACCAGTAGCTACGGGCATGGATGTTGACCAACGCAATGAATCAGATGATGGTATATTAGAACTGCATGCGACTGATGAGATGGATGTCACACGTCCCTACTTTCCAAAAAAAGAGAAAGGGAAATTGGATCGATCTAAGCAAGTTTCAACTAAAAAGCAGTCAGAAACAAAAATAAACAACAAAACCACTTAATGGAAAGATTCCTCCAATGGAATTGTAGAGGCTTTCGCAATACAAAAGACGATTTATATGATCTCATCGACCGGTATGATCTAGCAGGCATAGCCCTACAGGAAACCTACTTAAATGCACGAGTGTGTCCCACCATTAAAAATTACACCATCTTCAGACGAGATAGGAGAATAGACTCGCCAGCCTGTGGAGGAGTGGCAATTCTTGTTAGAAACAACGTTCCATCGAAACATATTGCTCTTCAGACCCCTTTTGAAGCAGTGGCAGTGCGTATTGAAATTGGCATCACTCTTACAATAGCGTCAATATATATCCCTCCTAATTTCTTATTCACTTCAGACGACCTAGAAAATCTAATAGACCAGCTACCATCTCCGTTCTGCTTGCTCGGAGACTTCAATGCACATCATTCGCTGTGGGGATCTCCAACAATTGACAAGAGAGGTAAGCTAATAGAATCCTTTCTTGATGCTTATCAACTCACCATTTTAAATACTGGCGAGCCAACCTACATTCATTTTTCGACTGGATCCATGAGTTCAATAGACCTCTCAATCTGTTCTCCCTCCTTATATACTATTATGGAGTGGTCTGTTCTTAACAATCCAATGAACAGTGATCACCTGCCAATCCTCTGCAAACTCCAAACACGAGCAAACTCCCCTTCCCCACGTCGCTCCATTTGGATATTCCGTAGGGCACACTGGAGTGAATATGCCTCTCATGTTCAATTAGATGATAAAATTATACAATCTCAGACCATAGAAAATGTCACGGAACACATTACTACTCAAATATTACTAGCTGCCACCATTGCAATACCAAAATCTTTACCAGGGAAACGGAAACACAGTAACTACTGGTGGAACCAAGATTGTACGCATGCGAAACGGGAAAAAAACAGATCTTGGAATTTATTTCGTAAATTCCCCACAACTAGTAACCTAATTAACTTCAAAAGACTAAGAGCCAAGTTCCGCAAAATAAGAAGAAATGCAAAGAAAGAAGCCTGGATCAGCTTCTCCTCAAGTATAAATAAGGACACAGATAGTAGAATCATTTGGAGGAAAATTCAAACGCTCAATGGCAAATATGTCCAGTCCCCAGCTACAATACTAAATTGGGAAGGGAAGGAATTGTCATCACCAGCAGAAATAGCAAATGCCTTAGCTGAATCATTTGCCAGCATATCAGCAATATCCACCTTTAACCCAACCTTTCAAAGAATTAAAGAATCTGCAGAAAAGCGTAAGATTAATTTTTCCACGGCAGTTTCACATCCATACAACCATCCATTCACATTAGCAGAATTAGTAGGGGCACTAAATAAAACACCAAATAGTGCTGCTGGTCCAGATGGGGTCTATTATATAATGTTAAAGCAACTTGACAACAGAGCAAAAACAACATTGTTAAAATATTACAACCGTATTTTCTTAGAAAATACCTACCCACTCTCCTGGCGTCACTCAATTGTTCTAGCCTTCCCGAAGCCAGGAAAGGATCGTACCTTTCCGCATAACTACAGGCCAATATCACTGACTAGTTGTCTAGGAAAAGTCCTTGAAAAAATGGTTCACAGGCGGCTAACGTGGTTCCTGGAAGCAAATAACTTACTAAACAGCAGCCAGTATGGATTTCGAAAGAACCGGTCCACGCTAGATGTGATGATAAAAGCTGAGGCAAACATCCGAAATGCCTTTATAAGGAGAGAACATCTAGTCATGATTAATCTCGATATCGAGAAAGCCTTCGATACCACCTGGCGATATGGTGTACTAAAAGATCTCCATTCTTTCGGCTTGAGAGGTCAGTTACCTCAATTCATACAAAATTTTCTATGCAACAGAACGTTTCAGGTAAGGTATATGAACAATTTATCCAAATCATTTGAATAAGAGGAGGGTGTACCGCAGGGTTCTATTCTAAGTCCAACATTATTTGCAGTAAGAATTACAAACATGACACGGGAAGTACCAAATACAGTAGAATCCTATATGTTTGCCGATGACCTCATTATCTCCTGTCAATCCCAAACTATGAACATCATTGAAAGACAACTTCAAATTTCCATAGCTAAAATAGAATCATGGGCACTGCGGAATGGTTATTCTTTAGCCGAAAAAAAATCCACTGCAATTCACTTTTGTAAAAAACGAAAACTCCACCCGGATCCAGAAATATTTTTAAAAAACAGCCTGATACCTGTCACTAACAATTTTCGTCTGTTGGGGCTACATTTAGATAATAAACTTAATTTTGCTTCCCATATATCTTACCTTCGAACCACGTGTCTTAAAAAACTGAACATCCTAAGAGCCGTTTCCGCCATGTCCTGGGGTGCTGACAGAAGCTCTCTTCTCCATCTCTATAGAGCTTTAATAAGATCACGCTTAGATTATGGATCACCTGTCTATGACTCCGCTAGGAACAGTTCCCTATTACGACTGAACACCATACAGCATAGTGCCCTTAGGATAGCTGTGGGAGCCTTTAGAACATCTCCGATCCATAGCCTGTATATTGAGGCAAATGAACCTCCACTGCACCTAAGGAGAAAATCCTTATTATGTAACTATGCACTAAAGATTAAGAGTATTCCATCACATCCTAGCTGGCAGCACTTGTTCGACCCTAAATACACCATGCTATATCAAAATAAACCTAATGAGAATCGCCCAGCAGGGCTTCGACTGCAAGAGCTCATGATCAGTTGGAACATTAATTTTCAGAATGTCTTCCAAGACCGTGGTACTCCCGAACCTCCCTGGACTGAATTCGTACCTCTCTGTGACAATTTCTTTTTAAGATGGGGGAAGACATCCCTGGCTAATACAAATTTTGAACAGCTCCATAAATCGCATTCCTTGGAAAACTCAGCAAAAGTACATATCTATACTGATGGCTCCAAAACGGATACAGCTGTAGGTGCTGCAGCAGTCTCCTCCAACTTCTCAGTAGCTGTTTCTCTTCCCACTGAATGCAGTATTTATACTGCAGAATTATTCGCAATAAAACTGGCTCTAGATAATATAAACAAGTACCATATCAAGGAATCCTTGATATATTCAGACTCCTTAAGCGCTATCACTGCCATTCAATCTACTTTTTGTCCCTCTCACCCCATTCTTAAAGAGATCCGATCTAAGTTATTTCACAATGAAACAGTCAATCAGAAGGTTACCTTCTGCTGGATCCCTGGTCATGTTGGCATCTCAGGCAATGAACATGCGGATGCTGCTGCAAAGCATCCCGACGCTGGATCTTCCAGACAAATAAAAGTTCCCTACACCGATCACAAATCTGTCATTAAAACAACATGCAGAAAACAATGGTCTCTCCTTTGGAAAACTCAAACCAATAATAAATTACTGCAGATAAAAAAAGAGCCACAACTGTGGACATCTAGTTCCAGGAGAAGCAGGCGACAAGAAGTGATTCTAGCAAGGCTCCGCATCGGCCATTCGCACCCAACTCACCTGTTTTTGCTTATGGGAGAGAATCCTCCTCAGTGTTTCTTCTGTCAGTCGCAGCTCACAATAAAACACATCCTCATAGAATGTCCCCAACTTTCAACAGTCAGAAAATCAAGCTTTAGCTCCCTGTCCAACTTAAAGGAACCATTAACGTTATTTGATATTCTTGGCAATGAAGCAAATTTCGAGGAACTGTTTACTTATTTGAAGCACATAAATCTGTATGATAGACTGTGATCAAAGTGACAAACAAATCCTGAATAGGCACAATATGGCCCAAGAGGCCCTTGTGCCAAAAAACCCCAATACAACAACAACAACAACAACCACCCCTCTAACTGTTTCATCATGGAGAGACATTTCAAAGTAATCCTTGCGCTCTGCTTCACCCGGATGACAATACAGACCTTGACCATGATATTATAGTAGAAAAAAAGCCGGTCCCAGTTTTCATCTATCTTAATTAAGCATATATTAGCAAAATCCATCCTCCTTAACATTCGGTGTTAATCATTAAACAGATTTGATCATGTATAGATGCAGCCTGAACGTTTACCTCCCTCCTTTGACAGCCGTCCTCTCTGGACTATCCATGCATCGATTGATATCCCTGGAACTGAAAATGCCTAAACTTCATGTTCAAGCAATTTCTTGGAGATATTTTCTTAGCTGTCTCATCAAGAGTTGTTGGTCTACCATTTATAGGACCATCATATATGGCCCCAGGTGCCAAAGTGATATTATCGATCACAGCGACTTCTTTAGTGATTAATGTCCATACTGTAAATACCTTCTTAATAAGTCTTCGTAGGTTGAACATGATACAGACAGATTTCTGAGGAGTTCAGTTATCATGGGCTGTTACTAATACTTCTTATTACGTTACAGGTGTAGTTAGCAGTTCAATTATATTTATCAGACCACGATGTGATAATCCTTTTGGAAAAAATATTGCTAGTAAAGATACCAACTCGGATTCGCTCTACACGTTTCCCTCTTTTCTAGAAAAGTAGCAACACCAAAACGCTTCCGTTTTGGCAAGTTTCCTTCTGGTACAATTATATTCCAGATATCGCATATAGTCAACGCAGAATTGCGTATCTCGAAGTTTAAGATGTTTGGGATTAGCGGTATCTTTCGATCAAGGGCCCGATTCAGATCAAAAACTTTGACGGAGTTCTCCAGAAATTCGAATCCTTAAATCCCTTCCTTATTTCGGTACAATCCATTGGTCCATATCCAGGTAGTCCCGTGAGTCTCTTCAAAAAATATTTATCCTCTTATTACAGAATAAGCTTCCAATAAGCCTTCCTAAGCTCTTGCGACAGAATTTCATCACTGGGGATGTTGTATCGTGTACAAACACGTCACCGTGGCTCCATCTGGAGTTAGCAACTCTTCGATTACATCACTTTTGTGTGCAGAATTTAATACCTATAATACTTCCGTTATGTACAGGAACAATAATGGAATATTGTAGGTTTATTATGCATTATAGAGCACACTACAGAATACTACTCACACTCACTGCAGTTATGTGTAATATCTTTATTCAGCGTGTTGCCAAAAGTATTGAGTTAAAAACAGAAAATGCAGTTATCTTTCAGCTTGGTGTAGGTTCTAGATATAAATCGTCTTGGAATAATTTCCAACTATTTATATTTCTCTATTCTCCAGAAAAATTTTAATTTGGCAAAATATATCGGCTTCCAAGGTAAGGTAAAGAAGACTAACACATGGATCGCCGTCATTTCGCACCGTGTGAGAAAACGCCTGGATTCTTGACCCACGGAGAGTAGAGGAACTTTGAGATATTTTCAAATCGAAGCCGGCTTAGTCGATCTCGGGCAAGAGTTGCGCTGTTTTTTCTCCCCGAAACTGTAATTTCTAATTTAGTAAAGAGGTAAGCTGGAACACATGCAATTGAAAGATACAATGCACTGACGTCTCATGTCTTTAGCTGCCTTGGCAGAAAATCAAACGACAAGAATGCAAGGGCAAGCCATCACATGTGTTTCGAATTGTTTCCAATGAGACTGAGAACAGAAGAGCTCAAAAAAGGCCAGTCCATTGATGTTGCATTATTTTCTCTCAGACCAAGCCAGTGCTAGAGGAGAGGTTTTATCAACTATGTCATGGTCCCTTCTGCAAGGCGCCATCCCACAAAAAACCATCGGTCAAACACCATGTAGCGAAAAGCAGGTCGAAACCAACAAACCAATTAAGAAAACAACGTCCAACTGTCCAGAGATCTGTTGTAGTCAAAATACGTGGGTTGCCTGGTGATATTTAATTCTGACATGGAGAGTGCCTTCCATTTGCGTCCGATGTTTCAGTCCCACCTTGGATGTATCACATATCGCTGTGCGCCCTTTCACTCACATCACTGGGGAAACACACCTTATCGCAACAGAACATACTGCAAATTCATGCCACATTGAGAACTCAGTATTCAGAGTACACTCTAATCTACACAGACGGATCTAAAACTGACTCCCAAGTTGGTGAGAATAAAAATCATGATAACCCCTTACTCATATTCAATATTTTGATATTTGTACATGTGCTTTGATAAGTACGTTGAGTCAATTATATCTTTGTACAATTTGAACGACTCGTTTTTATATTAATATTACTTCAGTTAAATTTTATTTATTATTGTTTTTTTCGTGGGCCTGCACAGTAAGAGCCTTCCATCGTTTTGATATTACATCATGTCCTCCTGGATACTTCCCCTGCAATAGCACTTCAGACTGCGTCGAACAACGATTTAATTGTGATGGTAATCCAGATTGTGATGACCACTCCGATGAGTGGCACTGCGGTGAGTTAAAGTATTTCCTTCTTCGTAACCAAAAAAAGAAATAATAATAATAATCGTACAAAAAAAAAACAATATTTACTTTATAATATCAGTTATTAAAAATTGTACATTATTAAAATAATAAAATTTCAAATTTTTCTTATAATTCCAAGAAAGGATGTTCATCAATCACTTAAAGTTGCAAATTATATGAGGTTTTAAAAATAAACCCTAAAGCTTCGTTTAGAGCTGATTAACTTCAAAACAGTTAAAGCCATCCTTAAATAATCCCAACCATTTTCCTAAACAGTGTGGCTATACTTTAATACTTTGAAAGACATTTTTCTTTAAATTTTAATGAAGATAAACTATACAAGTTTACTTGTAAATATGTTGGATGATGAATCACCGATCAATAGCACTATCGCACGCGAAGCGTGCACTATTATGATTAGCAGTTTTCAAAATACGTAACAATAAAGTGCAACAATTGTCGGTTAAATCAACCGATAGTTGATTGTTGCGTTACGTAGCCACGTGTCAACGGCGCTTATATTTCTGGATAATTATGAACGAATTGAAAGGATTTTTAAAGATTCTGCATCCAAATAACTTCATTAAATATTTCGGATAATTAAAAGAGATTATGTTTGTTTAACAAATTAAAACACTGTTTGATAAAAGACGCATTTACCACTCTTGTAATAATGATCAGTTCTCTGTTTATAGACGATCCTGTTCGAAAAGAATTTTGGAATAATTTATACCGAAAGCGACCGGACGAGGACAGAGAGAAAAAAGTTGAAGGTTGTGGTAAGTATGATGTATATTCTAACAGTTCCTTTATTGTTTGTTGCTAATCATTGTATGCATGAAAACTGTAACAAAGACTTGAACAATTGACTTGATTATATCAAATTTATGCATCAATCCGGCGTATTTCATTGTCTTGCTAAAATATCTGGTGTATGCTTGGATTGAGGCTTTCTCCTGAGTCAAAAGAAGTATTGTTTACATAGAGAACTGCTTTGACATGGGCAGAAGCGGTTTATAACTGTCTACCCAGCTGAAAGAGGCAACATATCAAGTCTGTCGTCGCTGCACTCATGGCTCAGACTAGACATTCATTAATCTGTTATCTTGAGCTGTAAACAACGCTGGGAAACGTGTACAAAGTTCCGATTAAGGAACTTTGTATCTTGTTCTTAAGTGAACAATTTTTTAATTCCCTTAGGTTAAATCTATTGAAGAACTCGATTAAAAAAATCACCCCATGATCTACGAAAAATGTGTTAGAAAAAGAATTACTCAAGAAATTAGACTTCGAGTTAACGGGGTCTCTGTCATTCCCTTGATAACAAACGCATCACGTGGCGTCTAATAACAAAGGGGGAAACAGTGGAGCTTGTACGGTATGTGAGATCTAGTCTTATTCTACTTTCCCTTTGATAGGATGAAGGAATTATGGGATAGATTCGAGTTAACGGGATCTCTGTCATTCCCTTGATAACAAACGCATCACGTGGCGTCTAATAACAAAGGGGGAAACAGTGCAGCTTGTATGGTATGTGAGATCCAGTCTTATTCTACTTTTCCTTTGATAGGATGAAGGAATTATGGGATAGATTCTCTACCGTACAGCTGCTTTTGCATTTGTATTCCCTGATTGCTGGGTATTAGCTCTTAGAAGACTGTGAGGGTAACTTATGTCAGTGTAACTTAAAGGAAAGTCAAGCGTCTTAACCTACTTAAGCTTTCGTAGAGGGGAAATGTATAATAGTAACCCCTGAGTGCTAAGCGCGCTTCCTTGTGATCAAGTGATTCCACGTGGGATAAATAAATGGAATACTTTATTTCGGTTTCTTATGATTTCCAATTGAATGTGTACGCAATTAATTGGAAATATATTGGTATTAATTCGAGTCTTTCTAATTCTAAACACGTGCCTTTAATTCAAGTTTAAATTCAATTCTAAAATTTTAGACCGTTTTTTATACGCCGGTTCCTAAATCAATTGTGTCAATTAGCAATACAGAATTAGCATTAAAATTATGATAGTAGTATTTAATACTTCTATATTTTGTAAAAAAGGAAATTTAAATAGTATATTTATAATTAAAATAATTTATTCATAATTAAAACTTAAATTTTTTAAATTTTTGTTTAAAATTTAAAATTATAATATTTTGTTATAAGATGTAAATCGTACTTTCTTATAATTTACAGTTAATTAGAATGATGATGATTAAAATCAAATTTTCCATAGTTTTTTTTTTTTTTTTTTAAGAATTATGGAAGGTTCCTGGAGAATGCGTTTGCTCTAGCGTTAATCTCTTCTGCGAGAGAAGTGGATTGGAGAACCCTCCTCAGAATCTACCTGCGAATGTCAAAGAACTGTAAGTGTGATGGTAGTGTCATTATGTCCTTTCTACACTAGGGTCCAAAAAGTTAAGTAAAGCAATAAAGTTTTATCGATAACTCCATAATGAGTGAAAAACAAAAATAAAGGAAATCGACCTTGATACAAGAACGATATTTTCCAACGAGA
This sequence comes from Mastigoproctus giganteus, assembly GCF_048544385.1. Taxonomy (NCBI): domain Eukaryota; kingdom Metazoa; phylum Arthropoda; class Arachnida; order Uropygi; family Thelyphonidae; genus Mastigoproctus; species Mastigoproctus giganteus. Next base: position 182,468,125 of record NC_143575.1, on the reverse strand, counting down.
TAGTGTTTTAATTTTATTTATAAAGAACAAGAAACAATATCATTGAGTTCAAGACAAACATATTATTGAGGAAATACGAAAGTAAGTTAACGAAACGATTATAAAAAAACCATTTTGTCCATCTTTCATGAAAGCGCGTCTTAATGATTCTTTATCGGAATAATACCAGGCTGAGTACTCTTGAACAGCTTTAAGAATATTGTTTATTTGCAAAAGTCTGTACATCTTTTATATCCAAGCTGGTGGAAAAGAAAATGCATTATTTTCTTGCAGATGTTTCTTTCCGCTTACTTGATTCTTTTAGACATAAAAGGCAGCCTTCCAGCGAATCGAATTTCTTTGACTACATTCACATATCCGGGAAAAAAGGAGAGAAATCTTGTCTAATATAACCCTGGATCTCTAATAAACCACTAGAAATCTAAGCTCATGTAAATTTAATGTTCTTTACCATTTCTTACGGTTTCTGCCCAGCTTATATGCTCATAGATTTTCTCATTTAGCTTCCAGATCACATCGATTTGGCTTCTTATTTCCTCTTTGCGGTAGGTTACAACAGCCGAGATAGCTGGATTGCGTTTGTTTCCATGGATACAGAATAATATTATAACAAATCTTCTAACAGTTGGAAGAACAGCATCAAGTTCAAAGATGAAGTGTCACGTGTCATTAAGCGAAGGCCTAGGCTATTGTTGCAGAACTTTTACGGGGTAGGGCACATCGTGGTTGTAGTAAACAAATCAGCAAATCTCTTTCTGCCTTCCCCTTCACCAGACTTCAACAGATAAGTCAGATATTCAACTAGTAAGGGTAGCGTAGGTGCGCATGTTGCGTGCTCACATCCTACGCTGACACAAAAATGAATTGAAAGCTTCCAGGTTGGCTTCTCTGCCATGAATGCGTTATTCAAGATTATACAAGTAGTATCAAAGATGTAATAGTGTAAGAACTGTTTGTAGCTAACGGTCCACAATGCCATGAAATGTATAGTAAACAAGGAAATGTCGATGGTCAAAGACAAAGAGGATTTCAATTTTATTGTGTCAGCCACAAATATATCTGTTTCATTGGAAAATTATCGCAAAAGGAGGGTACCAAAATGGATGACAAAGAGATGTGAATATTTATATATATTTTTTCCAATTGCTTGTATTATTCGGTGGGTTTGTTGGACAAAAATCCCTAGTTTCTAAGGGGGTAACGATCCAACCCTTTTCTGAAAGCGACTAACTCTCCACGTTGTGGAAAAAGCCCATAAAAATTCTGTGATTCTAACCACTACTGCCCACGAGGGTCGCAAACAATGAAAACACTGCTTTCTAAAATGGAACTTTTCTCGTATATAAAAGCAAAATAGAAGGCAGTCAGATCGCTGTAAGATTAGTGGCATAATTATCTTTGAAAAGAAAAGAACCTATCAGAAAAAAATCACTGAAGATGAGAGAGGGTGAGGCTTCTGGGTTGGGTGAGGCACATTCGATTATATTAAAGAATACGGCATAGGAGTGCATCATACCATTAGAATTGCTACTGTGATCATCATATGACTCCGGAGTGATTCTTTTGAACTAGAAAAATGCAAAAATCTTATCTGGAAACTAGGGAACACGAAATTAAAGGTGGTCGAGGATGAGAAAGATTTATGGATTATGATATAAGCAGGCATAAAGTTTTCCTTACGGTGTAAGCAGGCGGACAGGAAGCCTCAAGAGGGTACTATCAATGATCAATAGGACCTATGCCAGCAGAGAGAGAGAGAGAGAAGGATGTTATCGCCTCTTTATATAACGATGGTGAGGCCTCATTTGGAATATTGTATTTAGGTCTGGAAGTCTCACCTAGTTAAAGGACTTCTAGAGTGTCCAAAGAAGGGCAGTTTGGTTCAGAATGCTAAGGGTTATCCTCATGAGGACTGTCTTAAAAGATGTGGACTGCAGAGCCTGGAGACTAGACATCATAATGGTTACTTGATAAAGGTGTATAGGCCCTAATAAAGGTTTTAAGCAGAACAAATGAGGTAGGAATATTTGTATTCGTAAGTGAAACTAGTACAAGAAGGCATACAAATATAAAACTTTGGAAAATAACAGCAGATTACATGTCACGAAGTCCACCTTCCGGTAGCGTGTTGTTGATGATAATCTATAGGAATAAATTGAGAGTATTTAAGGATAGAATTGATTAGAATATAGTTGATTGGAATAAGTTTTCTTTGGAAGTAATTGGCATAGACTGACGAAGTTGAAAGCTGAACTGGATGATTACTTTTTTAGCGATAGGCATTTGTAATCGATTCAGTTCTTTCTTGTCACATTCAGAATAATTTTGCTTCGTTTCTGCGTCATTTGGAGTAATATTACTAACAGTTATACTAAAGTTATAAATTCCTAAGGCCAATGAGTTGCTGTCCAAATATAAAAAGAAACCCGTTGCAAAATTGAATTGTTCCAACATCATAAAGAAACTGTTTTATATTCAGAGGTTTATTTTACGTTTGAATAAGCGCTTATTTTAATTACTCGTGCATGATTTATTGTCCTTCTCTATTATTGCGATGATATCTTATAATGCTCATCTGTTTTATATATAGGGATCTTTCAAGCAACAGGATTCACATCATTACAGAGACAACATTTCCCGTTTTGGACAACCTTCAAATACTGTGAGTAAAACAGATTTCGTATTTTCCCCCCATCCTGTAGAATTTAAATAAAATTACACGCAACAATAAGCTCAACTTATCCTATGAAATACAAGAAAAAAAATTAAAGCTTCGAGTGTTGTGTTGCTTATATGACCGGCCCTTCGAACTTGAATAACTTAGGAAAGTGCCTTCATATTTCTCGGTAATGCTGTCAGCAGAAAACTTATTATTTTCCTGGAAGACTCTTATCTCTAGTTTACATTTAGATTGTCCGATTTACTCGGAAAGACGCACATAAACAACTATGAACATGCGCAGAAACTGTAAATGAAACTTGACATCGCTTTATTATGCTAGTTTTATATTTTTAGTCCACCAGATGGCGGCAGTGTGCATTTTCAGTGTCTTTGGTTGAGCAGTTGGTCCATCACGTGGTTACTTAAGGGATGAGCCTCCAGTATGCAGCAACTGTGAAACTCAACACTCAGTGAAACACCATAATTTACAGCAGATCCTCGGAAGCAGAAGAGATATTAATGATCTTTTTATTTTCCTGAACAAATACCATCTGATCTGAATCCACCTGTTTCGGCCCTCATGAGTATCACAGTTGGTAGGATCGCCATCCTCCCCACACCGGCTGGAAAAGACCCGAGTTCGAGTCCCGTTGAATGGTGTGAGGAATATTTATGAGTCTTTTTCACAACATGGCTGAGTTAGTTGGTCTCAGACGAGGATAGCATGGTTTTTCTCCCTGAAACTCTGGTTTATCATCCAGCAGACAGAAAATCGACCACGGAACAACATGGCCTTGGCCACCGATGCTCCTAAAACCCAAAACAACAACCACCTCTTTAATATACCAAACCTATACCATTTGACTGTAATTGGTATATTATGGCCTTAGTAGCCGTTGAACCAATAAATCAAACAAACTATTATATGTTGTAGGGTTTTAGGTGCATCAGCAACTAAGGCCATATTAGTGACCATATCACACGTATGTCTGTAAATCACGCTAGATGAAAATCCGAGTTTTGGGAGAAAAAACATGCATGCTCTGTTCTCCTGAGATCGACTAACTCAGCCAGTTGTGAAAAAGGCCCATAAAAATTCCTCAAATCATCAACGGGACTCGAACTTGGGTCTTTTCTGCCTTGTGTGGGGAGGATGGGGATTCTACCAATGGTGCTACTGACGAGGGCACTTCTACAGAGCATTCAAGTTTATAAAAAAGTCAGTAGCAGTTATGTTCAGAACAAAAGCAAACGTAAGACCGAAATTTCATCAGAACCGCACGAACTGTTAAGTGAAGTATTAATAAGAGATTTTGAAGAGATGAAAATTGCAGAGAACTAAATCCTGGTGAAGAATGCATAATTGAAGTCGTAAGAGTTGAGCCTACAATTGAAGATGTAGCACGGGGTGATATTTCTCATAAGAAATGTGGTCCTCGACAGCGGTACAAAGAGGTTCGTATTGAGTATACGACTATGACATCATCTTATTTATCGTAAATAATAAAAATCTAAATAAATGAGTAAATAAATAATCTAAATATGTGTAAAGAAGATGAAGAGTCTAAATAAATGAAATATAATTATCCTCGTGGAATATTGATGACACAGGCTGTAATGCTATTTATTTATTACTACTGTAAATTACAAAATTAAATATTGTTTTCATAGTACTTCGTATTGGTAGTAAATTCTACATTTAATCCTAACTCAGTGTTCCTGTTTAATTGAGTTGTTTATGTATTTGTTATTTTGGCAGAATATTAACGTCCTCTGAGGTAACGTTTCTACACACGGATGCTTTTCGGAATTTGCCCAATTTGACAAACCTGTAAGTAATAGCTGTTGTTGAAAATTGAATATACAATAAGTGTTAATTATGTTATACGTTTATTAATTTACTATGTATTAAATTAAATTTAATAAAATTATGTATAATTTTGTAACATTTTAAATATCACATTTAATAGCTTTTCATTAATTTAATATAAGAATTTTTTTTATTATTATTATCGATTTATTGTAGCAGTAGCTTCATTCCAGTATCCCCTCCACCTTATTTCCACTGTGACACTTTAGAAGAACTCATTTGCATCAGCATGCTAGTACAATAGTGATTTCAGAAAAACAGGGCCCCAAGTGCCAAGCGATAGGGACCAAGCGATTTTCTTAAGCGAATTATAAAGTGATCCTTCCAAGTGATTTTGTTCTCTTTCATTTCTAGCCGCTCTTATTCTCAGTTCATTGTAAGTGGTTCTTCACTTAGCAGATTTTAAGTAGAACCCAGGAAGGAAAATCACCTTTCTTTTTTAGGATAATTATCCATTTTCTCACTAACAAACTAATCCGCCAGCCGCTTGGTCACTAGGTGGCACTGCTCCTGCCTCCCCGTGGTGGGGCCGGAAACCTGAAAGGAAAAATAATCCTTTCAGGGCTAAAAGGAGCAACAATGGACTTGACAAACCAGGCTTCTCCTGGAATTATGGATCAAACTGATCACAATCGGCAGCAAGATGATCTTAATCCATCTACTGCCAAAAGACAAAAGAAAGATGTGACCCAAACCATCTCGCCACTCTTTCTAATTGTTCATTCCCTATCAGACCAACCAGTTAGTAAACTTTCTCCCTTTGTTATACAGAGGTGTCTAGAACATATAGCTGGTCCACCGAAAATGGTTCGCCGCTTGAAATCAGGCGACCTTCTGATAGAATCGACAAATCATCGACATTCTGAGCTTCTTCTTGAAACCAAAACTTTTGGAGGGTTTCCCATCAAAGTCACTCCACATGCCACTTTAAATTCATCTAAAGGGGTTATCGTGGAATGGGACCTCCTAAATAGCTCTGAAGAAGAAATCGTACAAGAGCTACAAAATCAGAATGTCACACATGCCAAACGAATCCTTATTAAAAAGGATGGAAACCTCGTTCCAACCCGCACCATCATACTTACTTTCAGTACTCCAACTCTACCATCATCAGTCAAAGCCGGGTACCTGAATTGCCAGGTAAAGCCATATATCCCCAATCCAATACGATGCTTCAAGTGTCAAAAATATGGCCATTCCCAAACAGTATGCAGAGGACAAGCTATTTGTGCCACTTGCGGCTCAAAAGAACATACCTGTAAAGAATGCAATACACAGTCTCCTCTCTGCCCAAACTGCAAAGGAGACCACCCTGCCTATTCCAGAGACTGTAATATATGGAAAAGAGAAAAGCAAGTTCAAAAATATAAAACTGAACATAAGGTAACATATCAAGAAGCCAAAAAGCAGATACCACTATTTCCAGCAGTGAGATCATATGCAGCAGCAACAGCAGCAACTACAGTGCAGAAAACAAAGGTAATTGCAATACAGACTGACATCACAATCCCGCCTAACATCTCAATAGCAGACTGGGCACGTAACATTCTTTTACAAACAAAACAAAAAGTTGATCAGGCAATTAATACACCCATTGTAATCCCACCAGATGCTAAAGATCCAACAGCAACAAGCAGTACAAATTCCACCAAACCTGTTGAAAAAACACAAAAAAATACTGACACTATGGAAATTGATGAAAAGGAGAAAGAAGATGAACCAGTTCTGGAACTTTACGCAAATGATGACATGGACAGTGTTGGCCGACCAAGCTTCCCCAGAAAAGAAAAAATCAAAACAGATCGATTAAAACAAGCAACTCATCGTAAGTCATCTGAATCAAGTACTAAACCCAAATAATGCGTACACTTCTACAATGGAATTGTCGTGGCATTCGAAGTAATCTAAGCGATATCAAAGATCTAATTTCTGTATATGTTCCCGCAAGTATCTGTTTGCAAGAAACAAACCTAACTCCGAACATTAGTATTTCAATCAAGAACTACAATATATATAGGCAAGATCGAAAAACCAATACAGGTCATGGAGGAGTCGCCATTCTTGTTGACTCTAATGTTCCATCCAAGCATATTCAGCTACAAACACCCCTTGAAGCAGTCGCGGTACGCATCGTGACTGGAATTACCTTGACTATGAGTTCGCTCTACCTTCCACCTAATCATGCGTACACACTGCAAGAATTTGAGGATTTAATTGAACAATTACCATCTCCTTTTTGTTTGATGGGGGACCTTAATGGGCATCATACCATCTGGGGATCACTTCATACAGACAAAAGAGGACAGATGATTGAAAAACTTATAAATAATAGGAACCTAACACTCTTAAACACAGGTACCCACACCCATGTCCACTTACCAACAGGAACTACCTCTGCAATTGATCTCACCATCTGTTCCCCAGCTCTCTTTCCTCTCCTTGACTGGTCTGTTTCCGATGATCCTTATAGCAGTGATCATTACCCAGTTGTTTGTCACCTACTAGCAAATGATGTACAGCAACCTATAAGAGGTATAAAATGGAAATTTTGCAAAGCAAACTGGGAAAAATACCAATATGCTGCTTCTTTAGATGAGAAAATCATAAGACATACTGATATCAATAATGCTGTTACTCACATCACAAATCAAATAATTTCTGCCGCAAACATTGCAATACCAAAGACAACTAACCAGTCTCATAAACATTACAAGCAGTGGTGGAATGAAGAATGCTTGGAAGCAAAGAAAGAAAAAAATAAGGCTTGGAATCAATTCAGAAAGTATCCCACCACCACCAATCTCATAAAATATAAGAAAGCCAGAGCAAAAGCACGCTATATACGCCGGAAATCTCAGAAAGAATCATGGATATCCTTTGCAAGCAAAATTAATAGAAATACGGACAGCAGAATAATATGGAATAAAATTAGACAAATTTCAGGCAAATATACAACCGTCCCTAAACCGATCATAAGCTGGAAAGGTCATGACATAACTGAACCAGAAAAAATTGCAAATCTACTAGGAGAAACATTTGAGGAATTGTCAGCAACAACGTCATACAGACCAATCTTTCAAACATATAAAGCTCAAATTGAAAAATACAAAATTAATTTCCATGCAGCTCATGAGATTTCATACAATCAATCCTTCACTATAAATGAATTGCATAAAGCCCTAGCCAAATCTAAAGAAAGCGCAGCAGGTCCGGATGGAATCCACTATCAAATGATTAAACGCCTCTCTAAAAATTCTTTATGCCTGCTGTTACTGCTATATAATAGGATATACCTTGAGGATACATATCCAGACTCTTGGCGACATTCGTTTGTACTGGCCTTTCCAAAACCTGGGAAGGACCATTCAAATCCATATAATTATCGTCCCATCGCACTCACCAGCTGTCTAGGTAAAATTTTAGAAAAAATGGTGAATGATCGGTTAACATGGTTTCTTGACTTCCATAACCTCCTGAGTCCTAGTCAATATGGTTTTCGGAAAAATAGATCCACAATAGACATAATGACAAAAGCTGAATCAAATATTCGCAATGCCTTTCTCCGAAACGAACACCTCGTAATGATATGCCTTGATATTGAAAAGGCGTTCGATACTACGTGGAGATATGGTATCCTTCATGAATTGTACAAATTAGGTCTTCGAGGCCATCTACCAAAGTTTCTTCAGAATTTCATGACTAAAAGAACTTTTCAAGTCCGTTATCATCATATTCTGTCTCTAATATACAATCAAGAACAGGGGGTCCCCCAAGGCTCAGTCCTCAGTGCAACCCTTTTCGCTATCAAAATAAACCCTGTAACAGAAGTTATTCCAGCAACAGTTGAAACCTACCTATATGCCGACGACCTCACAATATCATGTCACTCACAGAATATGCGGACAATCGAGAGGCAGCTCCAATGTGCTATTAACAAAATAGAGTCCTGGTCCACCTATAATGGGTATCGAATCTCAGTACAAAAGACAGCGGCAATACACTTCTGCAGAAAACGAAAGATGCATCCTGATCCAGAACTAAGGATAAGCAATCAACAAATTCCACTCAAACAGAGCATCCGGCTACTAGGACTAATCATGGATCAAAAATTAAATTTCCTAGAACACATAAAATATCTACGTACAATGTGCTTAAAGAAATTAAACATTCTACGAGCTGTATCAGCCATGACATGGGGAGCTGATCGTTACTCACTTTTGCATGTTTATCGTGCAATGATAAGATCTAAATTAGATTATGGTTCACCCATTTACTCCTCAGCTAGGAAAAGTGTGTTGAACTGGTTAGATCCAATTCATCACAATGCACTACGTGTTGTTTCAGGAGCCTTCCGTACTTCACCTGTGTATAGTCTATACACAGAGATCCATGAACTCCCACTCAGTCTTCGTAGACAAGTTCTTCTTATGAACTATGCTGCGAAGGTTCAAAGCCTTCCTGGACATCCAACATGGCAATATCTTTATAAACCGAAATGGGAAAATTTATATACGAACAAACCTAATATATGCAAACCTGCAGGCATCCGACTAAAAGAAATACTCTCACAATTGAACTTAAGTATGGATAAAATCTACCAAGATACCCCCACAGCCCTTCCACCTTGGGAAATCAGTTCAGTTGACTGTGACATGGTCCTCATAAAATGGAAACAGAACAATATCCCAAGTCAAAATATAAAACAGCTACATTCCTCTTATGTAACACAATTCTCTGACTATTCTCATTTGTACACTGATGGATCCAAGACGGCCACACACGTTGGTGCCGCTGTTGTATTGCCAAACAGCATAATCTCACAGTCTCTTCCAATAGAGTGCAGTATTTTTAGTGCTGAACTATTTGCAATTAGTCTCGCCCTAGATCACATTGCCAAAACTTCCCCCGTAAAAAGTATCATTTTCACAGACTCGTTAAGTGCAATATATGCTTTACAGACAGAAGATCATCCATCTCATCCGTATGTAAGAAAAATTCTTTCCTCCTTATCACACCTTACGAAAAACAAACAAAGAGTTAGATTCACTTGGATTCCTGGACATTCTGGAATACTAGGCAATGAACGTGCGGATGATGCTGCAAAAAATCCGTCTAACAAAAATTCTCACTTGCATAAAATACCGCTCAATGACTTTAAAAACATCAATCTAAAAGCCTCTGAAAATATATGGACGCAGACCTGGAAATCTCAAACAAACAATAAATTATACCAAATCAAACAACAGCAGAAATCCTGGAAATCAAGTTTTCGGTCAAACAGACATGAAGAGGTTATCCTCGCCCGACTTCGCATCGGACATACATATTTAACACACTCTCACCTCCTAAGGAAAGACGATCCTCCACAATGCCCTCAGTGTCTGACCACACTAACAGTGAAGCACATCATCTTAGAATGTCCACGATACCAACTTGCTCGCCAATCAGCTTTCAAATCGCATTCAAATGAACCATTAAGCCTTGAACTCATTATGGGAGAAAAATCAAACGTCAGTGAACTCCTTTCATACCTCAGCTTAATAAACTTAACTAATCATATCTAATATGGTAAATCAGTAACAATATAACAGGAAATAACAAAACTTGAACAGGCGCAATATAGCCGAAGTTGCTCTTGCGCCACTAAACTCCAAACAACAACAACAACAACAATCAGAAAAACAGCTGTATTGAACCCGCCATTTCCAGCCAGAGCTCAGATCTGAAACCAATATGACACGTTTGAAATGTTTTTGAACAACTGAGAGTCAGAACAAGAGTTCGTAGTTCAACTGTTAGGCTGTGGACCTAACAATCCCCCCCCGCGCAGGAGATGAGCAAGATTCTCAAGTATCCAAATACCAGAAAGTCCCAGAGTTATTGACCCACTGGAATTATATTCGTATCAATAACCCCACTGTATTTCAAGAGGATTTTGATACCATTAAAGTCTGACGGATCATATTCGATATTAAAAATTGACTTCCCATAATGAATTTATTTATATTTCATAAATGGTATATACTTATCTCAAGGGACTTCAAAATCTCTTTGGGAGCAAACGTTTTCCAGTCTCATTTCAAGTAATCGCATAGCAGCTTTCAAACATCACTCAGACAAAGGGATCTTGGTCAATACCGAAAACTTTCCTTCTAATTGGATTTTTAATTTCTAATAATTTCAAAGTTCTGGTAACATTGTTTTAAGAAGTTCCATAGTCTCTTGGATTTAAATCGGCGCTTTTTTGGAGGCAATTTATTATCAAAATTCAACTAAATGAGATTATTACATGGTAATGCATTCTTGAGAGGACGGGATACACTTCAATGGAAATGAGGTGAAACTCCATCTTGTTGGAATATGGTTGTGTCACGGACTACTCGTTCACTTCTCTTAGGTAAAATGACATCTGACGAATCCTGGCATATCTTGTCCCAGTTACTGTAACCGGGGGGAAAGGTATGGACCTAAACTTGCGACCGAAAGCCCCTTTTTTATGATGGAGAAAATTTCAACGTAAGACTAGATGAGGGGTAGGGTCTCCTTTGCCCAAACAGCATAATTGTAAGGTTCACCTTGTTAAAAAGGTAGAAATGAACTTCATCTATTCACAACATAGTTAGCCACTTCGGGATTTTATCTAATCTTGATAAAGAAATAATGTGATCAAAATCCATCATGCTCACGTTCGTTGAACAGATGAACTCACGCCTACTTTACTTTTATTTCATCCGAGTAAAATAAAAATAATAAGTGAACTCTGAAAGAATTCTGTACTTTAATCAAATCAAATTCAATATGCATGACTTTACTTTCAGTATCATATGAAAAAGAAATTGTGATAAGTGCCACACAATCTCCTCTTCTTCTTCTTTTATTTTCTTGCCTGGCGTGAGATATTCGCTGCCTTCAAATTTAAAGGATTTCACAAGAGTGTCTTTGATCAAACTGTCTCTTCTTCTTTCTGTAATCTACTACTCCTGCATCTGCCACTTTCAGTGCCTTCCACAACCCGAGAACATCAAAGCCAGTATTCTCAATAGAGCTTGATAAAAAAACAAAAGCTCTTCCGTTGCTATCTTCCAATTTCTAGATGCATCCATTGATCATAACTTGCAAGGATTGGTGAGATAGATAACTAGGAATCCGTTAGCCAAAAATTAATTCTCGTATCGCAAAGAAACTGTAGTAGTTTGGTGTATTCACATAACGAAAGTTCACCCTGTTTATGTACAGTCAGCCACACATTAAATAAGTAATTATTATAATCCCAGTAATACGTATCATCATATAAATTTCCGAATTATTTAACCAGCTATAAATAAAACTTAATTTATGATAATAATGGTCTTCAGTTTTGGGGAAAATTAAAAATCTGAATTAAATATTTAACTAAATTTTAACGAATGACTTTTAGAACTAAATTAATTGAAAATTAAAGAATTTTTTAATTAAAAAAAAAACATTTATTAAAATAAAAATATCTAAAAATATTATATTTTTAATTTAGGTACTTGAGTGGCAATCTTCTGTCTTTCATCTTGAACGAAACATTCGCTTCGAATGCAGCGTTGAAACTGCTGTAAGTTTTTACCTTGTCATGTGATTTTAATCATTATAATTAATTACAGTGAAAATTATTATTTCTTAGCGTTAAGTGCAAATAAAAAGAATAAATGTTTTATTGCAGCGTGCTCTCCCACAATCCAATTACAGTTTTATCCCATGGAGCTTTCCACGGGCTTCACAATCTGGAAGAGCTGTAAGTTGAAAAAGATTTCTTCGAACTTTAATTAATTACCAGAGTTTTTTCTTTTCCTTTGATACAACAGCTTAATTAATTCTTAGCACCGAAAAGTGGTTGTAATTTGTGCAATATTGCTTGTCCCCTTTAGCACTGTTGATCTTTAATGAATATTGAACAAGGTTCACTTCTGACCCCATTAATAACACCAACGATTAATCTTGTTTTTCAGTGATCTTCGGGATTGCCGCTTGCGTTCACTTCCATTAGGATTATTTGATACATTAGAGGCCTTAAGATCCTTGTAAGTACCTTTTTTAAACGAGATTCGATCACTTAAGAAACGTTTTCATTAATTTAATTTCTTTAAGACATTTTATTATTATTTTTTTAATAAAATAATACATTTTATTTAAGAAATAAAGCTTATAGTACTGCTTTTATCTTTATAATTCTTAATTTTAAGCGTATTATTTATTAAAATTTCTTATTATTAAAATTAGGATTTTAATTAGAGTAAATCTTATTTAGTTTTATTAAAACACAGACTTGTTCCTGTTTCTTTGAGTACTAGTTAGCTTACAACTTTTCGATAGTTACAGGCATAAAATTTCAAAAACAAAACTTTTCTTTGCCAGCTTCCACACGTGTCGATCTTCAATTCCTTGAAAAGACTTCGATTACATGAAGAGAAGCTCAAAACCACAACAGTACTCAGTGAATCCGAGCTTCTGAGCATGCAACTCAAGCGAATTACGAATATAATCCACACAGTAATGTAAATCCTTGTAAACACCTCTTGGCTGTTCTGTTCTGCAAATGAAGCATCATACAAGTGTCTCCATGGTGTTTACTGAAAAGAGGCGGAGGGCTAATTACTGCTGGTGATTGCGTTACAAGCTGATCTCATTGTTTCCCTGGCAACAAAGCTAATGTCAGTTGACCCAGACACTTGTCAGTTTGCCTAATTGGGATTTTACTTTCGTCCTAATGTGAATTGCTAAAAGAAGCAGAAAAAATATAATTAAGTGTTAATACAGTACTTTTCCAAACTTCCAGATTACTGTAGTTTGTTTAAGCTTACCAATCTTAGTGGTTTTTGTCCTTTATAATTTATAACAAAGTTTTAAAGATGCAGCAATTCTCTCAATGGCATATAATTTAAGTGGCCACAATTGCCACTTTGAACTTCTGCTGGAATTCACGTTAGTTCCAGAAACAAAAGGGCCTTTGTTAAATATGGCTCGTTTGCTTCAACTATTAAATAAAATTGTTACCCCTATCCTCGCCCAAAGAGCTGTAAGAAGGCAAACCAACAAAACACTTTCAGTTATTCAATTATCATCGGATTACTTTGCTTATTTTAGAAAGCCAAACAAATGCGATAAATGTATCTTTTTGATCTGTGTAAACAGCGATTGTCGTGACAATGTCAACAGAATATATTTCATTCTAAATGGTGACATAACCCAGACAGTGAGCCAGTAAAGCTTCCGTTGTCTAATACGGCTCAGTCATTAATCTCATCTGAGAAAAGTATACCGTTTGCTGAAGTCGTAAAATGCATTCAGAGGTTCGAGTAGTTAAACTGCACAAGGGCTCTTTTATAGACAGCGACTTCAAGCTGAGAACACGAAAACATGTCTGGGATATTGATTTATGGTTGAACTTGACGACTGGGTCAATGGTAGCACACTTTTAATCGAAACTTAGCTTTCCTGGACAAATTTGGAAATTTGATTGCACAGTCACATAATTGAATGCGCTCACTTTAAAAGCACTGACTTTAAAAACTACACTTTCATATTTTCGAAAGGAAGAAGAATATTTATTCGTAAGAGTGAGGCAAATATAAAATAACGTTCAGCAGAATTGTTACGTCACTTCCTTCATAACTTGAAACTTCGAACTTTGAAGAATCAAAAACTGCGTGACTTTCGAATTTCAACAAAAGCCAAGAAAAATTCAAATGCTCGTGTGTCTGTGGTATCTTTTTATCTCGTGATTTATATCTCCACGTTCCTTGGGATTTCCCAACAGCGCATTGAACTGAAGATATTCGAAACGTGCATTACTTCCAGTTGCAGTTAGAGACTGGATGACTTGAAGCTTCCGGTTATATTTCCGTTAAAGAAAAGTGCAAATTCTGCACCACTACATTACCTTTAAACAACGCGATATCACGACTTCCTTGAAAGTAAGGTGTTATCTACTCCAAGATGCTTTCACAACACCATAATAGCACCATTAAGGTCATAAAATAGTTAGTTTATACGTAAGGCTTAGTTTCTTATGTTTTTGTGTTTGGTGTATGAAACATTCGAAATATAAGGAAAAAAAGATCACAGAGTTCACTATTGTCGCAATTTTGCATGAGACAAAATATTTCTGTCTTTAGAAACATTTTTTTTTCACATGCGCAGTTCAATTTTTTAAGGTTATTTTCTTAATCTTTTTTTAGATGGCTAGATGGTAATCAGATCTCCACCATTCCATCCAGGATGTTTCGCAACCTCTTGCAGCTCGAGTTCTTGTACGTATAATCATGATGTTTTCATTATTTTACCGGTTTTAAAAATAGAATAATTAATAAAGTTAATTAACATTTTCTGTTCTTTAGATAATCATAAGTCCTTTGGCTTTGAATCTACAAAAAAATAGTCGAAAACCGCATCTCCATTGGAGACGTGTGTGTGTGTGTATTTTCATAGTAAATGTCCATTTTTTTATCCTCAACTGGAAAACTAGGAAAGGTTACTCGATAAGCCCATCGTTGCTCGCAGAGATCTTCTAGCTGATAAAGATAGCGAGTGTAAACACTACAATTGAGTTATGTTATGCTAAGTGGAAATGAGTGATGTCGCGATTTAGCTTGCCAGGATTTATCTCTTCCATGTGTTAAGCCGGAAGGAGATATTTATGGCTACACGTTTCTTATATCTGTCACCGGAACTGCTGAATTAACATCAGGTTACCATGGCGATTCGCTTACCTGTTATTTTTCGTATGTCGGTCTAGGCTCCTAGACAGAATTGGTGGCGAGAAATTTCATATGCTGGGTCCTAAATAAGAATTTGTAACCTTTTTTTTTTTCTTTTGGTTCATTCAAAGCGTAAAATACCTGTTGTTGTTTTCACCATGTTCGTCCGTCCGTCCACATGTAATAACTCGACTCTAGTGGACGGGTTTTCATGAAATTTTATATGTGGATATTTTAGATAGATTTCGACTAACAGAATTTCAGAAATTTCTGTTGGTCGAAAGGAGGGATGGTTTCATGGTAGTCGTAAGTGTATGATTTTGCTTTACCTCAAAAATGGAGAAAGCAATACATTCTGATGACTGCTGCTTTTGTATGGATGGTGGATATATCAAACTCTGCGGATCGGACAGCTATAGTAAATCCCAACATACCACCCTCTATTGCTCCGGTGCCTCACAACAAAGACCTGTAGATTCCCAATCTACCTTCTTGAGAAAAGTCTTCAGAACTGGATGATGAATATAGTGAACAGCATAGAAAGGGCCAAATTATCTATTCAGCAAGAATTAGACCAAATGCAGGCAGAGCTTTTGCCAATCTCCCTTAAAAGTGAATCCTACTGAATACCAGCTGGAAGCTTGGGATCCATTAGATTTCACTCTTATGCCGCTTATGCACATTTTTGCAGTGTTATAGACTTCCTGTGCTATTGTTTGGATTTGAGTGGTCTTTATGAAGAAATTGGTATTGGTCACAATCTAAAAGAGTGGCGTCTTTTCACAGACAGTTCAAGAAAAAATTTGTAACTGTGTTACTTCAAAATGGGAATATGCAACCATCGATTTCTGCTGGCTCTCTTCACATTGAAGAATCTGCGCAATAGCACAGTGGTTATAATCACTGTCCTCTCCACACCGGGTGAAAAAGTGGTGATTGGAATCCAGTCAATCGGAAACTAGGGTTTTTCGCCCATCAAAGGCAAATCGACCAGAGAACATGCACAATTTATGAACGTAATACACATGGGCCCATGGGTTAGTTCTTGGGTGGCCCTAATAGGACAGTGTTTTGTTCATATTAAAGAAGAATACAGAATGCGAAGCATGTGTTACAAAAGATCAAGTATGGTGGGTATAAATGTGATGTCTGTGGGAAGTTCAAGACGCTGGGATTCCTCTTTGATTTCCAGGGTGGTTTTATCAAATTCCTTTGCATTCTCTGCTCGAGCTCTGCATCGGGGACAGAGAGGCAGTAGAACATCACTAATTAGGAATAGAATGGTTTGCCAGAAGAGAGTTGTAACCCGGCGTACACATTGTAACAAACAATCCTTTGATTCAAAGTCTCATTTGCACTACTCCCTATGAAGCTGAGACTGGTCAAACAAGTTGTTAAACCATTGGACTCTCAAGGTGACATCTTCATGTATGTACGATGCATGTTTCCAAAATTGTCTAGTGAAAAAGTGATAGGTAGCATATTTATTGGTCCCCAAGACCTGTTGTAGTTGTTGGGCTTTAGATCCATCAGCAACTTGCTCTATATTGTGCCATTGTGTATTATGTCTCTATATGTGTGTGTCTGTTGTTCATTGGACAATTTCACATTGTGTTCGCTAAAAATCCCAGAATAGCTCACTAGAAAAACTCTACTTGCTCGGCATATGATCGACTTCAGAAATTGCTCCAGTCATAGAAGGGAATCGAACGCACCTTTCCAAGCGCGTGACAAGTGGCGAAACTACTATACCGTCGAGGAGGACACAAGTTAAACAGATGTTGACTTCACAAGGATTGGAGGAGACAAATCGGCTGATGCTCTGCGAAATGATTGGTAGCTTTTTCACCTTGTAGTGATAGCTTCCTTGGTAACATTAAGAGTGAAAATGTCGAAGAACCGTTTGGCAAGTTAACTGGAATTCAGAAGGGAAATGTAATGCAGAATGTTAATCAACTCCATTACTTGCATTCTCGCCTGTATTTTTTCACTCCACTGCTGGGCTGATGTTAGTGAAACTCATGGGCGACTATATTTGTGGTTCACACTAGTGTAATAATCAGTTCCTTGGTTCCTGTTTATTAAACTAACATGATCACAGAACACGACGAAGTCGAGTTCAAATGTGAATATTTAAGGAAGGTTTTTTTGATTAACCTGTAGAAGGTTTTTTACATTTTAATGTGTTCTCTCATAATAGTATTATCGAGGATGAAAGAGCTCAAAACTATTGGGTAAGTTCCGGTCTCCCAGCATACTTCTGTGTGAGGTATTGTGCTGCTGAAGTAGTATCGATTAATTTTTCATCTGCCTGCATATGTACACTGAGTGATCACTGAATTATGACCACCCCTATGAAAAATGAATGCCGTTGACCACGTGAGGTACGAGAGTGCGGAGTTAGTCGACCTGCGTAGCGTCGAAAGGTGTCAGTGGTTCAGTAGGTAGTCAAATTCCGAGATCATATGGGTAAAAGGTAGGATTTATCGGACTTTGATAAAGGACAGATTATGGGTGTTCGACAAGCTGGTGCCTCGATTTCCCAAACGGCTGAAGTGGGGTGTTCGAGAGCTGCCGTTGTTAAAGTGTACCAGGACTGGCGTCAAAATGGTCAAACAACGACCTGACGGCAAAACTGCAAAGGTCAGCGAAAGGTTGGTGTTAGAGGTGAGCGCCAGGTCCGATGACTCGTACAGGCGAAGCATTGTTGAAGAGTTGACTACCCAATAACATGGGCCAACCCGGAACAATATCTGGCATGACGATGTGTCGCACGTATGGGCTAAACCAGCAGACGACCCCTACGGCATCCTCTCCTAACCAATTTGATCGGCGTAAAAGACTCGTCTGGTGCAAAGCGCATGCAAGTTGTACATAAGAAGACTGGAAAAATAAGGTGTGCTGTCGGATGAGTCACGTTATTTACTCCACACCGTGGATGGTCGTGTACGGATTTGGCGTCAACAACATGAGGCTCTTCATCCATCATGCATGGTATCAAAAGTGCAGGCGAGTGGAGGCGGTTGTATGGTGTGGGGCATGTTTCACTGGCAGGAACTTGGACCCCTGGTGCATGTGGAACAACGTGTCAGTGGTCTGCGCTTTCGTCAACTGCTTGCTGACTGGGTAAACATTTTCCAGAATGGCGATGGTGTCTTCCAAGATGGCAATACGCCGAGCCATCGGGCACTTGTTGTGCAGGAACGGTTTGAGGAACACAGTTCTGACTTCCAGCATATCGATTGGCCTCCGAACTCCTTCGATATCAATCCCATAGAGCACTTGTGGGACACTATGGAAAGGCATACCAGGCGTCTGGATACACCAATCACCTCCATACCAGCATTGCTGACCGCATTACACACAGCTTGGTTGGCCATACTTCCCGAACGCTTCCGACTTCTTGTTGAATCAATGCCATGTCAGACAGCTGTTGTACTGAGGTCAAAAGGAGGACCCCTACGAAGTATTAGGTAGGTGGTCATAATTCAGTGATCACTCAATATATATATAAATGCTCTGAATTTCTTAAAATTCCCATATGGTAGACTGTTGCGCCACCTGTCGGGAATCACCGAACAGTATATGAACGTATTTTTTTCAATCCTGTAACCTAGACACAATGTTGAACGGTAAATAAATAAATGATTAGTTAACTATAATTTGATTTATAATAATAATTTAATTAATTTAATAAATCAGGTAATAAATATAATGAGGTAGAGATTGAATAAATAATTTTGTATTATGCAGATCTTTCTCCAGAAACGCTCTAGTAGCTGTCAACATCAGCGTCTTCGACGGATTGCAGAGCCTACGTATTCTGTGAGTATTCCCCCCCCCCCCTTATATCTTTTGCATGCGAAATCCGATGTTGCTACTTAGGAGGAGGAATGATATAGATACAATACAATGTATTCTTAAGATTTCATGATTTAGCACAGTTGGTATAACCACCATCTTCCTTACACCGGAACAATGGTCAATTCAATGGCAAGCTCAAACGCAAAATAAGCTCCATTAGATTAAACTTCAACTGCAGTTATGGACCTCCAGCTTCCGTGTAAACAGAAGGGAGGAAGCCAGAGCGCGAATTGGCCACAGTCAACTTACCCATCTTATCTTCTCACAGTTAATGATCCTCTGCAATGCAACTCTTCGCTCACAATGAAACATATTCTTGTTGAATGTGCTTTGTACACCACTGCCCGAAAAGTCTCATTCTGCTTTCTGCCAAACCTTAAAGAACCCCTGACGCTCAACCATATCATAGGTAACGATGCTAATCTGCTGGAATTTTTCCACCATTGATAGGTGCTATATGGCCTATGTAGCCCTTACACCAAAAAACAATATGAGAGGATTGTATGGCTTTTTCTCCTGGAAACTGGTTTTTCGTGAAGTAAGCAGCAAATTAACCACAGACATACTCAATTTACACACATTAGGCAGCTCAATATGGTCTAAGCTGCTGCTGCGCCTAAAAACCGTACAACAACCTACTCTTTGTTTCAATTTATTATGTAGATTATTCGTTTTAATTAAAACAAAGATGAGTGTTTGTTATTTATTGCTGTTACGTAAACATAACATACAGGGATGGAAAATAACGGAAAATCTGTGATAAGAGTTACAGGTGTGCACTAATATGGTGTTGGGCGACCCTTAACTTTTAAAATAACTTGTATTCTACGTGGAATAGATTCAAATAAATCTTGAGCTGTCTTAAGAGCCGTATTGGACCACTCTTCATGGATGAACGTTTGAAGCTCTTTGAGTGATGAAACTAGAAGAAATCTGCATCTCACTCTTCCCACTCCTCTCCACATATATCCACTGTGGCTCGATAACGTTAAGTCTGGTGATTGCAAAGGCCATGGGAGATGCTTAGCCTCATTTCCAATGTTTTTCAAACCAAGAGTGGATACCTCACATCTGTCTATGTATATTGGACGTTCAAGATGATGATAGGACCTAAAGAAAAGCAGGATGTTGCTGTCCAAAACATTGTTGATCCTCCTCCATGTTTGACACTGGCACAAGAAAGTCAGGATGATGTACGTCCTTTAGCATTTGCAAACGTAAACTTTCCCTAATGTTAAAAAAAACGTGTGAGTGATGATTTGTTTTGTGATGACATGTTTCTAATCACCAAATATTCAGTTTTTGTGCTCCTTACACCATTCCATCTTCAGTAACGAGTGGTCGGCAATAGCAGCTTTGCCATAAATTTGAGATTTGATGAAGTTTTCGTCAAATTGGTTCGCTATAAACTGGATTGCTGAGACTCACATTAAGCTTTATGTTTTCAGGCTACAGTATTTTTCAGCCAGCTTTGATTTTCTGCCAATTCCTCCTGTGAGAATTTGTTTTTCCATGCTTGGTGAACGCAGACATCACTTTCGATGACTACTTTTACCGCATTGCACAGGAACATCCGTTGTAGGCGTCTGAGCTGATTATAGAACACAATAGAATCGCCTCGGTTCCGTGTACTATCCTTTGGCTGAGAGGAAGAGAGATAATTTCTGAAAGTCTTGGTGCGTCTATTCAGAATGTAAGCTGTTTTGCCAGGGTGACGATGATGGTCCTGAATGCGATTAATTCCCGGGAGAGTCCAGTTAAAGATGATATATAGAATGTTTCTTGAGATTGTGAAAGCTTATCCTAGTGTCTTCTTTAGCCACCTTATGATCCAATATTCTATACCAAGGAAGCTCTTGATTTGAGTATAGAATACCGTTCTATGATGCACTTAGATGATGCAGAGGACAAAACAACAGATGCGGAGAGTACCATCGGGGGAGACACATCTCAGGGCATACTGAGTAATGAGGAAAAGATGGTAAACACCAGTAAGTTCTTGCTTTGCTCTCCAGAGAGCTACAAGAATGCTTGATGTTTGCAAAGTGCGGCGAGAAGATGAGTTGTTCGTCCCATGTGACGCCTACATCTGTGTGACGCGTGACTCTAGTGACAGGAGGCCATCTAGAAGAACTGTGTTATTTTTATTCTTTTTATTTGAAAAATTATCTGGGAGGACTTGCTAGGATTTAATTCTAAGCCTTTGAGGTAGTCTACGAGATCCGAAGTCTGGCGTGTTTCAGCCTGCTAGGTATGTGCAGCGTCTCGGCTGTCTTGTGAGGAGATAAACATCTTCAGGTCTTCTGCATACGACATAAAATTCAATAGTAATTGAATAGATAGTTGAGAAATGTGACTTTTTTCTTAGAACTACTTCTTCTTTTTTTCTTCTTGAGAAGACAGCTGAAGGATAAGAAAAAAACCAGCCACATCGAAGTATTCCTGCAAATGCACATTTTGGACATAATCCAACTGGTATGAAAGGGCTATAAGAGTGCGCACACGCGCTGTTTCTTATAAGATTATATGAATGAATCGCTTTCCGATCACCGTTTGAGAGGATCTGTTACCATGGAAACGGTAAAACCAAGCGTGGATGTCCCACACCCATCATTGCTTAGCCGCGATGCTTACAGCCTGGGAATGTTCTCACCATAACGTGTTATGACACAGTCAGTCCGTCATCGTCTCGTGAGTATAAAGGCGCGTTTGCAGACCTCCGAAAAGTGTTTAATATCTTGTTGCATCCCTCGGTTCTTCAACCACTCAGACAAAGTGCGGAGAAAGTCCTAAGTTTGTCTCCGGTACAAAGATGGCTGTTCCGATGTAGTAATTGCTTTCTGGGTTTCCGTCCATCTCGCGTAATTGCACTGTTTGACTGATAACCTTAATCGTGCAGTTTCTTCACGTGATCGTTCATTGTCTTAAAGGGATAAGGGATGTCAAGGAAATTGGTAGAAGCACAGTAACCATTCCTGAATACAACTGATAGCAATTATACCTCACTGAGTCATTAACGGCCCTATATGATCTCCCATTCCATATTTCTGGTTATCGAAAGATAAAAGATGGAAACGAATTTAGCCAGAGAGTTTAGTGTTGGTAGGGACATTATTCCAAAGATATTCTTTGCAATGATATCCTTACCGAAATGAATCGAATAATAATAAGCAATTTTAGGTTGTTTACATCGACTCAGTTTGAAATCCTTTAAAATGCAAATTGTGCGCATAAAAACATGACAACATAACACACGAACACAGTAGTTCTTGAGTGCAAATTTTTAAAATGCAGTGTAGTGGTTTCTGGGCGACCCTCGTATATTTTTATTAGAAAAGTATATTTACTGAAGAACGCAGTAAAAATAATATTTCATTCTTTATTTCCAGATCTTTTTCAAAAAACCGATTTCACCAGCTGAAGTTCAACAGTTTTGGAAATCTGACGTCACTAGTGAAGCTGTAAGTTAGATTTTAATAAGAATCAGTAATTGCCTCCAATTTTTTTAATGATATACATTTTTAATATGTTTGAAATGTAATAAGGACTAGTAAGTGAAGAGAAATGTAAGAGAACGCCTATTTATAACTATTCTTTGTCTCCTGTCCTTAAGCCATTCCCTAATCCATCAAATATCTTCTAGATATTTGATAAAAGCTTGACCAGAGTCTAGGATGCAAATATCAAAGTTCGTTTTTACATCCAAATGTTTTATGACCACTTCATAAAACTTTTGGATACGATTAACCAGATTCAGACAAGACCCTTCTTTCACGGACCCATTCTGTGATCCCAATTGGATTCTATTGTTATCGAGTGTAGTCCTGATAACACATTCTTTATGGACTGGAGAAAATGTTTCCGCTTCCCCAGTCCAAGGGCATCCCAGAGTCTAATGATAATATTGCTAATATTACAAATGGTTCGCTACATTGGCATGCTGCCTTCCTATTCGCAATATAATAAAATCTTCGACGACCAACTGTCTACCGCTGGAGCCTTACTTTCTCTGAGTTTCGTTTTCCAACAGATGCTGCCCGACAGATCGTTATATGACTAATTTTATCGCAAGATGAGTCCCCTTTTCCCCTCCTGGTTTAAATGCACTTTCACTTGTAAAAATAGTTGTAGAATACTTCGTCAATTCATCTTCCAAATCGTCGGGAATATCTTCAATTCCACCTGCGACACTCCTATTTGACTGGAGACAAAAAGTGTCATTCCTTGTGAAGCTTTTTAACCCTTTTCTCCCCAGCGATTTCTCGTACTCAGCTTTCGTCTAATTAAATCTTTCAGCTCTTTTTAATTCACTTTGGCATCATTTTTTATGATACTTCTGCACCAGTTTGAATTAATTAGTGGCCCCCAGGATAAAGGACCTTGGACCTCGGACCTCTCAAGGACCTCCCAGGATCTTGAGAGTTTACAATACATAGAATTATCAACAACAAGTAAACAATAAACATATAAAGTTTAGACAAAACTCCAAAATCTGGCTAACGGATTACTCGTGGTACTTACCACCATAAATAATCATTCGTTCTCACAAATTGGTTAATAACAAAATGTTTATAAACTAGGATTCTAGAAAACAGGAAGGTACGCCAGTAGAATTGATATCCCTTAAAAAGTTATAATAATATGAATTTTAACTCAAAGGAAAATAAATCTTAACTCATTTTCTTAATCCTCTCCTTCCCAATTTCATGGATCTCGTATACTTTGCATCCTCATCGGCATCACTCCACTTCCACTCTTCTGAGAGATAAGCCTCTGCATTACGACTTTAGACTTCCTCTCGTGCATTTCATCTACTTCTACCCCTGTGGATGAAGCGGCTCTTCGAATTATTTTGTAAGGGGGATATCTATTAAAATGCTTTTATTATATGTTCTTGACCAAATATGTTAATGATCTATGGCCATTGCTGTTTCGGACCACAGTTGGCAGGTACGATAAGAATGCCTCTTTGTTGGAATTCATTTTGATACTTAAATACCAGTTAGGGAGCAGTTTGCGATCAGACTGCTCTATTTACTGTGTTTAATGCTTCTGTTTTTCTTTTAGGGATCTTGAAGGCAACAACATACGAATCATCGAAAATTCAGCCTTACATTTTCTCCCAAGTCTGGAATCCCTGTGAGTAACCATTTCTAAATCTGCTTACAGTAATCAAAGATTTTGTAATATCTGAAATAAGAGTATGATAACCAGTATTTTACACTTTTATTTTGTTTCAGTTAATGATGAATGTTATCACTAATAACATTTTCATTGATAATTGCAGCCATTTGAAATTTTAATAACTTTATCGTCATTAATTTACAGTGATCTACGAAATAACCAGTTGAGGAAGTTACAACCAGGGATCTTTGATAACTTGACTTCATTGCAATACGTGTAAGTAGCCACTACCTCTTTTGGCTTTCATAACTATATGCCAGTTTCAAAATAAGACCATACGTAAGAAATTTTCTTAGACACTTTCGGCGTTTGACAATTTAGTTCCAGGCTGCGCATGCCAAAAAAACGTAAGACCGTGATGCAACACGCCATGTCAGCTGACCTACCTTATTTCTTCTCTCTCAAGGTCAACTGCGTATCGTAAGTCTTTCGCACGCGGTCACGTTTAAGGTGTTACGTGGTTCAAGGCATCATCATTGCGTTAAACGATGGAATAAAGAGCAAACATTAAATTTTGTTTCAATTGGGGTAAAAGTAAAACGTTGAAAGATCCGATTTGGTAGTGTAGAGGACATTAAAAGAAACGTGACAAAGATAAGTGTTTAATAATATTTTCCAACAATTCTATGAATGATCTCACGCATATATGTGTAATTGCCCAAGCCGACTTTGAAAAAAAAAACAAAAAACGAAAACAAAAAACAAAAAACGAAAATAAAATGAAAACAAAAATTGTTTTCATTTTAATGTCTCTTTTTCTTTTAATTAACAGCCCTGGAACTTAATTCGTCAAACGTCTTCATAAGAGTGAGTTACAATAGAGTTTATTAACTCCGAAAAGACATTGAAACTGATTTTTTATTGCAGATACTTTGACGAGTTCCGAATGTGTTCAAGCGCACTCCACGTGCGTGTATGTAAGCCCCGAGGAGATGGAATTAGCAGCATCGCTCACCTGCTGGACAACGTGGTGTTGCGGGTGAGTGTGTGGATCGTCGCAGTGGTTGCATGTTTGGGAAACATCTTTGTGCTAATCGGTCGCATCTTACTGACTGAACCCAATGAGGTGCACTCTTTCTACATCAAGAACCTGTCGCTGGCAGACCTGTTGATGGGAGTGTATCTCCTTATCATCGCTTCTTACGACACTGCATTTCGTGGGGAATACATCAAGCACGAGAGCAGATGGCGACATAGCTGGCAGTGCAATTTCTGTGGGTTTCTCAGTACTTTGAGTAGTGAGTCGTCGGTGTTAACCCTTACCGTTATCACCGTCGATCGCTATACGTCGATTCTCCATCCTCTAACACTTAAACAACGTACCATTCGCTTTGCCATCTCCTGCATGCTGCTGGTTTGGGCGGCAGCCATTCTGTTTTCCTTGTTACCAGTGCTGAACATCGATTACTACGGAGACGAGTTTTATGGTAACAATGGTGTGTGCTTGCCACTTCATATCCACGATCCCTTCGCTCAAGCCTGGGAATATTCTACATTCCTGTTTTGTGGTGTCAACATGGCTGCCTTCGCTTTCATAGTATTTGCCTATATCAGGATGTTTTTCACCATCACTCATTCTAAAATTGGACTCCGCTCCACCCAGCAGCTCCACGACAGGACAATTGCAAAACGCTTTGCCTTCATTGTAGGAACGGACTTTTTCTGTTGGGTGCCCATAGTTTTCATCAAGTTCATAGCCATGGGTGGTAAGTACACCTTTCAGGTCTTAATATGAATAAAGTGTGGTGAGTGGTACTAGATACTGAGAGGGATTATTGTAGTTTATAGCATAATCAGAATTATACAAACATGTGGACATGTGTTTATGTAAGGGGCGGCTCAGTTCAACTCCGCCTCGTATCTCTGTGAAGAACAGTATCACTACAAATGGGCCAGATATGTGAAAGACGTAGGTTTATGTGTATTATATGTGTATCTGTTGTAATGTTCTGGCCGCTTGGCTACCTAGAAGCATCAGTCACCTGGACAGATGATTTTGTGTACTCATCCACACCACGGGAAGGTGGGCCAGTTCCAGTAGATGGGACACCTATGGTCTCAGAGTATGAGACAACAAAATAATTAAAAAAAGATTAAAAAAATAAATTCCTTCTCTGGGGCCTACTCCAGAAGGGGGAAAAACCCGAAAGGACGAGAAGGGAAAAAAATAAAAATAATGAAAACCGAAAGAAAGAGGGTGGAGGAAAAAGAGAGAGAGAGAGATAAAGAAAAGAAGAGTAGACCTTCCAGTTGTGCAACCATTAAGAACGGCAGCATCCACTTCGAAGCCTCCAGCCAGATGGATTTTATCAACCTCGTATCACTGGAATCATATTTTCCTTAGTTCAAACACTTCTTTAGCAAAAACCTGGAACATCTGACACTTACAACGGTCTCTTAAAAATATAGCTTCTTCTCCTGGAGCTACACCCTCGAGAATTTCACGTATCGCTGTCCTGGCATTGTCATATATTCGACAATCATATAGTGTGTGCTGCCAGCCATCCATAGCCCCGCAAAAACAACGGTCCGTGTTATTTAGTCCTAATGCATATAATTTCTCATTCATTGACCCGTGCCCTGTTAACAAAAATGACGACTGTAAACTAGGTTTTTATCAATTGAGAAAAGTCACGTTCGGGATAAACAAATTGGTCACTCTTCCAGTAGGTATGGTATCCCATCTTATCTGCCGTAAATTGATTACTTCATTCATACATCTTTTCTTTTCGCCTCTACAGTCAGAGCGAATATTGATCTCTGTAGGAATTTTCCTCTTAATACGGTAGCAAAAACCACGATACAACAAATGTAGATCCAAGGGTAGCGCTCCAGCCAACACCTGCAACGTGGCAGTGGACACCGTTCTGCACAATCTTAGAATACCAAGAAGCATGATGCGCTGTATGGAATTTAGTTTAGCCCGAAACGTAGCTATTTTAACTCTATGGAACCAGGCTCCTGCAGCGTACGTAGTTATAGGAAGGAATACTGCCTTGTAATACAGAAACAGTGTTTTATGTGATAGGCCCCATTCAGACTTTGAAATTCTAATGATAGCACCAGAAAATTTCCTGATTTTATTGCTTAAATATAATAAGTACTGATGAAATTTACTGTCCACAATAATTCCCAGGTATTTGGTATCAAGGACCATAGGTAACTGTACACCATTCAACTTGATCTGAGGAGATCGATTTATATCCAAAGCTATTTTAAATAACATCATTTTAGTTTTGTAAGGACTAATAAGAAGCTTATAGCTTTGAGCCCAAGAACTTAAGTCTGTCATCACACTACTAGCTCTCTCTTCTAAGAGTGAGCGAGATCGTCCTGCAATTATAATTGTCAGATCATCTGCAAATGCCAGCACCTTACAATTAGGGAATGTGCGAACCAACCAATTCTGTAAGACTAGGTTCCAAATAAGGGGTTCCAAGACAGAACCCCTTATTTCGTAGCTCGAAGTGCTTGGACTTCGCTAGCACATATCTATTTGAAAAGTAACTGTTGAAAAGCATATATAATTCCTTGGAACAATCAGCGTTTCTTAACTGAGCCATCGCTGCCTCCCACCAAACAGTATCAAATGCCCCTTCGAAATCCACGTACATTGCTAATTCATATTTGGATGTAGAATTCTCAATATGCGTTCGAAATGCCACTAGACAATCTTCACAGGATTTCCGAGGAGTGAACCTATAGTGCTGAAGCGAGATCATATCCTGCTGTACTAGCAGGTCGGTTACCCGTAATGCCATTAACCTTTCAAGGATTTTGCCAAAATAGCGATAGGACGATATGATTTAGGTTCAGATAGTGGCTTCCCAGGTTTTCTAACTAACTTCAATAATGCAGTTTTCCACTGCGTTGGAAACAGCCCTTCTGTTAGACATTTGTTATACATTAATAAAAGGATATTAGGTAACGTTTTATAGAACCTTGTTATAAATATATTCTCGACTAAATCAATTCCAGGACATTTTGTGAGATTAAGCTTCTTCAAAACCCTTGTAAGTTCTTCCATCGTAAACTCCGCAGTATTTTCTCTAGCTACATAGAGCCGATTATCTCTACGTATACCAGTTTGATACTCAGTATCTTCCTGAGGATCGTCAGTTGGAAATAACTTACTTAAAATTATCTCAACGGAGTCCTTCCAACCAATAGTCTCACTGATATCCGTTGTTACAGTATTAAACACTTCCCCATACCTGAATTTGTCACGTGACAGTTTATATAGTAAACCCCACGGGTTAGAATTTCCCGATTCTTTCACAAAAAGTGTCCATGCCGCCCGTTTTTGATCAGCTATCTTCTTACTATAATTGTTTTTTAAGGATAATAGTCCTCGTGCAGCCTTGCAACCTTGTTGGGGGACCAATGACTTCTGACTTCCTCTGATGACAATCTGACTTCCTCTAGTGAGAATCCGTTGTCGCTAAAATTTTTATTGTATAAATCCTCAACGAAGTCTTCTTCACTTAAATCCTTAGATATGTCGTATATCACGACTGCTGGATTGTGTTTCTTGAGAACCCATGTAGATATGCCCGCAGAGGACACGGGATCCGAAGTAAATATGCTAACTAGGTCAGACTTGGAAGCAGTTTCTGGCATCACGCCTTTGTTACGCGCTAATCTTAAGGATTTTATTTTTACATTCTTGAACTCTGACTTTAAAGTATTAGATACTAAATTTTTCAAGCGGCACTTGTTTTCAGACTACTATTTTCAGAAGCTCATAATATTATGACATTTTCACTTGATCTTACTGATTTTTCCTTCACCCTAAGGTGCTCCGTGGGCAGCATCAGCATATGATCTCACAAAGGAGGCGGCCTAAACTCTGTTCCCTCATACGCTGCTGTATTTGTTTCAGCTGTTTGATTAACTGATTCCTGGATATGATCCATTTTGTTAATATTCCCTACTGAAAAAGTTTTTGTGCAATTTTATCTAGTAAATTGGCTCGGATTTCGATTTCTTTATTAATATCATCTTCAGTTAAGAGAGCTGTGATAACAGTCTCAAGATTTGACCATTTTTCCATAATTTTACTCTTCAGCCTTTTTTAGGAACTTTGTTGGTCTCCCCCATGAGGAAGCTCATTACATCTTTTCTCATATTGGATATCTTGTCACGCATGAAAGAAGGATCCTGTGATTTATCCAGAATTTCTGTCTTGTCATTTTCTCCAGAGCTTACAGAAGTTCCAACTTCTTCAGTTCAAATGTAACCTTCACTATTAGGGTTTTCTTGAGTTAACTGTGATAACGTTTCCCCAGTCGGCTTTGGAGAACTGTACCCTTTGAGCCAGTGACAGGTTTTCTTATCTCCGAACAAAGACTCTTGGGTCGACCATGATGTTCATATCAAAATTAAAAATACAAAATACTTATCTATGCAGATGAGTCCATCGAAGTCACGAGCACAGGCAGGTTGAACATCACTTTATAATAGTCTGGAAACGAGAACATATTATACGTACTTGCAGCTTTAATTATCCAAGTAGGAACTATCTAAGCGGATTACCCATTTCATCTAATAATTGGACTACTCACTGTATCTTTCTTAATATAATTTTTGGTTATTATTTTTCGAACTTCGTCAAATGTATCCAATTTAAATTCACGTTTCACAGTTTATACTAAGAGGGTTATCCCAAAATTAATGTATATTGCTCATGCGCGAGTAGCTATTTGACGTCATAACATTGAATGTGGCGTCAGTCGGAAGTTGCTTTCTGTTGACAAGGTTCCTCCATAAATTTCGTCGTTGAAATGATATAAAGTTTCTAATGGAGTAAGAAAACATGTCGGGTCGAATAATGTAGGAAATCCAGCGGTAGTCAGAACGCTACAGAAATTCTTAATGACTCGAAAGTCGTCGCTGAACGTTTCATAAAGTTGAGGTTACTCTTCAAGGAAGTAATTTTCCGAAAGTTGAAGAGATTTCCATTAAAGCTGAAGCATTCACATCTCAACAGAAATGCGAACAATGTACAGTATATTGTGTCTACACTGAGTAGCCACTTTATTAGGCACACCTTCACTTTTATGAAATGGAGCGCTCCTTCAGTAAAGGCATTACGTGTTTGTATCATGCGATATAAATGGGCAAGACGAAAGATTTGAGTGACTTCGAAAATAAATGACATTGTAGTTGCCAATAGACGCGCTGGTATTAGTATCTTGGAAACTGCAACCTTGATTTAGATTTTTACGTATTACTGCTCGTGTATATCGAGTTTAACCAAATAACATACAGTCAATGGCGATCCTGTGGCCAGAACTCTGTGACTCAATGATGCGAAAGGCCAACCGAGGCTGACAAGACTTATGCAAGGTAG
Source organism: Mastigoproctus giganteus (assembly GCF_048544385.1). Taxonomy (NCBI): domain Eukaryota; kingdom Metazoa; phylum Arthropoda; class Arachnida; order Uropygi; family Thelyphonidae; genus Mastigoproctus; species Mastigoproctus giganteus. The sequence continues at coordinate 182,437,470 of NC_143575.1, read as the reverse complement.
CAGAAAGGTTACATCAGTCAATTAACAATCTGGTACAACAGAGGCAACGAAAGACGTATTTAAGAACTCACAACTCGTCATTACTGTGTCACAGATGGACTATTACAGCCAAGGACTGAACAAGGTGCCATTCTTGGCAGAAAAAGGCAAGAAGATCAATGGAACACCAACACTAGACAGTGGCAGACTAAAAACGTTTCTGGTCTTTCGAATCCTGGTTCCTGCTGTTTCATGCTGATGGGACTAGAACAAAGCAAAAATAGCATGGGTCCGTGGATCCGTACTGCAACGTTTCAATCGTTTTACCGCTTTTAACCATCTGACTGAGCCGTATACACTCAGTCAGATTTTATCCGACAATGACAATGTGTCTGCTATTTTTAGTTTCCTAAAATCAATAAACCTTTTTACACGCATTTAAAAAAAAAAAAAATCTTATTATTTTAACATTTACTATGGTTACTTGTTTACTGATCTTTGTCTTTTATAGTTTATACTTGTTTTTATACCCTGACTTAGTGACCTAATTCATTAGGTCACTGAAAGTTTTACCTTTTTATGACAAGGTTTTGGCGCATTATAGCCTTAGTTGCTGATGCGCCAATAAAACTCAACCAAACTCAAACGCAACGTTTCAAAATGCAAGCTGATGGTGGCAGGATAACGGTGTGGGAAAGGTTTTCGTGGTGTATATTGGGTCGCTTGAAATAAATGGAGTAAACGTCTGGATACCACGGGTTATCTGGAAATTGTTCCAAGACACCAATGAGTTCTTCCAGCCGGATAATGCGCCGTATCACAAAACTATAATTGTACAGAACTAGTTCCAGGAGCATGACAATGAATTCAGCCTACTGTGATTCCTCCTCATTCGCTAGATCTCAATCCTTTCAGGAACTCCTCCAAGATAGAAATGTAGGTTATTGCATTCACAGTTCCGTTAATAATAATCTTAATTCGCTTGTTATGCTTGTTATGCATCCCCAGACCATCTGACCAGTGAGGAACTTTACAGTCGGTGTTATGCAGTCAGGATGGTATGCCTCCGATGTTCGTCTTCTGAAATATCTCTTCCCATCCGAGCCATGCAGAATGAATTTCAATTCGTCAGAAAAGATGACGGTGTCCCATTGCTCTTGAGTCCACGAAACATGCGTTTTAGCCCAAGCAAGTCGCTTCTTCCTCATTTGTTCGGTCAACAAACACTTCTTCTTGGGCCGATAGGCATGCAGACCACATTCCGAAAGCCACCTTTGGGTAGTTGGTGCACTTGTTTGAACACCAGAGGCCATCTCAAAGTTCAATTTTAGATGAGAAGCAGTAGCATGGCGATTACGAAGGCATAGCCGTTTCAAATATCGATTTTGGGAAGGCGTAGTCACTCTCTTACGGCTTGATCCAGGTCTTCTCTTCACATCACCGGTTTCACACTTTAATTTCAGCACTCGGGATACTGTTGACTGGTGGCAGCTTATTTTATCAACACGTGTAGAAAGCCATTCCTAGGACAGAGCAATAGCTACAATTTTTTTTTCTTGGTGTCAACTGAACATATGGAGCCATGCTTACACCTCCACAAAACAGGATACTAATGAGCGTGTATACCCTTCCAGTGCCGTATTTATAGAAACGGCTGATGCAATACTTTGCAATTACTGTCTGTGCAATAGAAGCGTTATCTGTCGCAATACCTTTGATTTGCCACAAACAAAAGGACTGTAATCAAACAATATCCTATACATTTCGCTACACGTTACTTTTTTTTAAGGTGATGCAGTTTTTTTGTCCGCCACTGTAGATCTTGACCCTCTCAATCATCATCTTCCTTGCACATTAGGTCTCCTCACAGGTCTGCGCTATTTAATTGCCTCATTCTCTAGAATGCAGCAATCTTGCCTTGCGGTACCCCACGTGTTGCTCCCCCAAAGTAGACTGTGAGTTGACAATTTTGCGTTAATTTTTCCGCTTACTAACTGAGAAGGATGACAAACTTAGTGAAAAATCTTGATGTACATCTGTAGTCAGTATAGCATTTTGCACTTCTCTACCAAATGCTCCCTCGTGGTTAGCACAGTTGATAGGATCGTCGTCCTCCCCACAAAAGACCTGAGTTCGAGTGCCGTTGATGCCGTGAGGAATTTGTATGGGTCCTTTTGCCAACTTGGCTGAGTTAGTCAGTTTCAGGAGAGGGAAGCATGGTTTTTCATCCAGGAAACAGAAAATCGACCCACACACAGGGTGGTAAAGACCTGACTTCGAGTCCTGTTGATGACGGAAGGAATTTTTATGGGCGTTTTCACAACATGGCTGAGTTACTCGGTCATAGGCGAGGATAGCATGGTTTATTACTCCAGAATCTCTAGTTTTTCATCCAGAAAACAGAAAATCGACCTCAGAAAAATGCAATTTACAGACGATATTCACGACATAATATTGCCTTAGGTGCTGATGCTCTTAAAACCCTACTACAACAACTAAACTCTACCAAATTTATTGAATATTTTCTAAATTTTACCGTTGTTTTCCTCTTGCGCATAGGTAAAATGTAAACGTCTTGATGCTCTCTCTTTTACAAGTCTACAGTAACAATCCTATTAAATCTCCAAGCTGTTCCAGCTGTATTGGGTAGCTGTTTGAATGACTCTTTCTTTTATGCATTCTAGCAGTAAAGATTTTCTAAAGATACATTCTTTCGAATGACCAAATCATCATTCACCATAAGTCTTTATTTTCCTCCCGAAATTAACTCTTTTTTTATTATTTACCTCGATGGATGGCAGCGCTCTTTTTTAATATTTATTGTTTAAAACTTTAAAGATAAAGAAAAATAATAGTTTTGTTGTGCATAACCATTAAGGGAACGCCTTTTAACATTCGTTGTGGTGCCATCTACTGGTGAGAAACTTAACTTCGTTTAATGATCGTTTGCTTCGATCCACCAACCAGCGGAAAAATATTGGTGGCGTATTTGTTATCTTACCAATTTTATTTAATTTCACAATAGCTAGATTCGATTATAAAAACGAATTAATACGCTTGGTACGCCTTCGAACATCTATTTTATTTGCCTTTAACTGTGATTGATTTTTATATTCTCTGCATGAACAGTTGATAAACAAATAAAAACATTTTGGAAAGATATTCACAGCAATGCAACCTCAACTATCTGTCAGCGCGCGTTGGTGGCCCGCGTGGTATTCTTTCCCTGCCATCTGCTCGCTTACTGTATCCTCGGTAGTTAATGGCTGGGAATGTCAGAGGCGACATCTTTATGAAATCAGGAGGGAGATAAATCGGATGTGATTGATTTTCATTGCTCGACCCTGTGGCCATGGTATTCTGCGAATAAAGACTTATGGTGAATGATGACAGCTCATTGCTACAATACATTATTCTGCAGGGGGCTTTTCACTAAGTGGCTTATACGGAAACAGAAAACATGGGTTATGTCAACATTATGACAGAGTGAGGTAGAAGTTTTTCTTCAATACAATACACAGTTTTGGGACGCCCTTCCAGTCCTTTGTCAACTCAAAAGTTCCTAAAAAAACGATCCACGTTTTGGTATGGATTTCATTCTATGACCTAAACCTTTCTCTTAAAAAGAGTAAATTAAGGAACCTTGGAAGAAACTTTTGGAGGAAACGTATCTTTGCAATCTTCACTTAGAATGATACCGCGATTCACGATTTCTTTGTTCTGCTGTTTATATGGAAGTTTTATAAAGAAGAAATGGCCTTAAATCTCGGGTTGTAGAGATCCATTAAGGGAAGTCTAGTAAACATTTATGGAACTTTATTCACACTCCAGATGTCGCTAACGACTGTTTGAAAGGCCGGTGAACAACATTTTGATAGCCTTCTCTTTTGTATTACGTTCAGTGTGCAGATGCGAGCACTTCCTTTAAGAATATCCATGTTTCTAATTTGTAGGTCAGTGTATCTGATGCGATTTAAGAGCCATTATTCAATGTCTTATGTACCTTTTTTCCCCCAGGAGTGCCTATTCAAGCCGATCTATATGCCTGGATGGCAGTCTTTCTTCTGCCCGTTAATTCTGCATTGAATCCCATACTGTACACCTTGACTACGAAATTATTCAAGCAGCAGATTGCGAAGATCGTATACAACTGCCGTCTTGGAGTTCCTGGTTCGCATGTGAACGACAACTCGGGTATTTCTCTATCTTCCATTCTCCACAACCACAGTAGAAATTCGAAACGTATGGCAGTTACAACCTACTCAGAGGTAAGTAGTACAAATTTAGCTAATGTTCATAGATTAGGGGCTGCAAGACTAGATTTGTGTACATATTAAATATTTCTACATACAAATTACTGCACCCTAAAATTGCGGATTTCTGCTAATTTTTAGAAAAGGATAAAGTGATTGAAAATCTGACATCAATATGGCTATGACAAAAAGCAAATATCTGCATGGTTTTCATATATCAAACCTTCCATTAATTCAAGCATGAATTGCGGAAAAAGCAAGGCTAACAAGACTTGAAGGGTCCTGTCTTCTGACTCGTCGTTGAGTAAAAGCAATTAAATTTCCAGCATGTTGTAATCGGATGAGAGAAGATGGCCCCTTACACAACCGCTGTTGATACTTCAATACCTAAGACAAGTCGAAGTTAAACTTTTAAGCTGGTTGCTTAATAAGATTCATCTAGCGAAAATCCATTTATTCTCTAAGTCAATTATTAGGATTCTGTCTTCTCATTTAGCAAGTCGGTAATCAGTGTCGATGAGCAGCTCTAAATTAAGCCCTCTCTCTCCTGCTATTCCGAAATACTCATCATTAATCCATTTTCCTGTTTAGAACTTTGAAAGCCGTAATAAAATTTGTCCTGTTGACTTAATTTTCTTGAAACTAAGTTCAGGCTCCTTTTGGTACAAATTTGAAAGCCTATTAACTAGATTTTTTTTGGTTTCCGAAAGACTAAAATATACATCGAGTTGTCATTCATTTTTCAAAGTATTTTTCTTATTCCTTAAATTCACTGAAATGATTGTCAAATTTTGGCCCTTCGCGTGTGGCCCATCGGTTAACATTTTGAAAAGGAAAAGGTCTGGGTTCGAATTTTTTGTGGGCGCTTTTTTATACACAGTGGCCAAGTTAGTCAGTGTCAGGAGTGGGCAGCATATTTTTTATCGATCAAAACCGATTAATACGATCTATACTATCTTTAACTATTAACTACAAAATAAAACAGCTATTAGATAATTTGTTATCCATGGAAGGCTTTCAAAGTCCTTTATGCTATAAGCAGAATCTGTAAGTATGGAGTACTCGCGAAAAAAATATACGTGAAGAGTAATCCACTCATTAATATGTACTGTAGTTAAAATAAATTGCTAATTCTTTTGTTTTTATTTTTGCAGAATAACAGCAACAAGACTGCTGTGTTATCAGGCAACAAGCAACATCATTATTCTAATGGCAAGAAGAGGGTATCGTCCCGAGCAGCAAATAGCATGTTATAGTAATCGCAGTTTGTGTAGAACCACGTGGACAGTGCCATACGAGCTTACTGATGAGTTTTTCAATGGGAAAGAGACCAACTGTAAATACAAAAATTCTTATTTTGAAAGGCAGCTGATTGAAAACTGTAAATAACTTTGTGTGGTTACTGAAGTACCTTGTGAGGCTGACTTAAAAAAAAACAAACTATTTTAATTATGGTGTGATGTAATATAAACAATTTCTGTGATATATTAAGTAAATAACTAGTGTTGTAGTAATGGTAATTAGAATCTGATGAAGCATTCCTACGTCGCTAATTTAATCAGCACTCACATGACGGATTTTTTCTTGTGACATTAAACATCGATATCCCTGGCTAAGAAACATGTAATCTTACACTCTTGTGTAACACCCTGCTAAAAGCCTTCAGATACAGGTTTTTGCTTCTAAAGGATCAATGAAAAATTCTACCGTAGCTCTTGGAAGATTCTTTCAGTTATCTTGACTGAATCGACAGTTAATCACAAAAGACGTGGCCCTCGTGGGTAGCACAGGTGGTAGGATCGCCGTCCTCCCCACACCGGGTGGAAAGGACCTGAGTTCGAGTCTCTTCACTGACGGGAAGAATTTTTATGGGCTTTTTTCACAGCATGGCTGAACTAGTCGGTCTCTGGCGAGGGTTGCATGGTTTTTTTCTCCCGGAAACTCTGGTTTTTGGCCCAGCAAACAGAAAGTCGATCTCAGAACACAAGCAATTTACAGACAATACACACGGAACAATATGGTCTTAGTTTCTGGTGATCCTAAAACCCAACAACAACAAAAGACCTGAATCTGCTACACTTTTTTCCTCAGTTTAACTAAAAGGTACTTGTTGCAGAGATCATTCTAGTTCTAGTATCGTCATTAAGAAATTGGAAAACTGTGCTTTATTGTTTTTTCGTGAGCTGTTTACTCTATAAATAACTTCAGAAGACCTTCAGGAAGATTCAACTAGATTATAATGAAGTTGTTATATTTAAGGCGCTAGCATCTGCAGTTTCACTAGTAGTATTCGAAAATCCGTTTACCGTTTACAAGTATAAATATTAACTAATTTACGAAACGGTTGTTCAAAATGATGATCTCATGCTTTAGCGAGTATACTTGTTTTTATTTTGAATTTCTTCTAGTTCGTTAATTGCATCGGATGCCAGTTTCAGAAGAAAACTTAATTTTACGTAAACTGAATGGGAGTTATGAAGAAGGGAAGGACAATCTTGGTGAACTTGATCAGGTCTTCTCTTTCTGATTTATCTGATCTGTCTAATGACGCCATCGGTTGGTATATTTGTCATTGTCTGCGGATGTAATTTGTATTCCGCTCAACTACAATATCATTACTGTGTTGTGACACCTTTGACAACACAACTTTCAGAGGACTGGAGACAACAGTTCTCTTTATTTCCAGGTTTTGTAAACCGAGCTAATCTAAAGACCATGAAAACGAGCTTTGCACCTAGTAGAAGCAGCACTGAGAGCAGCATCTCAGTGTTGCCAACACGCAACGCTTTATAATATCGTGCAGTTACCCATAATTACCAGAGAAGGAAAAACATCAAGTTATTTTCAAACGGTATATTACAAGTATAAATATGAATTCGATATGATACAGCAACTTGACATGAACACTGCTGATTGATATCTTCTACCGGGATCCATAACAATCTGCAGTAGAATAGAACAAAAACCCAGAATATACCGCCCGAAACTCTAGTATCTTCATTAACAACTCGAATGCTGTTTCAAGCTATACCTTTTAGGAATGTCATCATAATGTTTTTTAAATTGAAATTCTTATAATCTGCTATGAAATAATAATGCGCAGGAAGAGTGCTTTAAAAAATACGTTGGTAATTTTAGTTGCTATGCTATCGAAGATTCGTATCATATTTCGAGTTATTTTTATGCATTGGGTTAATAAATTCTTCGTCAAGTAGATAAAATTTAATATAACAAAAGTCCTACTAGGACATTATGATTACTGTATATATATATTTTTTTCTTGGTGCATACATATTGGATAAAGTCGAAAAGTACTTTTCAGCGATCAGCTTTGGTTAGGTAATAACAAATAATTTATATAACTTATTTTAATCGGTTAATATTCATTTAAAAATTTGATACTGAAGTCGCCGATCCGTTCATGTTTTCCAATATAGAACTGAATAAAATGAGCAAAATACACATTGCTGATTGAGTGATATGAATCGCATCCTGACCCAAATAGATCGATATCTGGTAAACTTGAGGAGTTTTATATTTTTTGTACAGCCTTGGAGTAAAAGTACAACAAATCTTGGAAGTGGTACATCAGTTATGCGTGTACTTCAAGATTCGTACTGAGCTACCTAAAGAGAAATTCGTACACGACGAAAGAAGGAGGATGTGGATAGTGGTTTCTTTTAGCAAGAAAACCAGGAGTTCATCGGTTGAAATTGGGTGAGTGTATGGATCAAGCCCATGGAACCATTCTTGCATGAGGTATCTTGAATTGCACAGCACATATCCTGTTGGTCGGTGGGAGAAAAGAGAGGCCAAGTTATAAGATTTATTTGGTCAGTGACATTAAATGGGTTTACCAGCCAGACAGACAGACCACGGCCATCAAAATCCTCTGTATCCTTTCAAATCCTTAGCCATTGAGTCCTCCCAAGATTTTCGGAGAACTCATTCCTTCATCCTGTCTTTTTTGGTAGCTGGTATTTAGCCTAAATACCTAAATAGTAGCTGGTTCCAATAAGATAATACCAGCTTCATACCGCGACAGCCTGCTGGTAGTCTTCTGCCGACCTATTATGGACAGTATCCAACGTTCCACGGTGTTGTTTGTACTAGGTTTATGAGACAGCGTGGCTGTCCATTGGCCTGTACACTCCTCTGACCTCTTGTATGTCGATCACGTTTTCTCTGGTCGTTTTGTACCAATGGCTTGTTTTATCTACTAGCTATTGTTCCTCTTATATACTTGATACTGTAAGATTCATTTGGTCCGTGGTCATCACCATCCTGGTCACCCGTCCACCATAACTACAAAATACCATTCCCAGTTCAAAATTTGGTAGCCCACATCTTCTCTTTTCCAAATGAATGTTCTGTGAATAACTGCCAGATATTATCTATTGTTTATCCATAGACACTTGACATACATTTCCTTGCAAAGGAGAGTATTCCTGATAAACTGGGCATAGAGAGGGAGAGGCAGCAGAAGCAGTAGTTGGTCATTTTATTCTGTTTTGTCTGTACACGTATTACGGTTGTATTTAATTTTACTTCTATTACTCTGATTTTATTATACGAAGAAAATTTATATTCCCCTATATACACTACGAAGATTTTAACTGAATGTTTAGCAACACACCTATGAAATGAAAAAGTAGTTAGTAATTTTAATCAAAATCAACATACTTCTAGATCAGATCATATAATAAAGAACTTCGTATAGATGAAATGGAGTGAATCCTAAACATATGGTCAACAAATACAAGGTGGAGCTAAGAAGAAACGAGAAATATTATTTTAAATACAACAATTTCAGTGTTTATCCCCTTCAAAGTACTCTCCAGCCGCGCCTATGTGGCGATCCATTCGCGAATTCCAGGATCTAAACAGCAGTGGAAGTCCTCGGAAGATACCGCCTTTAATTGCTGCGTTGTGTTCTTCTGAATGTCTGCTAAGTCCTCAAATCGTTTTCCTTTAAGGTGGAAAAACGTCGCCAGATCTGGAGAATAGAAAGGATGGTCCAATGTTGTGATCTTGTTTTTCATTAAAATCCTTTGCTCTAAATTACGATCACTGATTTTTCCACCGAAGGATTAAAACACTGATTCACTTAAAGAGGCATAGTTCAATCAAGGTGGATTTCAATTTTCGGGTACAGAAAAAAGTCGCCAGATCTGGAGAATAGAAAGGATGGTCCAATGTTGTGATCTTGTTTTACATTAAAATCCTTTGCTCTAAATTGCGATCACTGATTGTTCCACTGAAGGATTAAACACTGATTCACTTAAAGAAGCACAGTTCAATCAAAACTTAATCGATTACAACGAAACAAGAACTGACCTGTATAAAACAAGTTACACCACAATATCAATGCCATTGACATGCCCAGTGACATTGGTAAGCAGCAATTCTCGTTTCATTTGAGCCACGCCTTGTACCTATACCTTTACATGAGATATTCATACGCACATTGCTTGATAGGTCCATAATGTTTTGTTTATTTTTTGTATGCTGATATTCTCGCAACGAGCCACACGTGTATATAGATACATGTTCAATGTCAGTCACATATTAACAAAAATTGTAAATATGTCTTGTGCGGCAGCCTAATGATCAAATTTGTGCCAAATGATGTTAATCAATTTTCTCTTTAATATTAAATATTTAGGAGAAAAGGGGGCAGATATTGGTGAAACAATAGGACGGTATAGTTCATTTGTTATTTTAGCACCTCTACAGTACAAATTTTGATTAGTATTCGCTACCATTAGTAACAAAGGTGTGTATAATTAAAAAACCAATTTTGTTTATCAAAACGTCCGGGTAGTGGCGCTTCCATCGATTTCAGTTGTCTGTAAAATACGTTATTTGAACGTATCATATTAATGTTATTTGGATACCTTTCCTAGCTTTAGATCTCATCTCCACGTGAACTAAATGTAAATAAAAGACCGCATCGATGTAAAATAGTCCAACAGCACAACGTTGTATTTGTCATCAAGACTCGATAAATCACATTTAATTCTTTCTAGTTATTTTCTAAGTGATCATTATCTCTGGAGCGAGTTTCATTGCTCTACAGTATTGCTGACTAGGAATATTTTTGGGATCACTTCCTTGATATAGAAATTTGATTTTTTCAATTTGAATCTCTGATATTTTAAATGAATTTTGTGAACTTTCATGTATGTATGACTGATAAAAAACAATAAAATATTTAGATAAAAAAGGTGTCCTTTCTTTATTTTATTGCGTCAAGTATTACCTACACTACAGCATCTGTTATGAATTTTACAACACAGAATATGACATTTCATTTCACAAGAGACAAGCTGTCTTCTATTTAGAATTATTTCATATTTATTATTATTATTCAGACAATAATATTCACTTTTAAAGTGGAATTTTTATTTAATAATAAATGTTTGGTAAGTTTGATACGTTACTAATTAAATGTGTTAATATATCACGAGCCTCGAGGCACTTTTAACCAAAATTGCACGCTCATTAACATAAATAATGCGAAATTACACGAACTGCATTGTTTTATGTAAAATTTATCTTAGGTTAGCTCAATGTGGTTGTCATCTATGATTTCAAACTTGCTTCATTTATTAATTCATGTTTCAGAGATATAAGTTGTTTTCGTGGTGGAAATCATTGCTGACTTTAAGAAAGCCAAGTTGTTCTTTGCACTCAGAGAGCTTTTCTCTTAACTCAAATTGGGCTTGCGTTTACTTATGATTCTTACTCCACCTCTAACCATTTGAATTGGACGCTTCTGGCTAATGCTCGATTCAAGTGTTCAGAGGGCGCTACAGGTCGTTTGTGGCATCGACAGTTTTGCATGTTTTTTTGTGTGACGGATGTTGCTGTACTAATGTGCCGAATTTTAAAGTGGTTAATTTTTTTAATGGGTGAGTGGCTTCTTTTAGTAATTAATTTGGATTTAATGTTTTGAGAGGACATTGCGTAGTTGTCAATAATGATTTACTTTGATATATATGAACAAGATTAATTAACTGTGAAATCTTTATCCAGTGAGCGTAGTTCAACTCCTTCACCTTAACTGCTTAATTAATAACTGACAACACGGAATTCAAAACTGTTGCAAATTAATAAGTAGTTTTATTATGTAGGAGTTTAACTTATGTAAAGTTTCTTCCAAAAACTCATTTAATAATAATCAGGTGGTTTAATTATGTTATTCCTATTTCACGTTAATTCATTTATTGCTGAGAGGTTTCATGGAACTTCACCCATAAAATGTTTCTTTATTATGGGAACAACTTGCTTAACCACTTGATTGCCCATTAAGAAAAAAATCATTTTAAGTTACTGTTTTAGTCCTTTTTGCCATTGAATATTTGGCATCGTCGGTTCAAATTAATGCAATACTTTTATAGTTATCGGTAACTCTCAGGTTTAAGTATGCATTTATCGCTGAGGCTAGTTTGCTTTATAAAAATCAAATTTGCGTACCTAATTTTGCTCATATGATCAGAAGTATCGCTTGAAAACCTAGATTCGAAATCAAATGGAACGTGCCTTTACTTCTAAAAATATCCTCCCTCCCCCACACACTTTGAACGGCATTCCATTTCGTCAGAACCACCTGAATTCGTTGAAAAAAGTGCAAGAATATTAGATTGAATTGGTGAAAAATGTGATTGATCTGAATGTATGCCATAAGTTTTGTTCATTAAGAAGTTTTGTGAGAAGATAAAAATACTCAATTATTTTTCTGCAATTACCGAGAGTCGAAGCTAATTTGAGGATGAGTACTCTCAATAGCGAGAATAATTGTAGAGTGCTGAAATGGCTGAAAAAAAGTAGGTAATTAAGGTAGGAAATCATAGGCTCGCCTCAGTTCGATAATTATAACGTAATTTTCTTCACTCGTCGGATTATGATTTACTTTCGTTGCTTGTCTTCATTAACGCCACGTTTAAAAATCAATTCCATTTTCTTTTAGAGGAAGAAATGTCTGAATAAATTGAAGTGTCTTCCGTGAACTGGGCGGATTGCCCAGGAATGGCAAATATATTTGAATTATGGAATACTTTTAAAGCGAAAATCACAAAGCCATGAACGCTTATGTAAACTCCTTTAAGAAAATATTACAGGAGGAAGATTTCGATGTTACAGAGCGATGGAAAGTACTGAAGCCTACAACAGGTACAAATTCATCTGTAATAGTACCACAAATAAGTTCAGGAAGGCCAAGGCTATGAGAAAGCATTGGCTAAGGAAGCATAGAATGGGAATATGCAATTTTTCGTGTATGTCAATACAAGGAAGAAAAAAGAAAATCATATTGGACCCTTGTGCTCTGGGTGGGAAAGTCTTAGACAACCCAGTTGTGTTGCAGATGAATTGAACAGGTACTTCTGTCTTTACTGACCAATGACTTCATGCCGAGACATGAAATTAGTGATGTCATAATTACAGATGATTGCTTATTAGAAAAACTTTAGAGCATAAAGGCAAGTAAGGCTCCTGGAGTTGATGACGCATACCCTATAGTTTTGATGGAGAGCGCGAGGGAGTGTAGTGAACCATTGAGGTTAATTATGAAGGCATCTTAGGATTCAGGGGAGATTCCTTTGGATTGGAGAAGTGCCAATGTGTCGCAAATACATAAAAGCGGTTCTAAGAGTGAAGTTGGTAACTACAGATCGGTTAGTCTGACTTCAGTGGTAGGAAAAATCTTAGAAGCAATGATTAAGAGTGCAATCCGGGAATATTTAGATAGATATGGCATTCTGAAGGGCATACAACATGGTTTTAAGGGTAAATCATCCTTAACTAATTTAGTAGGCTATTATGACACACTCATGAGCTGGATTTATAGAATAATTTCGATATTGTTTATTTGGATTTTAACAAAGCATTTGACTCGGTCCCTCATGAGAGGTTTTTGTATAAGCTTGAACAGGTTTGGGATTACTGGTAAGCTTCTAAGACAGATTGCTAGGCTGCAGTGCAGACGGCAGAAGGTTGTGATTAATGGGTATTCTTCAGATTGGTGTAACGTCAGGAGTGGGGTCCCTCAAGGATCTGTTCTTGGATCACTGTTTTTTCTCATTTTGTTAAATGACATCGACGAAGGGACAGAAGGCGTGATGTCAAAATTTGCAGATGACGTAAATATTTACAGAGTCGTTAATGATCAGTGCCAAGCAGAGCTCCTTCAGGATGACTTCAACAGGCTTCAGAGATTTATTTTATTATTTATTTATTTATTAACACACAACTGTATATACATTCTCAAGTTATCTTAATCAATTTACATACAATATTAATCAATTTATATACAATATTTATATACAGATTTATATACATGCTCTTATATATACTGTAGTCTTTCTGTACATTGATTGTGTGTGTCCTGATATGAAGGGTGGCTCCTAGACACAAGCCCATCTCCACCTTTTACTCCTGAGAAAGCTCAGAACGTCTGCAAGACAGGCCTGAAAAAAAGAGCATTATGTCAGGCCATTTCGCCACCAGGGATTAACTAACACCTGGATCCACCATTCTCTATGTGTGCTGTAATGCACAAATCCTGCACCTACCGGAAGTAGTGCTATACTGGTAGGTGCCAGCAATCCCGCCCCCAAGGCTGCCCAAACTTGGAGGCCAGCGAAAAAAAAAAAAATAATAAAAAATAAAAATAAAAATAAAATAAAAAATAAAAATAAAAATTTTCCAACTAAGAACAATGTACACTTGTTGAAAAAAAAAAGCAACATTATACGATTATTTACATGCAAATAGCAAATACATACACTTACATTAACTTAACACTTAGAAACATTAACATTATCTCCACTTTAGAGTCCATCTACAAATGCAAGCCTGAATTGGGTGTCCAGGAGCAGAAGATCATCTCGCTGTAGACAAGAAACATCCTATAAAGATGACATTACACGAAGTGTTCTGTCGTCAAATGTGCAGCACTTCCCTTAATTGGTATCCTGCAATAGATTTCTTAGCTCCTGTCTTCTTTTAAAAACTTTGGCCGAGAATTCCTGAAGCAAAGCAAAGATGTCCCACCTCTGAACCAAGAGAGGTAAATTATTCTCCGTGAGGTTTGGCAACCTATTTAGTAATTCCTGCGTGTCTGAAGTATACAGTCCGCATTCAAGGATGACATGTCTCCAAGATTCCACCTCACCGCACGAACAGTAGGGGTCAGGTTCTAATCCTCTTTCAAATAGTTTGGCCCTTAAGCCATGTCCAGTGATTAAGTAACTCGTGGTCATGGTGGGAGCAAACCAAGACGACACCCTCCTGTCCATTGCAAAGCTTACGGCTGGAATGAAGCCCCTTGTAATGGTTCCATACTCACTCAAATCCCAACGTTGCTGCCAGCAATTCACAAGCTCGCCCCAAATTCTACGTTTTTCCTCCTTTATGTTGTTATTTGGATTAGAGGTGATATTCAATATTTGTAACGCCCTTCCCTTCTTTAAGTTATATACAATACCTCGGAAAATAATGTGTAAATCCAAGGGGATGGTACCTGCAATAACCTGTAAGGCATTTGTCGACACTGTCCTTGGAGCGCGTATAACTGTAAGCAACATTGTACGTTGCAGGGACAGAAGCTTGGCTTTAGTTGTAACCTTGGTAGCAGCCGCAAACCAAATACCAGCACCATAATCTACAATGGGAAGAAATATCGTCTTGTAGTACAATACCAGAGTTTTTTTGGATAAACCCCATTCCTTGCGGGAAATTCTAACAACTGCAGCTACGAACTTTTTGATTTTTTCATTGATTTTAGTGACATGTACATGAAACCTGAGACGATCATCTAAAGTTAAACCCAGATATTTGGTGTTCTGTACATATGGAATTTGAGTACCATATAGGGTTACCTTTGGCGGCCTTCCATAATCGAAGTGGTGTTTAAACACCATGAAATTGGTCTTGGTGACAGAAATCTTTAGTTTATTCAAACCCGCCCATGCCACTAAATTATTCAAAACTGACTGAATTTTTTGTTCGAGAATTTGTCTTGATCCTCCCTGCACCGCCACCACCAAGTCATCTGCATATGCAACTTTGATGAACTCATCGCTATCCTTCGTGAGCCACTGGTCTAGCACTGCATTCCAAAAGAGAGGTCCCAAGACTGAACCTTGAGGGCATCCTCTTGAAACGGTAGTCGTGTATGATAAATGCTTTGCACATACTCTAATTTGTCGATCCTTAAAGTAAGATCTGAGGACTCTGAACAGGTAGTCATCACACTTTGCCAGTTGCAGTGACCTGAGAGCACTCTCCCACCAAAGGGAATCGAAAGCGCCCTCAAAGTCAATAAAAACAGCAAGAACATATTTGCTGTTTGCCTCCTGAATGTAAGTCAGCAGGGTTGAGATTGCGTCCTCAGTGGAACGTCCTTTTTTGAATCCAAACTGGCAATCAGAGGAGAGATTATGTTCTGTAAATAATTTAAAAATCCTTGGGGCAATCATCCTTTCAAATAATTTGCCAAGATTTGCCAATAAAGAGATTGGCCTGTATGCTCTGGGGTTTGTTTTTGGCTTTCCCGGTTTATGCAAGATTTTTAAGAGCGCAAGCTTCCATTCGAGAGGGAAAAGCCCTTCTAGCAGGCATTTATTAAATAAGTTTAATAAAATCTCAGGGAAGAATTCATAAAATTTTCCAATTACTTGATTCTCAATGAGGTCAATGCCAGGACATCTTTTATGGTTCAATTTAGCTACTGCAGCACCTAGCTCAAGCATATTAAAAATGGCAGTTTCGGTTGTCCCCTTATATTCACGATTAATGCGTCTAATTTCCGCTTGATCAGGGCTGTCCATAAACGGCAAATCTTCCGGAAATAGGCTACTCACTATCCCTTCGACTGTAGATTCCCAGTCCGAAGTTTCTTGATTCTCTCTAATTATCGTGTTGTAAATTTCACCACACAAAAGTTTATTTCTTGAAAGCTTATAGATTATACCCCAAGGGTCAGCATTTCCTGTTTCCTTCACCAGACGTTGCCAACAATTTTGCCTGCTATCAGCAATTGCTTTATGGTACCTCTTCCTCAAGTCTCTGTAATCATTTTTCAAAGCCTGAGTGTCTGCGTCCGATAGATGCCTATTCCTTTGGTATGCTTTTCGTGTTTGTTGAGTTTGTTTTCTCAATTCAGCTAGTGTCGAAGACCACCATGGGACAGAAGTTCTTCCTGTCTGTTTTCTTTTCGTCGAGTAGGCCATCGCTTGATATAAATGATATTGAACCAGAAAAACATATTCTTTTGCTGTTAAGGTGTTAATGATTACTTTGTTATCTCCATTAAAAATTGTATTCAGATATTCACGAAACTTGGTCCAGTTCACCCTGTCCATCCGAAAACGCCTTAAATCCCTTATTGTTATATTCACTTGCCTATCCTCCGGTAAAATCGAGAAGGTGATTGCTCGATGGTCACTATTAATTAGATACGGATTGACGTCCCAATTTTGCACCCTATCCACCAGATTAATGGAGGTTAAAGTAGCATCTATATTAGATTCACCATTTGTCGTCGAGAATGTATATGGTTTATTTGGCAAGTTCTTTACACAGAGATTATGATCCAAGATCAGATCAACCAACTGCTCGCCTCGAGCATCAGAAAAGCCGCTGTTCCAAAGTGTAGACTTAGCGTTGAAATCTGCTGTAATTAGTAAGTTTTTAGCTGAAAATCTGCTACATACCCTGTCAAGTCTGTGTAAGGCTGGCTGAATATCTTCTGAGGGAGGAAAATACTGGGGAACCAGATAAAACGACTGGTCCCTGGAGGAAACCAGGATACAAACTGTGGTAGCAGAACATTCACTTGAGATAGTTGTTATTACTAGTTCACTGTTAAAGATAATTATGGCGGCCTTGGGTCGATCGTCACTTGAGGCAATAATCCTTGCTGAAATTGGATATCCTATAACTTTATACGCTGAACCCCCTACCTGAGAAGAGTAATACGGTTCTTGCAAGCATACAATATCAAACCCCAGATCATCAGCAGCTTTCCTAATCTCGTCCGCCGCTGCACGAGATCTTTGCCCATTAATCTGAAGAATTTTTATTTCGCCGTATTGCAGGTTAACACTTGTTGAATCAATTACCGTTGTATTATTCATGTCTGGTTCTTCGGTCTGTCAATTCAACAGCTTTAAGATTGTCAGAGAAGTGGCAGCTATGTTTTTATGTAGCTAAATGCAAAGTCTTATACTTGGAGAATAGCAACCCACAAATAAATTATACAGCCGGGCAGGGTTAAATTAAAAACAGTGTAGGAGGAAAGGGATCTGGGATTTACAATACGGACAGATATGAAGTTTTCTGAACAGTGTAAACAGGCAGCCCAAGTTATCCTATCGATGATTTATTGAACTTTTAAGTTTTCATATCCTTAGATTTTAAATGGAATAAAGGTGGCTGGATTTTCTTTATCTAGCCGTCTTTATAATGTTCCTTCGCCTATAAATTTTCCTTGACAATGAAACCGATTTTGATATTTTTTTTGGTTACATCAAAAAACTATATATATCAAAATCGGTAGCTAGTTTTTCCCAGTCTGGTTGTTTGATTTTCTAACATATAGAATTGATGGGATGGACGAGACAAGAGCATTAAATGCATTAAATTATTATCGTACAACGATATTTCATAAACAATGAGAGATCGATGCATAAACTTCACTGTTGCTGATTATAAATCAGCATTATTATCCTGTCTTGTTCACGAAATCAGGGATGAAGGAACTCTAATATATATAATAAAATAAACTTAATGTAATATATTACAGATAAGGTGGGGGGAGAGAGATAAGAATCAATACACAGACTCAGAAATTCAAAGAACTGTAGCAGTGCATACCACTATTTTCTGACGAAGAGTAATGACCTCAGAGATCAGTTTGGTTCAAGGTTTGCCAAAAAAAATCTTTAAAATTGTTTGCGTTGTGTGAAGGTAAGCTTTGGTGTCGTTTTTTACAATTCTGAGAAACTTGTAAGAGGCGACACCGTTATCTTTAACTCCGAATACGTTTTAGAATAACATCACGAGACATTCGTTTACATACAATTATTATTTTATACACTGAGTGATCACTGGATTATGACCACCCCTATGAAAACTGAATGCGACCCGTTGAACACGTGAAGTACGAGAGTGCGCAGTTAGTCGACATACGTAGCATAGATAAGGTGTCAGTGGTTCAGTAGGTAGTAAAATTCCGAGCGTGATGGGTAAAAGGAAGGATTTATCAGCCTTTCATAAAGGACAGATTGTGGGTGTTTGACGAGCTGGTGCCTCGATTTCTCAAACGGCTGAACTGGTGGGGTGTTCGAGACTCGTCTTAGTTAAAGTGTACCAGGACTGCCGTCGAAATGGTCAAACAACGACCCGACAGCAAAACTGCAAAGGTCAGCGTAAGGTTAATGTTAGAGGTGAGCGCCGGGTCCGATGACGCGAACAGGCGCAGCACTGTTCAATAATTGACTACCCAATACATGGGCTAACCCGAAACAATATTGGACATGACCATGCTTCGCACGTATGGGCTATACCAGCAGACGACCCGTACGGCATCCTCTCCTAACCAAGGTTCATCGGCATAAAAGACTCGCCTGGTGCAAAGAGCATGCAAGTTGGACATTAGAAGACTGGAAGAAGGTGTGCCGCTCGGATGAGTCACGTTATTTCCTCGACACCGTGGATGGTCGTGTACGGATTTGGCGTCAACAACACGAGGCTCATCATGCATGGTATCAAAACTGCAGGCCGGTGGAGACGGTTGTATGGTGTGGGGCATGTTTCACTGGCAGGAACTTGGACCCCTGGTGTGTGTGTGTGTGGAACAACGTGTCAGTGGTCTCCGCTATCGTCAACTGCTTGCTGACTATGTACACCCCGATATGTTACACTTTTTTTTCGAATGGCGATGGTGTCTTCCAAGATGACAATGCGCCGAACCATCGAGCACTTGTTGTGCAGGAATGGTTTGAGGAACACACATCTGACTTACAGCATATTGATTGGCCTTTTGAACTCTCCCGATATCAATCCCATAGAGTACTTGTGGGACACTATGGAAAGGTATATAAGGCGTCTGGATACACCAATTAAATACCTTCACACCTGCATTGCTGACCGCATTACGCACAGCTTCGTTGGCCATACCTCCCGAACGCTTCTGACTTCTTGTTGAGTCAATGCCACGTCGGATAGCTGCTGTACTGAGGGCAAAAGGAGGACCTACGAAGTATTAGGTAGGCGGTCATAATTCAGTGATCACTCAATGTATATTAATCATCTCAAGTTGGAATTACGCTAAAATAATATCAGACGATTGTGAACGTGTTCCAATTTCGAAGTGAGGTCTCGCGCATCCTTCCTCCTCATTACCCTGTGTGCATTACTGCCATAACCCTCTGTGACACCAAATTGCATCAGATAGAACATCAGAAATTTATAACTTTAAGATTGTCACTCTAAATTAAAACGAACTAATCAACGAAATATGTCCCCCCCCCGCCTACTTACACACTCTCGAAAGGCTGCAGAAAGTAAAAATTATGATTCATAGCTTTATTCTGATGTTCTTTGCATCACAGAGGGTAAGGAGAGGATCAGAAACTCCCCTCTTTTAGGAGTGATTTCTCTAAATGAATGAAAATTCGCAAAATTTGAAGGCCTAATTTATATATTGTAATCGGACTGTTCTTAAGGTCTTCCACAGACAGTTCGAGTACTGCGCTTCGACGACTCTGTCTGGAATATGTCTACCGCTAATCGTCTTTTTTCATCGATTGCTTTTGACATCGGCAACTGGCAGAGGAACGTTTCAGAAGTATTGAGATAACTACATGCCATATTGTTCATACGAATATCGTAGAGTGCTGCTGAAGGAAAACAGTCATTTCCAATCAGCATGACAGGTTAAAAAATAGTTTAGAGAAGAGCGTGGATAAGTGGTAAAATGTTGTGTTGTTGGACAAACGGTGTAGCGGAAAATCTCGTTTATAGATAGGACAAACATCTTTTCTAAAATATTATAGAAAAAGTTGAATATTGATTGGAAACCATATTTTCGCAACCAAGAGCCCTCTTAACAGTTGACTGTGTTATCAAAAACTCACCCACTTCTGAGATTCTTCCCTGGTGAGGAGGAGGAGGGATGCTACTTGAATCCAAGCTGATTTCCTCCAAAGAAATTTAAAAAAACAAATATTTGCTTAAAGGTTTAACAAAAGCTTGCTACTTTGTGATTTTAAATCATTCTATTTAAAATCTAAAATTTTAAATAGAATGAAGCCCGAGCAGGTTCTCTTTTGTAGTAGATTTTATAGACTCCATTGCGAGACGAATATTATTTGCTTGAGATTGAAGAACCATCTTCCAACTGTTATTCTAACCTGTCGCTTTCCATTATACCAATAACTTGGCTCAAATTTTGAACTCTTCAAGGTGCGCTAATAAAAATTGAAATCGAGTAGGAAAGATTTCATGCTAATGGTAAGCAGCCAATCACGCCGAAAAAGTCACAACTGTTTATTTAAGCACTTAGAAAACGTTGACTCGAAAGTTCAAAGAGACGTTATGCAATAGGAAGTTGAATTGCCGTTTTCGATGCTTTTACCTCCCTTTCATCTTATTAAGAGATCACAAGTCTCTTGCTTCTCCAAACTTAAATACTGTTTTTTTCGTGTTAGTTTAGTTTCTAATAGCTATGTCGGTACAGTTATTAGGAAAATAAACATCCAAGAAATCTATACTCCATTTCTTTGAATATGATATTTTTTTTTTTCTCTCTTTCTCCGTCTTCAATGAATCTTTTAGTGGCAGCTTCGTTTAGGTTATTCGCATTTCTGTGTAGTGTACTTTTCAGTACCAAGAATCGAAAAGAAGTCTTTCAAGGCTAGATCTTACAATTTCCGAGGCCCTTTGAAGACTTTTTCAGCTTTCTCAGTTTAAATTCTTTCGTAACGATATTTCGGAAAAACTCGTTACGAAAGGAATCTTCAAAGCAATATTTGTAAACCACGTGAGCGATTTGAAGAGCTGAAACGGATGAGGACATTGCACTAAAGAGACTTATCTTTTTATTGCAGCTTCAAAATACCACCAAAGATGTTTAGAGAAAATATGAATTCATAGAATAGTGGTATAAATACAGCTTTTTCGTATGTATCGAAGACGAAGTTTTAAATAAGGGTGCATAAGAATTTTAAACACTATTTACACTCTAAGTTTCGAACACAAAAGCATTCAATATTTTAAAAAGCCGTAATACCATTAAGGAACTTGTTAAAGCAACTGAATTTTTGAGTGTCAGTATATTGTGCCTGTAAATTTTACTCTTTCTGCTCAATGAAAATTCATTTTTGTGGGGGATGCAACCCTCGCCCGATTAAGTTGGCAACGGCTTGACAGTATATCCTTTATGACAGTATAGTGGGCTCGCCAATTCTCATTTGTTTGGAGAGATTTCGGTTCAGATCCCGTTGCTTTCAGAAATGTGGTTGAGTTAATCGGGCTCCGAAGGTAAGAAGGTTTCCCTTCTGGAGCTTAAAAAGATAACGGATGATATCACATGAACAAGCTATGGCCACAGTAGGCGATACACCAAGAAAATTTCCACCGAACGGAAGCGTGGTATCGCGTGTGTACTTGGTCTATAATAACGAATATATTTGGCCTAATTGTTGGATGAAAAACCAGTGTTTCCAGAACGAAAGCCTATTCTTCCGTCGTCCGAGACCGAACAAAACAACCACAAAATATACGAAAAAGGTAGTAAATATTCACTTAATTATTCCATTTTGTAATTATCAATTTGCTGCAATTTTTTGTCTCCTTTTGTTGCTAATAACAGTATTCATCTCGTGCTGTCCCAAAAAAGTTAGGACAGCACAGTTAGTTTGTAAAATTTTGAATAAAAAGTAACATCTTAGACTCCAAGTCACGAAGGTCTTTTAAAATGCAGAATTTCCAAGCCATGCACGCATTTTTCATATAAAAAATCTGGAACATCAGGAGGTGGTATGTCTTTGGAAATCATAGAGAATACTTTTTTTTATCTCAGGCATAATAAATGTTCAAAGGTATACCTGTTCTTTGGAAACTAAAATGTGGCTTCCAATTGAATGAGTCCACCGTATGAAAAAGATATCTGCTCATAAGAAGATTCTGTTGAATAAAAGAAGTATTTGTGAATGCTGATATTAATCTTATAAGAGATATCATCTGGCCCCTTACAACACTTTACTGAGATGAGCAATGTGCTATTTTCAATTAATGTTTTTAGCGAATAGCTCACTTTATAGATGGACCTAACTCGTTAAGAATGACGTCCATGCATACATTTTTCTAATGTTTGTCTCAAAGCCAGGAATACAGGGGTGTATGAAAGTGGTGTCTTCGCGAAAGCTTTTAGAATGCTCGTAATTTGAATTTGCTCTGAAACTGTACTGTACTTCATTTTCTACACTGTCGCCAAGTTTAAAAATTAAACTTTGCATTTATCTTGCGTTACAGAGAAAGTGAATGTTTTGCAGTAAATCTTGAAGCATGTTGTTGGACTTGCAGAAGAAAAGGAATCTTTAAATAAAATTATTAATGTTTTTATGGAAGGAACGTAAACATTTCATTAACATTAATGATATGAGAAATGTACCCAATGTGTGAGATACACCCAGTATCATTACGTACTCGCGGTTAACCCAGTGGTTATGCTCGCTTTTTTCTTGTCAATAGTGCAAGATTCGAGTTTTTTTTTTTTTTTTTTTACTGTGATTGAGTCCATCGGTCTGAGGAAAAAGTTGGGATGTTTGGGAAGCCGATCATAGAATACACGCAATTTATAGATTCTCCTATCCGTAATCGTTTCCTCGCAAATGATATGGGTATGTATCATTATAAAAATTAATTTAACATGGACTTGCCACACGACCTGATATAGCATTAAAGAAAATAGTAAAATAAATAATTTTAGGGTTTGTGGGTTTTCTTTTGTTAAAGACATCATTCGATTAACCTCTATGGATCACTGACCACATCAGCTAGATTAAACCTTAGCACGGTTATGTATTATTAAAATTGCCCATTTTCCTGGGAATGTTGCTAACTCATTTTCCAGAGTTAGTTACTCGATTATCTAATATCTTCCTTTACTTTGTAACTGCTGGTTCTAATTTGTTTAATCTCCACCTGTTAAGTTACAGCTTGGAATCATTCACTAACCCCACCCTCAAGCCTTATTTTCTGTTTCAGAACGACCTTCCATACGAAGGAAGAATCCTGAATGTCTGCTTATTTATCCTTACAAGAATTGGCAAAAAGAAATTTTATTTCCTTAAGGTGCACATCTTGGTGTGCACCATAAGGTGCACAGCGAAAAATTCTGCTCCATAGTGCATTCTTCCTGAAGTTTATTCGTTACTTCGACTTAAATTTCTTTTCGTCTTAGGGTTTATCCGTTATCTTCGGCCCTTTTTGCACTTCTAATATTCTAAGATAGTAAATGGAATGAAGTTCAAACAAGCTCATTTCTGCAGGAGAAGATTAAGCCAAGATGACCTCCTTGTGGTTAGCCAAGTTAGCAATTCTGAGACGTATCTTATTAACGTCAGACTGATCAAGCCTAGAACGTAATAGTGCTTTATTTTAAAACGTTACTATATTTTTCAAACACGTTGAAGAAATGCATCGTAATAACCCATTATTTCTACAAATTAAAGATTTTTTTTATAAAGAGAAAAACTATACAGCTATTGAAACAGAATTTGAACTCACCATTACAATTAAAACAGCGAAATACAAATGGGGTCATGAAGCCTGACATTTTTGAGACGAAGTTTTTTTGCCACAAGGACTAGTGGCATAGTGTTTAGGGTTAGGCGCCACCTGTGGTCTCCCACAACTGCGCTGTGCTGACTTTTTGACTTCCTTGGGCTAACTTCTGTATACCGTAGATGATCTGATTTTGGTTCTTCACGGTGACGTTGCTATTCGCGCTGTATATAGTTTTCGATAGATCTTGTCCTTGAGCATTTTTCCTAAACGGGTTGTGCCAAACTAAAAATCACGGGGACGTCAGTATATTCATGGTCAGAGTGCTTCTTCTCGATAAACACGATGACATAGATATATTCACACTGTCGCCCGAATGATAATGATTAAAAGGAAACTTTTGATCCATCGCGCAGTCTACAATAAGAAAAGGTGCAAATTCGTAATTTTTGTGCATCATATCAATTTATTGTCAGATTTTCGTTTCACCCCTGTAGCTACCTGGCTAGACGGATGCACAGGGATATATAACATCTTTCTGTTAGAGGACCATCTTAACACAAGATTACAAATGGCTATTTCAGGGTACGGTATAAATAGACAAACACATGTAGCCTGAAGAATACATACAGATGAAGTAATTGAGAATACGCTATTATATCAGGTGATAGATTTAAGTAATTTATTGAAATCTGAACGATTGAATCACCTCAATTCCAAACACTTAAACAACTAATTAATTCATTCATATAGTTTAGCTGGAATCCCTAGAGATTCCAATTACTTATGATATACTAATGACATTAGTTAAAAGTTCAATTATTGTACATTATATAATATATATTGCAATTAAGACTCATAATAATCTCGAATGCTATCAAGTTACCAATAAAGAATTACTCTGTAACCCAAAGTTGAAACAAAACCCATCGGTAACTTCTACAACCTTAATTAGATAATTAATTAATAGAATTTTGTAAATCTTTCTAGAAAGTTGTACCTCAAACCAATGTTCTAATTCCACAGGCCTGAAACAAATTATGTCGTATTTGGACTATTACTAAGTAATCTTCTAGGTTAAAGAATGTTTTCTATAACGCCCCCAATAAAGAGCATCACTAAACGAATCAAAACCTGAAAGAAAACTTAGCAAGTCTACATGATGCAATTGATTCGATACGGAAAAAATCGTCCTCTGGAAATTCTGTACAAGGAGAACCTTTATGATTTTACGGATTTTCATGTTTTGAATTTAAAAGAAAAATATGGTTACCTTTTGAATTTAAAGACTAATAAAATTGTTGTCAGTTATCGCAAATGAGAAATTTATACCCATAAAAAAAGCCACGAATTTGAAGAAAGAGAATGTCATGGAATTCTTGTCTTGGAGGTTCTGTTGCTCTGTATTTTTCCATCTTCGATTTGTATATTATTACTCTGTCTATTAATCTTTCTCCATTTTCAGCCAGAGAGAAACACCTTAATTATAGCAGACGTTGGAGAATGAAAAGGACCTGGGGGTAATTGCGCAGTTGGACATGAAGTTTTCTGAGCAGTGCAAAAAGGCTGCAAGAGTAGCTCATGGTGTCTTGTCAATGATGTACAAGAATTTTGCTAGCAGGGATAAGGGGGTAATTGTCTCCTTGTATAAGGCAATGGTCAGGCCACACCTTGAGTACTGTATACAGGTCTGGAGGCCTCATTTTAGGAAAGATGTGTAGAGCTGCTGGAAGGAGAAGGGCAACGAGATTGGTGAGTGGAACAAAGGGTTGCTGTTACCAAGAAAGGCTTAAGTTCTGCAAATTGCAGCTTCTGGAAGATAGGCACTTGCGAGGCGATCTAATTGAGGTGTATAAAGCCTTGAATAGATTGAACATGCTCAATGCTAATGGAATTCTTCCTCTTGCTATTTAAATATTAGCTATAATATTTAAAATAAAATACAGTAAAGCTAATAGTGACTGATATGCTGTCTAGGGAGAAAGTTTGAAATATCGAAGTGAGAACCCAGATGACTGGAGAATTAAAAGCAATAACAGGAAATAATCAAAAGAGCTTATTTTTTTGAAGGATGCCAATTACCCAAGTTTATTACTTTTTCGCGTTACTCTTGTAAGGCCGGAAGCTGTCGCCTCCTACAGTTACAGAATTGTACGTGGTTTGGAGAAACATCAAGGAAGACCTGCAACACTTCCGGGAAAACATCAAAGTAAAAAGCCTTTTACAGAGAGGCTTTTGCCAGATAGATGTACAATAACAAAACGAAGTATATTTTTATCCTGTGCCGCGACCTGAAAAAAGTAGAGTGCTTTCTAATTGCATGCTCAGAAAAGGCAAAAACTCCTAAAACGATGTTAAAATAATGTAACAAAATGAGAGCGCAACACAAGCATACTCAGCAACATTGGAAGTGAATATCCGGGTATTAAGAGGAAAAATAAGCTTTTTAAGAGCTATAAAACCAGAACTGAAATCTCATTGGGAAAGACTATTAAATTTCTTTCTAATTGCATGCTAAGAAAAGGCAAAAACTCTTCATGACGTTAAAATCATGAAATAAAATTAAAAAGCAGCAGAAGCACATGAAGTGAAATTAAGAACCGAATACTCCAGGTATTAAGGAAAAAAGGAGACTGCTGCCATTTGCGAGATTTGTCACAAAGTTACGGCTCTCTGGATGTTATCAGTCGTCCCAAAATTTGCAAAATATATACATTTTTTTATTATATTTATATTTTTACAAAGATCAAGAATCCCCTGAAAGGATATAATTTTTGGACGATTGATAACATCCAGATCTTTGCAAAAAGAAAACAAATTCTCATGGCGATAGACCCGAGAAATACGGTGGCTGCTGGAGCACTGGATTGATTTTGGAGATTAAAAAAAAAAAACGAAAAATTCGCCATAACAAACATCGCGCATGGACAGGACGCATTGTCTTCATGTAAAATCCAGTTTTTATGGCCATTTCATGTCGAAGGCGTAGAACCCTAACCCTTTTCTGTATCCGTTCAAAGACTTCTTGGTAGAACGTTCGGTTGATAGTTTTACCTTGAAGCACGAACTCTTTGTGCACCATTCCACGCAGATAAAAAAAATTAAAAAACCAGATGAACATCAATTTGATTTTGGATTTGCTCATTTGTACTTTTTTTCGGGCGTGACGAATTTGTGGTGTGTTATTCTTCACTCTGTTTCTGGATCGTACTCAACAATCCATGTTTCGTCACATGCTATCATTCGCTGAAGGGCCTCTGGCTCAATTTTCAACACTATCGAGAAGTCGAGGTATTTTGTTTCTGTTCTTCAGTGAGACTTTGGTACACATTATGCGCATGCCCGAGTGTTCTGTTTAAAATGTCATGGAGAGCTGGGTAACTCATGTTCAGCTCAACTGCCATCAATCTCATGGTCAACCATCGGTCAGACACATTCAGAGTCTTTACTCTCTCTACATTCTCTTTTGTTGTTGCTGAGATAAATCTTCTTGGTGTGGTTCACCTTCAACGGCTTTATATTCTTTCAAAATGGCCTTTTACCATCAAAAATTTGAGCTTGGGATAAAACTTGGTCTTCATAAGCTCTTTAACTTTCACTTCCGTTCACTTCCATCTTGTTTTATGCAAAATTTTATGGCATAACACTGCTCGATATTCTTCCGCTCCATTTTTCGTGACGCAATCGAAAAACTTGTGGTTGCTTAATTCAAGATGACTCGACACACATTTAACGAGACGTGATTACTCTCGTCGTGTGGTTTGACCTACACGCTGATATGCGTGCGTAGTTTTGCCACGTCGCGTTTTATAAAACTAGTCTCATTAATTTTTTGACTGTGACATGGCTTATAAATGTCATCATTTTCACTAGAATGACAGTTTTGTTTGGCAGGGCATTATTGTCAAATACACTCCCGCCTAAAAGTTTGGAATCACAGTGTTCTGCTAACAGTTTTCGTTATTTTATTTATTTATTTATCATTATTTTCAGATTAGCTGACATAGTAAGGTTTGATATAAAAAACAAAGTATTTTGAAATTTTTTTTATTAAGGATTGAAAATTTATAGCAAAAAATAATGAAATTATTAATATTAACAATTACACTGATTTTTTTCATAAAAATATCATCCACGAGGTTTTATTACTGTTTTACACAGACGTGGGGCGCCGGGTGCCAAGCGTATTTTGAGTCCAAGCGATATTCTTGTGATTTCTAGAGTGCTTTTGATAAGTGATTGAAGTTATTTCTTTTTAAGTTCCTACATTTCTATCAACAGTCTTTCTTTAAAACCACTTCTATACTTGAAAGCCACAAGTTAGAAACACAGAAAGGAAACACACCTTTCCTTATTTTCCTATATTTCTAGTTCTAGTTCTACTAATCAACTAACACTTCAACCGCTTAGCCTCGGAGCGGCACTGCTTCTGCTTCCCTGTGGCGGGGCCGGTAACCTGGGGGAAATGTCATCCTCCAGGGCTAAAAGGAGTACCCATGGATTCAAACGAGTATCCGCCTCTTGAGCCTTCAAGCTCCAGACCAGACACATCCACTGATAATGACTGTAATCAACCGAAAAAGCTCTGAAGGGAATTGCGGTGCAACGACATACCAAATTTTAACTTAATACACTCCCTCTCCACCCAGTCTGTGGGCAAACTATCACCATTTGTAATCCAGAGATATTTGGAATCCATTGCTGGAACCCCAAAAATGGTTAAACAATTGCAATCCGGAGACCTCCTTATTGAAACAGCCAACTCCAAACATTCCGAGTGGCTGCTCAAAACAACGACATTCGGTAGACTGCCAGTATCTATTACTCCACACAACACCTTCAATTCCTCGAAAGGCAGCATAACCGAATGGGACCTACTTACAGTATCTGAAGAGGAATTAATTCAAAAACTGAGTAATCAAAAAGTAACCAGCGCCAAACGCATGATGACTAAAAAATATGGAAATCTCATCCCAACTAGATCCATCATTTTAACGTTCAGTACCCCAGAATTGCCATCCTCAGTAACAGCTGGCTATTTAAACTGCCGAATTCGCCTTTATATTCCTAATCCCATTCGTTGTTTTAAGTGCCAGAAATATGTATATTCCCAGCAGGCATGTAGAGGTGACGTCATTTGTCCTATTTGTGGTCCAAGGTGCATACAAAAGCAGACTGTACAACCTCAATTCCCCTTTGCCACAACTGCAAAGAAAATCACTCAGCCTTTTCTAAATCTTGCGAAATGTGGAAAACAGGCAAGAAAATTCAAAAATATAAAAACGCAACCAACACTCCAATTAGCATTCCAGCTGGTACTCCAACGGTCTAGCATGATAGTGAAAAATTTAAACCTAAAGACAGCAAGAAAACCACGAACAGTATGGAAGTAGATGTACCCTCAGATTATGAGGAACCCCTACTAGAACTTCATACTGCACGCCCCACCTTCTCAAAAAAAGAACGAAAAAAATGCTCCTCATATAAAAAACAGTCAGAAGAATCATCCTCAGTTAAACCAAAATGAGGCACAACATCATACAAAGGAATTGCAGAGGACTAGTCAGTCATTCTGATGACCTAAAGGATTTACTTGCTCAGTTCAACCCCATAGGTGTCTGTGTACAGGAAACTTTCTTGTCACCGCATGTTTCACCAAAACTTTCAAATTATATCATCTACAGACAAGATAGGATCTCTGAGTCTCCTGCCTGTGGAGGAGTAGCCATTCTTATTAATTCTGACACACCGTCTAAGCATATCCAATTGCAAGCCACTCTAGAAGCTGTGGCAGTTGGTGTTTCAGTTTCCCTTGTTTCCATTTATATTCCACCATCAATACAATTCCCCATTCAGAACTGAACAACCTCATTAAACAACTCCCAACGCCAATTTGTCTTTTTGGTGATTTTAGTGGCCACCACCCATTGTGGGGATCCGCTGCAATGGATGCAAGCGGCAAGTTGATTAAAGAATTTTTGAAAAATAATTATCTAAATTTACTAAACTCTGGTTCTCCCACTTATATCCTCCTACCTACAGAATCTACTTCAGAAATTGACTTACCAATCTGTTCACCTTCCATCTTTCCATTCATGACATGGTCAGTGTTAACCGACCCCTTTTAATAGCGATCATTTTCCTATTATTTGCTCATTACAAACAGGAGTAACTCCAATTCCTGATCAACGATCTACTTGCAAGTTTAAAAAGGCTAATTGGGATGGCTATTCCCCCCAAATATTTCTAGACAGGCTTTATGTTGAAAAACAGTCGATTGATGATGTAACCACGTGCATCGCCAATCATATTCTAATTGCAGTCCATGCTTCTATTCCAAAATCCAAACCATATAGCAGTAACCGAAATCACTGGCGGAATACGGATTGCTTTCATGCCAAAAAAAAGAAAAACTGCGCTTGGAATAATTTTCGCAAGTATTCTACCACCAGTAACCTAATCATTTAAAAAAGACTTAAAGCTGAAGAGACACAAATTATACAGAAAGCGAAACGACATCGACACACGTATCATCTAGAGAAGAATACATGCCTTAAATGGCCAATTTGTAAGGCTTTCTCCTCCGATACTTCATTGGAAAGGGAAAGACGTGTCTGCTCCTGAGGAAGTTGCTAATGCGTAACAGAATCGTTTGCCACAATTTCTTCCTCTGCTTCTTATGCATCCTCCTTCCAGTCCATCAAAGCAGATGCAGAACGGTATAAAATCAATTTCTCGCTCATTCCCGTACAACCAACCTTTTACATTAACAGAACTCAAAGAATCGTTAGATGGTATCCATTACATTATGATGGCCCAGATGGTATTCATTACATTATGATGAAGCATTTACTTGAGAAGGACTTGTGTACCTTGCTGATTTTATACAATCGAATCTTCTCCGAAAATATCTATCATTCTTCCTGGAACCATTCTTTCTTTATCGCCGTACCAAAACCAGGCAAAGATCCTTTTCCTGGTTTAAAATTATAGACCTATATCTCTCACGAAAAACTTTCGAAAGGATGGTACATTTAAGGCTTACTTGGATCCTGGAGTCACATAATCTCCTGCCAAATCATCAGTATTGACTTTCTGAAAAACAGACCAACCCTAGACCTGCTCATCAAGGCCGAATCTCATATCCGCAATGCCTTTGTCAGGAAACATCTACTCATGGTCAACTTAGATCTTGAAATGGTATTTGACACTAGCTAGCGTCATGGTATCATTATGGATCTTTACCATCTGGGACTTAGGAGCCATTTGCCTGAAATAATTCAAAATTTCCTGCAGTTGCGCTCTTTTCTGGTACGATATAAAACTTACTCTCTGCTGCTCACATTCAGGAAGGAGGAGTCCCTCAGGGATCAATACTTAGTTCAACACTTTTTGCAATCCGATTTAGCAGCATGACAAAAGACATCCCAAAAACTGTTGAAACCTATATGTATGCAGACGAACTTACTGTTTCCTGTCAGTCTCAAAGTATCAATACCATCGAACGGCAGCTCCAACTTGCCATAACTAAAATAGAATCCTGGACTTTACGGAAT
The DNA here is from genome assembly GCF_048544385.1 of Mastigoproctus giganteus. Taxonomy (NCBI): domain Eukaryota; kingdom Metazoa; phylum Arthropoda; class Arachnida; order Uropygi; family Thelyphonidae; genus Mastigoproctus; species Mastigoproctus giganteus. The sequence continues at coordinate 182,405,885 of NC_143575.1, read as the reverse complement.
AGTTACCGGCTATCAGAAAAGAAATGCACTGCCACTCACTTTTGCAAGCGTCGGGTCCGCCATCCTCACTCTGAATTGCAAATAAAATATGCTGCAATACCGCTTGTTACCACTGTTAGATTTCTTGGACTGATATTAGATAGTAAGCTTAATTTCCAAGCTCACATCCCTCATTTACGAAATATTTGTCTAAAGCATTTTGAACATACTTCAATCAATCTCATCCATGTCTTGGAGAGCTGATCGGTATACTTTACTGCATCTTTACAGAACTTTAATCCGTTCACGCCTAGACTATGGTTGTCCAGTTTATGACTCTGCCAGAAGAGTACTTTACAACGGCTGAATGTCATCCAGCACAGTACTCTGAGGACTGCGCTAGGAACACTACCACTAGCCTGCAGCGTCTTCACCGCTGTATTATACGCCATAAAGTTAGCACTTAGTAAGATTATAGAGCTTTCCATCTCATCTGCTATAATTTACTCTGACTCCCTCAGTGCTGTCTCTGCTATAAGTAAGAATTTCTCATCCTACATTGAAACATATTCATTCTCAGCTATTCTCTTGCAGTGTGTCCAATCAATCAAATCAGTTTTTGCTGTATTCCAGGCCATTCTGGCATTCCGGGAAATGAAAGTGCTGACTTTGCCGCTAAACATCCCCAACCGGCTCTCTCACAACGTCCTCAGGTTCCATACGCTGACTATAAGTCGGTGATACGCAAAGCGTGCTACAATAAATGGTCATAGATTTGGAAAAGTAACACCAATAATAAACCTGACGAGATAAAGCAAGAAACAAAGCTGTGGCTCTTTGGCTTCCGACGAAACAGACGAGAGGAAGTGGTGCTGGCAAGACAGAATTGTACACACTCATCTCTATCTATTATTGGGAGAAATCCACCTCAGTGTTCATACTGTCAAAGACAACTTACAGTCCGTCATTTTCTGGTTGATTGTCCTCCTTTACATTCAACCATCCGATCAACCACCTTTCAGTCACTTTCCACGTTGAATATCTCACATGACTTATCTCATTTCATAGGAAATGAAGCAAATATAGAAGAACTTTTGACATATTTAAAATTTATTGACCTGTACAGGAGGATATAATTTAACATCTCTAACAATATGTTGCCTCTACATTAAACTATGAACAGACACAATTTGGCCACAGCAGCCCTTGTGTCGTTAAATCCAATACCAACAACACAGACGTGGCATTCTGGCGATTAATTTTACAATACTGTCTTAACATTATTCCAAACGATCTGCAAGGTTTGGTTTCATATAAATTTTGTGAATATGGACAGACCTCACGGCCTTCAAGGTCTAGGTGATTCCATAAAGGTTCTATTAGGTTTAAGTCAGGCGATTCGGTGTCTACTCCATAATTTGCAATACCCCTCCTGTTGTTTAGTCCCTGAACAGCTGACATTTGAAGAGTAGAAAAACAGTACGTTTTTCTACTCTTCAAATGTCTAATGTTGATGGCTCTTAGACAAGCCAACCGTTTCTTCCGATTTTTGGACTTCTACACCACCATGAAATCCTAATAGTTTAAGACAAAATTTTACAGTGGATGTAGACACAAGAGTTTCTCTGTTCATGCTTCTTGATTTATGTTATTGCAAATACTCTAGAATCATCCACAATCTTCTGTAATATTGAAACAGTACTCTCACTTTCTAGAATCATCTTCTATATTCTACCACATTCAGGAATCTGCTACACCTTTCTGGAATATTCTCGGATATTCTAGACATTTCTTAAATATTATTTCAGTTTTTGAATTTTTATACATAACAGAAAATATTTTAATAAAAAAAGGAAAAAAGAAACGTGATTCCAATCTTTTAGGGCTGTATGTCATTTGATAAATATTAAATAAGTTGGAGACTGTATCAAATAACTTCTTTTAGATCGAAGTCCTAACGACATACGAGTATAAATTATCGGATAATGAGTGTCATCGTAGCTCGTTAAAGTTAAGTGAATCAATGAAGCATCTAACTAAGATGGAGTGAAATTGGAGTGATAAAGGAAACAAGTTTAAAGATGTACCATTATAGGGATGTGTAGTTTGGATTAAGTGGGTTAATTACTAGGTGTTTTGCAATAGCAGAGTACTTCGTGCCAATTACATGTGGTGCTTGCTTAAAAATATTTAGAGCTAATGGCAATTATTTGTTCTAGTGTTGTTCATATTTAACAATAATTCCCTGCCAATCAAAAGTTTTCTTTTTAGTGAAAAATTTCAACCAATTTCAGTTCTGCTTTTATAGAAGTTAAAAGAGCGTAATTTTTCTCTTAATTACCTGAATGTTCACTTCCTAATATTACTGGGTATGCTTGTGTTGCCCTTTAAGTTTATTTCATTATTTTAACTTCCTTTTAGAATAAAAAATATGTGGAGGTCCTTTTAGAAGTGACAATTGTTACACGCTATTGAGTCAAAATATTGACCATCTCCGTGTTTTAACGATCTTCTATTCCTCCCCGCCAGGTATCGGGGAAAGACCCGATAAATGTGATACTGCAAGTTAGTGGCATGCGTTCTATAAGAGACAATTGACCGATATGGGCAAGGGACGTAATCTGATGGACTTCGATAAAGGAATGATTGTCAGGTACCGGTTGAAGGGTGGCAGTATTAGGGAAACTGCGAATCTACTGGCTGTTCGTGGAGCCAGTAGTGAAGGTGTTCAAATGGTGGACAGACAGAGCAGCAGTTTCTAGGCCAATGGCGAATGCCTCTGCCTCATCGATGGTCGTAGTGAACGTAGGTCCCGCATTATTGAGATCCGATAGACGGAAAACAGTGGAACGGCTGACCATGGAATTTATTCCATCCATTATAATTCTAGAATTTATTGGGGTTTTGGGGGTTGGGAATTGTTTCGTGTGTGTTCTCGCACTCTTCGCTTGAGGGTTTTTTTTTTTACTGCAATCAGAGAGTTGGCTAATGCGGGATTAGTCCTTCGCGAGGAGTGCGAAATTTTTTTTTTATTTTTTATTATATTTATTTATTTTTCTTCCTGGTGTGGGCAGCCATGGGGTGGTGGTGATGGCTCCCAATGGTATTGCACTCCATCCATTGGGAGCGTAGTTGGTTCTTGATGCACAGTTAGTAAAGCAGACCCAGGTCTGGCTCCAAGAGCCTAGGGAAGGGGAACCAGGTGGCAAACACCCCTCCAGTTGGTGTTTTTTCCCCTAGTGGCAGAGTGGCCTGTTTTGTTTTGTTTTTTAACACATTATTTAATACACAAGCAAACACATACATTACATTACAAGCCCGTTTTGTAGATGTTCTATTTAATACAGAATATATGGTGGCGATGGACGCTACTCTAGGTGCCACCATAGACATTTATATACAATAAACAATGACCGTGGAATTTAACCAGGGGAAAACTAGCGGCGTTTTCAAAACCAGCAACGAACGCTCCTCAGTATGGGTCGCTGGAGAAGGCGCACGGTCAAAGTACCCATGCTTACAACCTCCATCGCAAACGACGCCTAAAGTTTGCCTCTGAACAACAGCGTTATGATACTATTGACGACAGGAAAAAAGCTTCCTTTCCACTTAATCAGATTTCCTGCTATGCCATGTGGCTGATAGATGGAGGATACGGCGACAAACTGCAGAGAGGAATCACTCCGATGTCCTGGCCCAAAAGAAACAGGCAGGTGGCGGTAGCGTTTTGGTATGGGGAATATACTGGAGCCGACATACCTCTAGACTGCACTCTGAATGCTAAAAATTACCTTCAACTGTGACTGATCAAGTACGCTCCTTCATGGTGAATGTCTTCCCGGATGGCAGAGGTCTGTTTCAGCAGGATAATGCGCCCTGCCACGTTGCGGATATTGTTCGAGACTTACAGGCGATACCTTGGCTGCCGGATATAAATCCCACAGAAGATCTCTAGGATTACATGGATCGACAATTCCGGCGTGTGTATCCCCAAGCCACCCACCGCGGTCTTTATTATTTTAAACTTGGCTGCCCCAGCCAGCTTTCCTGACAACCTCTCCATCTATATAAAATACCGTGCGCATAATGTATGCAATACATATAATACATACTGCCACTAGTTGATTAAAATCATCCCTGGCACGTTGAGTCGGACCAGGGATCTGCTATCTGCGTACTGATAATACTCAATGCATCACAAGGAGATGCAAGAAAATCGCCAGTTGCGATTAAGGTATTGCATTACAGTGAGATATAAAAAAAGAAACGGTGCACTTATCTGAGATCCGCGGGATGCAATCTTGGCGACGTGATTCAACTTACCTCCTGCAACGTTCAGAGACCTTATAGAATCCACACCTCGCTGGGTGGCGACAAGAGGAAGACATACCCACTATTTAGTAGATGGTCATAATATTTTGACTGGACAGTGTATATGACAAGCTGTTTAAGCAGACTAAGAAAGTACAGTCTGCTTTCTAATGGTACTATTCCAAGTAAACCTTGCAGACGTCGTTATGTGCACTGACTTGACAGAATAATAGCGCTTCAAAATAGAAAAGCCAAAAAATTTTATTTAAAATGTAGTTTATTCGTTCAAGAGCGTTTTGAAATTGGAATATACGCCCAGAATTCATATATTCGTGCGATACTTCCTGTGAGTTGATCTTTGCGTACTGAAAAAACAAAGCGACGTTGCCATTTATTTGTTTGTCTTTCATAACTCTTAAAATTATAAAGAAACTAAATATAGCGACTTTTCTTTGTAATCTTTACGGTTTTTATCGTACTCTACTTGTATTTTATATCAGAAACCTTATATCAACGTTTCTGATATAAAATATGAATTTATTAATTGCATAACAACCTTCCAAGTCCTTACATCTTAATAGATTGATTATTCGTGACTTCGTTCTGTTCCCTTAGCAACAGCACGTGTCCATCAATGTGTTTACTCTGCTCCAACACTGTTTGACTTCTTCCTGGAAACTAAGTGCGAGGCAAAACGACTTTTGCTACTCCGGAAATAAAGATGAAAGCATTTTGGCAGGCCATACATAAATACAATGTTTTGGGAAAGGGGGGGGTCCCTTGACGAAGTCACGTAGGTATAAGCGTGTGTAAACGTTTTACCAATACCTTGTTTATTCCGAATTGTGCAATTCTCTCTGCTACACAGAATTATTCAAAGTTAAATATCCGGAAACTTTTGCTACCAGAAAGCAAAATTGTATATATAAAGGTTTCAGATAAATCCACCGGGTGACAAGGTGTTCTCTCTCTCTCTCTCTCTCTCTCTCTCTCTCTCTCTCTGTATGTATGTGTTTGGAAGTTCTTAATGCATTCAAATCTCCAAAGTGGTTTCGTTTTCCCTGTCTTCTTATAGCGTGGAAGTTCAAAAGGCGTTTTTCCTTTTTTGATTTTGAAGGCAACGCAACCAATCCACAAAAAGTACTTTTTAAAATGGTGGAAAATTCTACTCAAAATTCTGGGGATTGTGGTTTTGTGGAATTCTGATTTCTCTAACACCTTAATACCCAATGTCTTTGAATGTTCTTTCCATTATATTGATATTAGGGTTTAAAGGGAGTTATTCAGACAATAACAGGGATAATAAATTGCTTAAATTTAATTCGATATAGAAATAAATGCCTTAATGAAAACCAATCTCAGGTCTCAATAACTTCGAGTATTTATTCAGTTCAAAAACAGTACATATTTTCATATAGCCCATTTGCGCAGGTAACTGATATGTCATAAATACAGAGCGTGCATTGAGTCAGAATAAACCCTTAACCATATAAATCTACATGTGATCATCATTCAGAAAAATCTTGCCAAATAATGGATGAAATTAAATGCTTTTATATTTGTTTTGGAAATTTTCCAGAGATTAAGTTGTTGATTGAAGAACTCCACACAGTCTGCTTGAACTTTTGAATCTCTAACTTCAAGACGCTTTTCAGTGATTCAGCAGATGGTGTTATCCCAAATATGGTTGAGCAACATGCATGTGTTGGAGGGAGTGTCACCGTTGGTCATTGATAAATTGTTACAGTCGCCATGACAGAATTGATCAACGTACAACCCATCTTGATTCATACCAGGCTTCTAGTACTGAATGTGATCCACTATCTTAACTTTATTCAGGACCTTGGTGAATCAAGGAAATTGTTCATGCTGAGTCAGAGCAGAATGATCAGAGATGGCGGTGCATATGTCCTTAAAGGACTACAAGTATGACGATCTTTAAGCACCTTCTAGTGTGGCCAGGAACCATAGAATTTATGCCAGCCACCAGTTGTTGTTAGGTTTTTTTTTTTTTGTTAACTACTAAATATTTGAAGAATTGCTATTGGTCGAAGTAGTTCATTAAGAAAATATTTTGCATCTGCATGAAAAATCATGTATCATTCGAAAATTTTCAACCAGGAATCTAGTTCATAGTATTATCCGGAATTTAATTAATTCATTCTTTAAATACGAACTGAAGTAAATGATCAATTTTGGGAAATGAGTACCTGACATTGTCAGGATATTATAAGCACAGCGATAACTGTAGTATTAATGGTTAAGAAAGTTTCATGTTTGCTTATTAACCACTGAAGTGGAACTTTATTTTTGACCTTTGTGACTAACCTCCACAACATTCTACGATTCGCTTGAATCACAAATTACAAACAAGTCGATCACGAATACCAACATATATCGGTAATTTTACATAAAGTGCAAATATACTGAATGTACCACCATAGTAGTTGGTGGTACATTCAGTAATTTATACCACGGATTCTCAAATATCTTCGAATACAGTCGACTTCTGAAAAACATTTATTACCAAATTAAATCATCACAAGGTGGCAGTACTTTAAATCTTACCCGGTGGCGCGCTGGATTGGATCATCAACTTCCCCATGAAACGATCCTCCTTTCTCTTCTCTGAAATTTTCTAAAAATAAACAAAAATGACTTTCAAAAACAAGATGTTAATTGTGTGCACCTACATATTTTGTGCAAAGTGCATTGGACTGACTAGCCCAATGCACTTTGGCGGGGATTTATGTTCACTTTGGATGAAACTGCGATTATTGATTTGAAACAGAATCCCATCAGAAATAATTAAAGATTACAGCTGGAATATAATGATAATTACAGTAATTACCAGTACTTCGCGACAATTATAGTAATATAATTATAACCTGAATAGTTCCTAATTAGGTATAATTAAAAGTAGTGATAGAGGGGATATGTGAGCGATGATTATAACAGCGGAATGTCTTTCTCTAAGGGTCTGAAGAAGAATCTCTTTCTTAGTACACCTGAAGAATATCTCCTCCTACATGTTCTAATTACATTAAGTCACCGTTGTACCTGTTGCAGATCTTCTTTAATTCTTATAGATACAAGAAATACTCATTGTGTGATACAAAGTGGTAAATTTCTTCGAGGTTCTGTTTATTTGTATTTATTAATACGTTATAACGCTTAGTCATAGGTCTGTGTTAAGGTATATTTTACTTGAAAGCCTAACTTCGAGGGATGACCCTCGTCCCTTGCGAATTCACGCTCTTCGCACAATGAAAGATTGCAGATTACTGGCTATCTGCACAGTGGATGTTGGCCATCAGTGCAGAGTGACATCCTGGACAATTTTGTTCAGGGTACCTCCACGAGATGATGCTTCATACCACAGAGCGAAAATGTAAAAACCTGACTTGAAAATCCACAAATTGCCAGAATCCAGACCTGAATCCGATCCAACTCCTTTGGGACGAACTAGAATGCTGGATCAAGGCGAGAACAATTCATTTCTACAGGTAAACTGGAGACTGCACTGACTGAAGGAAGAATGAACAAATTTCTGATGTTCTAAAAGGAATTGGTCGAAAGTGTTTGAGCAGTTCTTCGTAGAATAGCACGAACTGGTTCGATGCTGTTACTGAGGCAAAATGTGGACATGCACCTTATTCATTTGTTTTTTTGAAACTTTTTTTTTTTCAAAGCGATGGTATCCGAATACTTTTGTTAGAATAGTGTTTAAGTACCTAACAATTTATTTATAGGCTAATTCTATCTTTTTAAGTTCTGTGTTTGTGCAGTGTCCGTTTTTTAGTTGGACATTTTGCTACCAGGAACTCTGCTTTTTCAGTACCCGTTAATGCCACGAGGAGGAGGGACCACAAGTAAGCGGACCCAGTATTAACCCTCGAGGGCTTCCACGAAACACAGATTATATTTTGTCATGACTGTGACCATTCTTTAATTAAAACAATTAATAGTATCAAAGAGCATTTAGCAAGCCTAAGATATTCTAGGTTGCTCCCATCGTAAATTGAAAGCGCCATCAAAGTCAACGAAGATCACTATAGAATATTTGTGCCTGATGGAATTTGAAACAGATAAGCTACACGACAGCGTTTTCACTGCCTTTTTTTCGCTAAGTTTAAACGAGAATTGTTTTTTTTTCTGACAAACTGTCAGAAAAACACCCTTGCCATAAAACCCTTAAGCAAACAAACAAACAAAAAATGCTGAAGTAATCTTTCCAAAACTTTTCCAAAGTTTGATAATAAGGCGATAGGCTTGTAAGGTCTTGGTTCAGAGGGTTTATTCGGTTTCAATAGTATTTTTAAGTTCTAACTACAAATATTTTGGAAAAACTGCTTCTTGTAGAAATTTGTTGAACAGTAAGACTTAAGGTTTAATCTGAGGAAAGTTTGTTATTAGTTTCTCCATACAGAAAATTTCCCCCCAGGACATTTGTTTCCCATTATTTTGAAGATGGCAAAATTGACTTTTTCATAGGGAAATGCTATTGTACCAGTCCGTGACATGTAGTTCTTTACATGGCTTATAAATTAGTCCCCCACAGGACCCTGTTTCGGCTACAAAACTGTGCCTTATTGGTTAACTTCTCCAATAGGTCGAGTCCTGTGTCTAACTTAAATTCTGGCGTTATGGCCAAATTTCTAGCTTTGGTGAGTTCTCTGGATAACCAGGAGTTAGACTTAAAAACTTGAACTTTCTCTCAGATTGTCACATAGCTTTCTGAGCGTTTTAAAATATCAAGATTGTTTAAATCTTTATTGTTTCTATTTGGGAGCTCAAAATCAATGATAATGATATACGAAAGAGAGGCTGTACCAGTATTCTAATGCCCTCGTGAGTACCACAGTTGGTAGAATCGCCTTCCTCCCCACACTGGGTGGAAAAGACCCGAGTTGAGTCCCGTTGATGTCTTGAGGAATTTTTATGGGCATTTTTTACAACGTGGCGATGGCAGCATGGTTTTTGTCCAAATAACAGAAAATCGACCATAGAAACCAGGAAATTTAAAGACAGTATCTACGGAGAAATATGGCTTTAGTCGCTTATGCTCCAAAATCCTACTAAAACAACAACAACCACCTATATTCTAAAGCGTCTACCTAATACTTGAAACAAGGTAAAAACCTGACTTGGTCTTGTGAACTAAACCTTGTTGAATTAAGGTTAATGGTAGGTATTGCTGCTTCTTTCATTAAGTGGACTATAATAAAAAAATGTGCATTATTCTTTAAGTTAATTATGGATAACGAAATGTGAAATTGCCTTCATAATTTTAATCCTTTTCTTTTCTCTTTGGAAGATAATGCTTCTGTGATCTAAATCAGATACAGCTGCATGTAATTTAAAATAGCTGTGGAGGATTTTCCCAATGAAGTTCATTGGGAAAATCCTTCGTTGAATTATATTTTTAAATATAATACAAAAAGCGCGTTAACACACATCTAGGCGACATAATTACAAAGTCTAATCCCCAGTTCTTTAAAAATATCTTCGACATTTTTAACATTTTAGAGAGATTTATGATGTGATGTTTTTGTTTCAAAAGATTTTGCCGTTTTGCACATTTATTCGCTTTTATTTTTGCCGTTGATGATGCTTAGCGTTAATTTATATGCTGTAACTAACCCCCTTCCCTTCTGAAAAAAAGAGAAAGCTCACTCTCGTTGGATAACGGCTTAATGGAAATACCATTTACATTAGTGCAATAATGCGCAGGGTTCTACAGATTGTAATTAGGCAGAATAGAACTGCCCAAGGGTATAAATGTAGGCTTTAACTTTCTCTTTAAATGAGACTTTCTCTTCTTGGAACAGTTTATTATTTAATGAAGGCTTCGTTGGTTCTTTTCTTCATCGTACACAATTCTAAAAGGATTTCTCTCTCTCTCTGTCACGTCTCTAATTGCGAATATATGAAGCTCCGAGAAACTAATCCAGTATTTTTCCAATGTTGAAATTTATTTTAGACTTTTATAAACTGATGTTTTGTATGTTGCGTGGTAATAATTATTAAAAAGGCTTCTTTACTTGCTTTGTTCAGCTTGTCCAAAAGAAATGACTCACAGTTGAGATGGCACAATTAGTTGAAATTCATATTCTGTACAAAAGACATAAAAGCAAAAATGTAGATATTAATGTACGCATCCTAGCAACCAAGTCGCATTCAATTTCCTTCCACCATTAAATCCTCGTTATATGGGGTCAAGTATCGGTTCGCATTTGTGTGTGCAGCAGTAAGACCACGAGAGCTATCTAGGTCACAAGAAGCATTAAATACAAATCCTCATCCTGGAAATTGCTATACCAATGTCGCTAGTAGCCGAATAGCCACGGTAGGGCTTAATCTCACTGCGATTGTCGCGGCTTTCGAATCGGAACTTTGACCTTTTTCTTAAAAAGGACGAGCTTATCCAACAGTTGCAAAGAAGTCGTTTCTGCACGATTGGAAGTAGAAAATACCTCTGAACAGATGGAAAGCACAATTCCAATTCCTTGGAAAGTAGAAATGGGCAAAATAAGTAACAGGAAGCGTGGGTCATTGCGAATAACTTTTCCTCTTTTGACCACTTCCGATTTCGAAACTTCTGTTTGTATTTTTCTTTACTTCATTATTTTTGCCAATTTTTTTTTGTGAATGACATAGTAGACGGATTCTCCTTCCCTTGAAAAACGTCTCTGCGACAGTTGTATTAAAGAATAAATCCATTTTTGTGCCACATGATTAGTTTTCTTTAAGAATTCCAACAGATTATTTTGAGGAAGTGTTTAAAATCTTCTAAAATCTATTTTCAACCTTCCAGAGACTCTCCGATATTGAAAATATAGCTTTCTTTCTTTGTCCTAAGAAAGACCTGCCTGTGAAGACTATTAGTGCACGATGTCAGCGGCAAGATGTTAATTATCTTTCTGCGTTACTGTTCCGAAGAGATAGAATGCTTCATTGAGCAAAGTCCAGCCTTAATGACTCCATTAAAGCGAACACGAGAGTGCCTTAAATGATACCGAGTCGCGCAGTAAAATTAGGACATCACCGATAAGACCCTGGTGTTCCACAGTCACGACAGCTGTTAACGGCTCCGTGTGAGGATATACAAACGTGAAATTCGGGGGTTACGCAACCACTATCTCTAGTCATATGTTCCTGAACAATATCTCTATTGCTTCATAACATTGTCATAAATCATAGTATTTTTGTTGTGAGAGTTAAGTGCCACACTTCTCTTATTTACTTTTATCAATTTTCAAGGAAAATGTTAATCATCGATACCGAAAAAGAAGTCTGTACTCAGCGAACCCCGGAGAAGTTTGTTACTTCGTGACAAAATGCAGTTTCGCCGCTGTTTAAGGTTCATCAGTGGAAGAAACATCATACTTAGAGTTGACACAGTTAATTTGAAATATAATATCCAGTTAAGAATAGCTTAAGAGTGCTTGAATAGAGTTTTCTTTGGTATTAGAGAATTTTATCTGAAAACTTTACACGGATCGCATTCAAATCAACTGTAGGCTACCGTTTTCTCATCCTTGATCTAGCTGGATCTTGCCATGACGCCACATTTACTGTTAACAAAGGTAGAAGAAGAGGGCAGAGTGTGTTTAGTGTCAAACGGCACCAGGGGTTCCCCCATATCTGCATAGTATACATTGTGGATGTGAAACAGAACACTGTCAACGCCAGAGGTTTAAAGGTGTATGGATTTTGTATATGTGTAGTGTCGTGTACCGTTTTTCCTCTGGTCATTTAGCCGCTGGGCCTAGTTATTGTGGGGGAAGACACTGAAGGCTGGGGGGACAATTAGAAATACAGTGGCAATAGAGTAGGCATCCCCGAGGCGGTCAGTGGGGACGAGCCCCACCAGGCGAAATAGGGGGCTGGGACGGAGGGGGCGAGAACCCGACCCCTGCCAAGGGGAATTGGATTAACAGAGAACCAGGCAAGGGGGCCTAGTCCAGTCACCTTAAGGCGCTCGCTGCAGGTCAGCACAGTCGAAGGTCAAACCAGGTCAAAGCATTTTTTTTTTTTTTTTTTCCTTCTTAAGTCCAGGTCGCCAGTTGACGTTCTCATATTCCTGTTCCTAGAAGTTCAGAGTCAGCAGTCAATCCAGTAATGTCAGGTCCATCAAATGTATTTTATCTTCAGAATCCTGTCCAGGGGCAAGTCATGGCCTTGTTTTGTGTCTTTAACAGAAGCATCAGGATTTGTCTTCTTATTTATTAGGTGGATTGATATCGCAAACTGTTTGATTACAGTGGTGGCTGTATGAGTTTATATCCCATGAAGTATGAGATATCAGCTAGTTTTGTTGTTATCCTGGTATTTTCATTTCTTTCTCAGATTTATGGGTTTGCATGTCATAGTCGTGTTGGTCTTTATCAGCACCCGAAGTATTGTTACCCTATAACAATGAGAGATCTTCTCCTGGTGAAGAGGTTCCGCGCAAAGTTAAAGAAGGCCTGGTATTCCTCTGCATTGTCCAAGAGTTGACGCTCTTTATCTCTTGGAAGGAAGGTAATTTTGGGTAATGAGTGCCAACGCAAGTCATCATAGAGTTGTACAGTCATGCATACTGTGCTGCCAGCTCTCTAGGCAGCCACATGTGCACGTAGGATCTTCAATACTTAGATCACAGAGCTTGGCTTTAATTGCTCCATGTCCTGTTAAGAGGAATATAATCCAGGCGAAAACCATGGGGGAAGTTTAAGGTAAACTTTACAGATGTCTGGGATGAATTTTCTTGTGATTTCAGCTTTGGTTGAATCGTTGCAATGCTTCTGCTACACCTGCAGCAGATGGAAGTCAAGTCTTTTCTTGTCTATTTTTTGGTTGTTAGATGGATCTAGCGTGAAGCCGAGATATTCCTTAGTTGCACCGTTAGAAAGGTGATACAGTATCCCCGTCGCAACACCTCCAGGTCCAGGGGAACGCCCCCTCCAAGATCTGAAGGGAATGGGTGCTCACCGCGCTACATTCTTGAGAAATGGAGAGTAATACAGATCGTTGGATGGTGTCCAGAAGTCGTCTATTAACAGCTGTTGTTCCTTTGCATGTGTGATGGCTGGTATGAAGATTGCTTTATAGTAAAGCGAAAGGGTTCGCTTGTTCAAGCCCCAGTCCCGACGAGAGAACCTGGCAACTAGAGCAGTATAGTTCCTAATCTTGGTTCTAATATATATTAAATGTGGCTGGTAGATAGATTCCTGTCAAGCATCACGCCAAGATACTTTAATTGTTCAGAAAGTTTGACAGTTTTGTTCCCAATCTTGATCTGGGGTGGTCTGGCAATATTCAATGTTCCCTTAAGGACGATGGAGTTGGTTTTTGTTGGTGAAATACTAAAAAGGTGCGTTTTGGCCCAGTCTTAAAGTTGCTGTAGCGCGTTGTTTGCCAGGGTCTCAAGCTGCGCCTTGGAGTTTGCAGCCATCATCAGGATGAGGTCGTCTACAAAAGCTTGTGACTGGACCTCCCCTAGGCCAGGAATTCATCAATTACAATGTTCCATAACAGCGCCCCAAGTACGGAGCCCTGGGGGCAGCCGCGATAACTCTTCTGGTAAGTTGCCGAAACGGGGCGTTCACTGTGATCTTTCTATTAGATACATAGCTGTTCACGATGCTATATAGGTTGTTTGGTAGGTGAGCTTGTCTAAGTCGACCGAGGACACTCGGCCACCATAGTGTGTCGAACGCCCAGACGAAGTCGATTATGATCATCACAAAGTATTTGTTATCCGTTTTTTGTGCTCTGTTGATGGGGTTCATGAGGAGAGGCCAAATTTGCAGCTGTGTAATGGTTCTGTATTCTGGCGTGCAGGAGCCGCTCCATCTGTTGCTACAGACAGAGAGGAAAGCGATGGATCTGTATGAGTCCGGCAGTTCAGGAGACTAGGTCGGGTTTTTTTTTTATTATAAGTTTGTCATTTGCATTTTCCATTCGTCAGAGTAGATTCTTGTGCGCAGACAGATGTTAAAAGTTGTAATAACAGATCCGGAGTAAACTCCGCAACCTTCTTGGTGATCTCAGGCTCGAGAAGGTCGGATCCCGGGCACTTCTTCTTCCGTATTTTGGCGGCAGCCACTTGTAGATCCTCTAATGTAAAATGTGTCTCGGTTCGTTGGTTTTGGTAGTCCTGATTTTCTTGACAGATGTGCAATTACTCGGCAGTGCTTGGATTCACATGTGGGTGGAAAGCAGTATTCAGGATGTTATATACGGATTCCTCCCAGCATATTGTCAGTGTTCCCTGAGAGGTTGTTGTTGTTACTTCTGCCCTGGGGAGTTTGTTTGTGGTGATTTTGTACACCATTCCCCAGGAGTTGGCGTTCCCAGTGACTGACACCAGACGTTCCCAGAATTCCTGTCTAGTTTTCCTTAATTTGTCTGTATAAGGGTTCCTGGCTTCCCTATATCTTCGTCCGAGTTCCTCAACCTCAGCCGCCGGCCAAGTTGGTCTTGCTCTTTGGAATGCCTTTCGTTTTATTTTTACATTCTTCGTAACTCCATGTTCTCCCAAGGCACAGCCCCAGGTGACGGCTTCTTCCTTGTCATTGTAGTACAGTATTGCATTATAGCCTAGGTTGCTGTTGCGCCAGTAAAACCAAACTAAAAGTAATATTGCAAACTTGAGTGATAAGTTATGTAACTTGTTTGTTTTTGGAGGCAGTTAGGATCCTGCTCCTGTCTAAGCTGTGGCAGTTGTTGGTCTACGGTTTCAGTTAGAGTCGACTTTGTCTATTGCATATCTGTACTGCATTATCCTGTTAATTGGTTGTTTGTTCAGATTTCTATTTGCTGTATACGTTATGGTCCGAAGTTGTCCAAGCATCTTGGATCACTCCAGTAAGTGATGTTTCCAGGTATGTTCATTGTAGCCAGAAAGAGACGTCAATCGTAGACTCCTATAGCGCGTTGCAGTACGTGGGAAGGTTATTCGGCTGATTGAGTATTGTAAGCGGTGAGTTTCTAAGGAACTCTTCTAGTCTCTGTCCGTTGGCGGCCTCTCCGATCGGGTGTAGCACTATGCCATGCCGGAGATATGCAGTTAAAGTCTGCACCAACAATAATTTTCTCGCCTGGCAGGGTGTTGAGAACAGTTTTCAGGTATCTAATAGCTGTATGTCCTCATCCGGTCTGCTATAGACGGAAATTACATAAAAGGTTCTAATGGCAGTCAAGACCTGGGCGCAGGCGGCCCAAGAAGAGTCGAGTAATTCTTGTGGCGGTAATGTCCTGGTTTCTGATGATTACAGAAGAAGAACCCCTCGATGTGGGCACCTGTACGTGGTGAGGGGACCTCCCAGTGACGCTGCTGGGTTTCCAGATTAGCATCACTGGGATCTAACGCCCATACCTTGGTTTCAGGGTTACATCTTTGAAATCCGGCGTGTGCAGCCGTGCGCCGCGACCCGTGGAAGCGGAAAGGGGGATCCTGGTGGTTGAGGGGCCCAGCTTTAATACACCACTTTGGCCCCTGCTTCGACAAGACGGGTGGTCCCGGACCGGCCCGACTGGGATCAATCGGCGGGTGGTTTTATACTGCTAGGGTCAACTGTGTTCCAATAAGTCTCCCTCCCTTTGGTCCTGGGACGGGATAAAGACTTATTGGTAACGTGGGTATAGTGCTCTAAGCGAACTCGGCGTCCCATTCGTGTACGCAGTACCTGCTAGTTCACGAGTGGGCGTCCCCTCGTAGGGCTCCGTGGTGGGTGAGGTACTTAGGCATCAGACATTTTCTCTTTACTCATATGAGTAATTTAAATCCTTCTTCTGGGGCCCCAACAAGGCCCCTACCTAATCGAGATGATGACGCAGATAACACCTCTGCAAAACGAGCCAGAACTGAGGATAAACAACCACCATCAGTTACACCGCTTTTCCTCATTCTCCATTCCACCGGAGAGCAGTCCATTGGAAAGATGTCACCCTTCTTTATCCAGAAAGGATTAGAAGGGTTGGCAGGTTCACCCAAATCCGTTAAACGACTGCGTTCTGGCGACCTTTTGGTCGAAGCTACCAATATTAAACAGGCGGAAAAAATCCTGAACGCCACATCAATAGGGGGAATACCTATCATTGTAACCCCCCACAAAACTTTGAACTCTTCTAGAGGCGTCATTTCAGAGTGGGACCTTCTTCATGTTTCTGAAGAAGAGATCTGCTCTGAATTAAAAGACCAAGGAGTGACAGCTGTAAAAAGAATATCGATACGGAAGGATGGGAATCTCGTCCCTACCCGAGTTCTTATCCTCACGTTTAACACCCCACGGCCTCCAAGTTCCATCAAGGCAGGTTATCTAAACTGCCCAGTGAGGATTTATATCCCAAACCCACTGCGGTGTTTTAGATGCCAAAAATACGGCCACTCACAAACATCTTGTCGTGGTAACCCTGCCTGTGCTCGATGTGGTGTGAAAGACCACGAGAGCAAGGAATGTTCAGCTCCAAAACCCACCTGTGTCAACTGCCAAGGTGAGCACCCCGCCTATTCAAGAGCATGCCAACGGTGGAAGGACGAAAAAGAAATCCAAAAACTGAAAACAGAGCTGAATATTTCCTACCCAGAGCCCAGAAAACGTATCCAACCAATAAATAGCGGGAAACCTTCATATGCCCAGAAGGTTTCTGCTAAGAGCACTATCGGGACACAAACTGAGATGACTATACCACCAAGAGAGTCATTCACTCCGATTGCACGCTATTTATTGAGTTCACAAAAGCCCACCAAAAAAACACAATCGGCTGCCACTCCTATATCCGTACCTCCTAATGCTCCACCACTACCCAAACCAAGTGGTAAAGAAAGTCCAAAAAGTTCGAAAGAGCCACCCGCAATACCAGAAAAAATGGATGTAGAGAATAAGGAGGTACCGGATGAATCAGTCTTGGAACTCTTTGCGGAGGAAGAAATATACACCGGACAGCGTCCATTCTTCCCCAAAAAAGATAAATCCAAGACTGACAAAAGTAAGCCCTCAGCACCTAGGAAGCCGCCTGATGGACCCAGCAAGCCAAAATAATGGCTAAATTCCTACAATGGAATTGTCGTGGATTCCGGCGAAATATTGATGACATCAAGGCCCTCCTGCAAAAGCACGAGCCAGTTTGCTTTTGCTTGCAGGAGATTTATCTAAAGGCAAATGATGATCCCACAATGTACAACATCACATTTTTTCGAAAGGATAGAATTGCGGATGGCCCTGTATATGGGGGAGTGGCTATCCTTGTGGGTAACCAGACCCCAGTGCAGCCCTTGCTAATTACAACCAGCATAGAGGCTGTTGCAATTCGCCTTTCAGTGGGATTTTTAATAACTGTGTGCTCCATTTATTTGCCACCTGGGACTGACATCACCCAGGCAGACCTTGATGATCTTCTAACGCAGCTGCCTCCACCTTTCTTACTTCTCGGGGATTTTAACGGACATAACACCCTGTGGGGTAGTGTTAACATCAACGGAAGGGGATGAGTCATAGAGCGTATGCTCAATGACAATGACATTTCCCTTCTGAATACTGGAAAAAACACCTTCTTCCACATGCCTACCCGTACTTTTTCTGCCATTGATCTCTCTATCTGCTCCCCTTCTCTACTCCCTTCACTCACTTGGGAAGTGGAGGAGAATCCATACGGAAGCGATCACTTCCCCGTGATAACCTTGTTACACAGTGGGAGACCATGTCTTCCTTTCAGGTTACCACGGTGGAAGATTGATCAGGCTGACTGGTTTGCCTTCCAAAATCAGGCAAATTTTGATCTCAGTACCGTCAGCCAAGAGCCTATCAATGAAGCAGTAACGTACATCACAGAAGTTATCGTCCAAGCAGCTGCGAATGCAGTTCCAAAAACATCTGCCCGGTTTCCACCATTTCCCAAACCTTGGTGGAATTCCCAATGCACAACAGCAAAAAAGGCCCAAAACAAAGTGTGGGGGATATTCCGCCGATATCCTACCACGACCAACCTTATAGCCTTTAAACGCGCACGAGCTGAAGCACGCTATACCCGCCGTCAGAGTCAAAAGGAATCGTGGATCCGTTTTACATCATCTATTAACCAGTCTACCAACTGTAAGGTAGTCTGGGATAAAATCCGGAAAATGAAGGGAAAATATACATCCCACCCTTCTTCAATCCTAGATTATAATGGATGCACTATTGCAGATCCAACTGCAATAGCCAATGCTCTTGGGGAAACATTCTCTAATATCTCCGCAACATCTTCCTATTCCCCAGAGTTCCAGGTCCTGAAACATAAAATCCAAAAACAGGCACTTGATTTCAAGTCCAAGGGCCTCTATCCCTACAACGGGGAATTCACTAGAGAGGAACTGAAAAGAGCTCTCACTCTTTCCAAAGCAAGTGCTGTTGGACCAGATGGCATCCATTATGAAATGATTAAACATCTTTCATCAAAATCTATGGATTATCTGCTCCTTCTATATAACAGAATCTTTTTTGAAGGGCAGTTTCCGGATTCCTGGCGCAAGGCAATCGTTCTTGCCTTTCCTAAGCCAGGAAAGGATCCAAAAATCACTACCAATTATCGTCCTATTGCCCTGACTAGCTGTCTGTGCAAAATCCTGGAGAGAATGGTCAATTCTCGTTTAATATGGTATTTAGAATCAAATGACCTTCTCTCCAATATCCAGTGCGGCTTCCGAAGGAACCGGTCTACTTTGGACCATCTTATTAGACTGGAAACATCCATCCGGGATGCTTTCCTAAAACGCGAACACTTGGTGTCGGTGTTCTTTGACATGGAGAAAGCGTATGACACAACTTGGAGATTTGGCATCTTAAAAGATCTGCATAGCCTGGGTCTCAGGGGACGACTCCCCATTTTTATTAAAAACTTTTTGGCCAATCGATCTTTCCAAGTTCGTGTGGGATCCTCACTCTCTCGTTCCTTTAGTCAAGAGGAGGGAGTACCACAGGGATCAGTTTTAAGTGTCACGCTTTTCGCCATCAAAATAAATTCCATCACAGGACAACTTCCTCCTACCGTAAACAGTGCCCTCTATGTTGATGACTTTAGCATATTTTGTCAGTCATGCAACATGAGGGTTATTGAAAGACAACTGCAAAAATCCATTGATCGCCTCAACTCCTGGGCACTTGCAAATGGCTTCAGGTTCTCGCCGGAGAAGACCGTTTGCGTACACTTTTGTCGCAAGCGTAATCTTCATCCGGAACCTGAATTAAGGCTCGGACAAAATGCTATTCCAGTAGCAGCGGACACAAAATTCTTGGGACTCATATTTGATAAAAAGTTGACCTTTCTGAACCACATCCGTCAACTTCGCACAAAGTGCACACGCGGGCTTAATATTCTCCGCTTGCTCTCCTCTACATCTTGGGGAGCAGACCGATGCACGCTTCTTCGGCTTTACCGTGCACTTGGGCGATCCAAACTTGATTATGGGTCCCAGGTATATTCTTCAGCCAGAGACAGTGCCCTTCGATGGCTGGATCCTGTCCATCACCAGGCTCTTCGTATCGCTACTGGAGCATATAGAACATCTCCTGTCCAGAGTTTATACGTTGAAGCAAACGAACCACCGTTAACGCTTCGACGTAAGCAGTTGTCTCTAAAGTACGCTTTAAAACTCAAATCCCTGCCAGACCACCCTACGTGGCTATCCGTTTTTGAGCCACGATGGGAAAATTTGTACAATACCCGTAAGACTGCCAATCGTCCTTTTGGTATTCGTCTCCAAGAGCTACTCAAAGAACTTGATATAAAGGTAGACAAGGTTGCCCAAACACCGAAGCAACCCCTTCCACCCTGGCATGCTCATGTTTCGGCATGTGACTTGTCCCTTAAAAATTGGGGAAATTCGGACACTCCATCGTCGGTCTATCTGCAGCTTTATTCAGCACACCGAGCTGAATATTCTGACTTCGCGCCAGTTTACACAGACGGCTCGAAGTCGGAATCATATGTGGGATCTGCTGCTGTCTTTACAGACACCACTACATCGGAGCAGATTCCCTCTGAATGCAGCATATTTACTGCAGAGCTGCACGCAATAGAGTTAGCCTTGGATCACATTAGTGAATGCCAACACCAACGGTTCATTTTATACTCTGACTCTCTTAGCATGTTACAGGCTTTAATATCTGTGAGGTATAATCCTCATCCAGTTCTGTCTAGCATTCAGCAGAAGATTCACGTTCTCCATGAACGTGAATATGATATCCGCTTCTGCTGGATTCCCAGCCACATTGGGATTAGGGGAAATGATTTGGCTGACGCCCCAGCCAAATCAGCAATTCCCAATAATAACCGTTGCCTGTCAGTCCCCTATACGGACTACAGGCAAACAATACAGAAAAAGATACACTCCCAATGGCAGGATTTGTGGAATAGACAGACTGGGAATAAACTATATTGTATAAAGCCTGTAATTGAACCGTGGCAGTCTAGTCTGCGCAGGAATCGTAAGGAGGAAGTTGTTCTTGCCCGGACCCGCATAGGACATAGTCATTTGACTCATTCGTTTTTGCTGAGGGCTGATGACCGTCCTATGTGTGTGTCCTGTGGTACAACTTTAACTATCAGACACCTTTTAATTGACTGTCCAGTTTTTAGCAATATCCGTCTTACCGCTTTTAACCATCTGGCTGAGCCGTATACACTCAGTCAGATTTTATCTGACAATGACAACGTGTCTGCTGTTTTTAGCTATTTTAAATTAATAAAAGTTTTTAATTGTATTTGGTTTATGCTTTTGTTACATTATTATATATCTGGACATGGTGGCCTTACTAATTAGGTCACCGAGAATTTAAACTTTTTAAATATTACATAGTCTTGGCGCATTATGGCCACAGCTGCCAATGCGCCATAAAAAAAACCAAAAACAAAAAAAAAAAAAACAGAAGAAGAATTGACACAATATGTGCATAAGGCATTCATTCCACTTCTAGTAGCAAAGGGAGGGGGGGGTGAGAGTGTGTGTTTGTTTAAGCGCCAAAGCAACTAAGGATATGAGACGACAGTATATCATCTCTGTAAGTTGCGTGTATTCTGTGGTCGGTTTGCCTGTTTACTTGATCAAAAACCATATGACACTTGCCTGGGACCAACTAACTCAGCCACGTTGTAAAAAAAGTCCACAATTTGCTCGTTTTCCATGAACTTTTTTCCATGAATAAGGGAAGAAGAAAGAAAGAATTGAAGATAAATAAGCAAAATTAAACCTGCGAAGATTACGTATTATTAAAGATTGATTGATATTTCGTCGTTATAATTATAATGCGTCCCTGCTATTAAAATCTATCATCATTTCAAAATCATGAGTTTCCACTGTGATAAAAAATGAAATAAATAATAAATGCTCTTATTGTAAGGAACATCCAGGGAATACTTTTATTATCCAAATTGCCCAGATAGCAGCGAAGAGAGCGTTTCCGTTTGTTTTTATTCTTCATTTTTTGCTGAATCCCATTAGAGGCGATTTGTTTTGCACGTGTTGATCTCCTGTAATTAGTTCCCAAGAAACGTAAAAATGCCAGCAGGTGTTAAAAATGTTGTATTTAATGACGTTAGAAACGAGGAACTCGCTCTTTCCAACCACTTCATTGCGCACCTAATTAAATTTAGCTTATTCTTTCTGTGTGTTTCAAAGAAAACAAGCATACAAAATAATTTCAATACTTTACTGAAAAATGGAGCGTTTTTTGTTTTAAGAATTACGTATCCTTGAAAGGTATTTTTCTAAGAAGTTCGTTGTATAAATTGTGCGTTATTTAAAATCCCCAGTTGCCAAAATAATCAAACCCTTAAAGTTTGCCGATTCTCTTCGCAGATAATAATCATTATCTGTGACATTCTGTGCATTTACTAATGGAGCATTCTAGAATGATATTATTGGTTTTCGTTGTTCACCAGTGTCATGGCTTCTGAAGTACAATATGAAGTGGAGTTACCTGGACTACTCTCCACTGCCTCAAACGATCAAACTTTCGCAGGATGAATCTCGCCAATATGAGAATTATTCACACCGTCTGTTGGCTCGCGGATATTATATACGCGCTATATGGCTTAAGTTGCTGATGTGCCTGAAACCCTACAACAACCAACCTCTCTCTACTCCCGGACTTGGTGCATCGTGGCCTTGGTCGCTTATACTCCATAAAAACCAAAATCAATCTCTCCACTCCTTTCCAAAGAAGAGCACTATATTTGCTGAATCGTTTTCTTGTTTAAAATTCTCAATCGTGTCCAGCCATTCGACACACACCAATACAAATCTGTGAATCAAAACACGTACGCGTGCCTCTTGTAACCATAACACACTCCCTTTATGGATTCTCTACAGTAATTCAAGTTTTTTCAGTCTTCATGTTATTTTCAATATAAGTAGGAGGAATCACTCCAAAAGTAATTCCCTAACTGTTTTAAAAAAAGTATATTGATCCTACGGTACTGTTTTTATGCAAAGTATATTTGCAAGAAAACGGAAACCCAAAACCCATTTGCACAGATAGTTACAAATTGCAATACTTAGGTGAGTCTTTTCAGAAAAGTTGCCTAAATGTTGAAAAACTGGAGGGCTGTACATGCTGGGTTAATAGGATAGTCCTCGGAAACATGTTTTAGTGCCTTGCAATAAGGGTCTGAGTAAGGAGAATGATGCGGAGATCGAATCGAGTGGCAGTCCCAAGAAAAAAGCTGCTTTACTGCTCTTTTTTATTTATTCAATCAACTTTCCTTCGCGGTGTTTTCTGAACCACTGATACTAATGTTATACACAATGTTCATCTTAAGAAAAAAAGTGTGTGGAGGGAGGGATAAAATCAGGTACGGTTTTCATGCATAGAGCTGATGCGAACCTGCTCAGTGATGTCATCTCAGATTCCATCAAGTAGGCGCCTCCGTAGCCAGGTGGGAAGGAGCAGCAGTGCGTAGCACACGCTTCTTGATTAGACCGGGGTTAGAGCCCATCACCACCAAATACGGAGGATGCGGAAAGGTCATTCAGGGAATGACCACCGCATATCCCGGAGCAATATGTCCTTAGTTGCTAATGCTCCTAAAAACCAAATAACAACAACAATTCCATCAAGTATTCTCAGATGACAAAACGTTTGTTTAAATTGGCCTACTGATTTGGTCTCATCGACTTTCGCAGGTCTTTAGTCAAGTTAAATTAGCATCAGAAGGCTACTCTCGATGGCCATTCCAAGAGTGTCTTTCTCTCTCTAAGGTGCGTATCATCATCACCTTGTCAGTTTCGCTTTGCGTAATTTCCCTTCTTTCTTGACATTCTGTTTACAGTTCCGTTTGAGATTCTTTTTTGATTTCCAACACGTTCTGGAGGTTTTACGCTCCAAAACGTAAAGTTCGGTGTGGACACAAGTATCAGTTATAAAATGGCAGGTAGATGAATTTGTTTCACTCACAACGACAGATGACTGGTGATATAAATCAACGTCATGCTTTTTAAGATCCATATAGGTTAAGCCTAGATTCTTGCATTAGTTTGCTCCTACTTAATACGAATGAGAAGACGACCCAAAGGGACACTGCCGATTTTACCTTCGGTTGTGTGTATCCAACGTTTCGAGAATCATTAGTCATCTAATTAACCTTAATGTGCCAGTAGCTAAAGATCAGTTGTGTTAATCGGATCATCACTTAAGCCTTTCTAAATTGCGCTAATCATGTTTACGCTTGCAAGAACTTAACTCAACAATATTAGTGAATGAATAGATTCATATGTTGATGACTAATCCGAAATAAGGGGAAGGGTGCGAAGTCTTTCACCAAGGAATTCACACAGCTCGCAGATTAAGAAACGAAAGACATTCCAAATACAAAGATGATGACATTCTCAAAATTTTAAGAACATTCCCCTTCTCAGTGTTCGCAATTATCTCTAGAGCGTACTTAATTCAAAAGATTGCACTTTGTGAATTAGCCAAGTAATTAGCATAATATAACGAATTTAATGATGAGATTCAACTGTAGCATTTAATCGGATAATGTATTTGGCTCTCTTAAAACATAGTAAAGCAATCTTGTGTCAAGGAAATTTTTTGGAGCCTAGACTTCGTCGGTTACAAACCATTTGGAATATATCTGCAATTAGATATCCCTCACTGATTGCAAATAATTCTTTATAAAGGCCTTCTAAAGCCTTTTTTCATTACTCAGGACTAGTTAACTTGGGCCTTAAGGAAATGTAGTTTTTCCCCCTCCCTCTTACATTCAAGTTTAGAATAAATATAATTCACAACAACGATAGTACTTGACCTCTGACAGCTTTGGTTGCTTCTGTTGTCCTTAAATAACACCACCAAACTCATATTTATTTATTTTCTTTAAAAAAAAAAAAGGAGATTATCTTACTGATATAATTCCTTCAAATAATCGCATTATTCTAAGCTTTATTCTTAGCAAATTGTCCACTGAGTATCAGACTGATTGAAATCACACAATGTTGTTAATGAAAAGATCAATTCGATTAACTAATGTGCCACCACCTCTGTTGTAATAAGCAAACAAAACGGCTTAGTCCAAAACAACCTTGTAACATGTTTCCTTTGGCTTCTATGAGCAGGGGGATTTCAGAGTAGGTAGGGGAGCCCGTTATCTAAATATGTTCTGAAAACAATCCTTCAACGTCTTTTGAACACTCAAATAGGTCCCTGAGACATTAATCAGACGAATATCAATGTGCTTGGGTGGTTATTAGGTGTTCCTTAAACATCTGATGACAATATCATATGTTTAAGAGCAGGTAAGCGCTGTGATACTTGTGGTTGAATTGTGGTAAAGGAAGTCTACATATTCCAGATAAGAATATATATTCAGTGGCTGACATTCAAAGTTCAATGTGGTTTCCGAAGGAACAGGTCAACACTTCACCATCTTATAAGACTGGAAACATCTATTCCAGATGCTTTCCTTAAACGTGAACACCTGGTGTCAATTTTCTTTGATATCGAAAAAGTATGACAAGGCTTGCAGATTTGGAATTTTAAAGGATATCTATGATCTGGGTGTGAGGGGCCATCTTAGCCCTTTTCATTGAAAATCTCTTATTGAACCTGTCATTCCAAGTTCGTGTCGGCTCCGTTTTTTCTCGATCTTTTTGTCAAGAGGAAGGAGTACCCCAAGGGTCAGTGCTAAGTGTTACGCTTTTCGCTATCAAAGTTAATTCTATTACTGAACAACTTCCTCCAACCGTAAACAGCGCCCTCTTCGTTGATGACCTTACCATCTTCTGTCAGTCATGCAACATGAGGGTTATCAAACGACAATTGCAGCATGCCGTTGACCACGTCAAATCTTGGGCAATGGCTAATGGTTTCAGGCTGTCGTCTCACAAGATCGTCTGCGTACACTTTTGTCGCAAACGGAACCTTCACCCTGAACCAGAACTCAAACTCGGACACAACACGTCATTCCAGTAGCACCCGAGACAAAATTCTTGGGCTCATATTCGATAAGAAGTTGACATTTTTACCATATATCCGCCAACTGCGAACAAAGTGCACGAGGGGATTGAATCTCCTTCGCCCCATCTCTTCAAATAAATGGGAAGAAGACCAATGCACATCACTCCGCCTTTATCGTCCGCTTGTTCGTTCAAAATTGGACTATGGGTCCCAAGTGTACGCATCGGCTAGAAATAGCGTACTACGGTGGCTAGACCCACTTCACCACCAAGCCATCCCTACTGCTACTGGAGCATTTAAAACATCCCCTGTCCAGAGTTATATATTGAAGCAACTGAACCACCACTGTCGTACCGACGAAAGCAATTGTCTTTAAAATATACCTTTAAATTAAAATCTCTGCCAGCACGACAACCCTACGTGGACATCCGTTTTCAAGCCACGATGGGAAAAACCTATACAATACTCGTCAGACTGCCAACCGGCCTTTTAGTATACGTGTCCAAGAGCTGCTCAGAGAGCTTGACATCATGGTAGACAATGTTGCCCAGTCACCAAGGCAACCACTTCCACCCTGGCATTCTCGCTTACCCTTGTGCCACTTCTCCATTAAAAATTGGGGCAAGTCCATAACTCCATCTTCTGTCTACCAACAACTCTACGTTGCCCACCGAGCCGA
This sequence comes from Mastigoproctus giganteus, assembly GCF_048544385.1. Lineage (NCBI taxonomy): Eukaryota > Metazoa > Arthropoda > Arachnida > Uropygi > Thelyphonidae > Mastigoproctus > Mastigoproctus giganteus. The sequence continues at coordinate 182,379,494 of NC_143575.1, read as the reverse complement.
ATATTCCGACTTCTTGCCTGTGTTCACTGATGGCTCGAAGTCGGAGTTGTCTGTTGGACTTGCTGCTTTCTTTCCAGGTCGTTCTACATCTGGCAAGATCCCCAAAGAATACAGCATATATACAGCTGAGTTGTATGCTATAGAGTTTGCCTTGGACCACATTAAAACCCATAGGTATCAAAGGTATTTGGTGTACACTGACTCTCTAAGTACACTGCAGACTTTATTGGGGATGAGGTATAATCCTCATCCATTTGTGACCCGAATTCAGCAGCAGACACTACATTCTCTGTCTGAGTGTTCGTTCGACATTCGTTTCTGCTGGATTCCAAGCCACATTGGGATCAGCGGTAATGAACTGGCAGATGCCGTGGCCAGATCACGAGAACCCGACAGCACTCATTGCCTGTTTAGTCCCCTATACAAACTACGGGCAGCTAATACACGCTAAAGTACCCTCCCATTGGCAACAATCTTGACATGAGCAAGTCAGAAACAAGCTCTCGCCTCCGCATAGGACAAAGTCATCTTACACATGCATTTCTGCTGAGGGCAGATGACTCTCCTATGTGCGAGAACTGTGGCACAATTTTAACTATTCGTGGTCCTTACCGGAGTTGAATGGTGATTTCATTTATACAACCCTAAAACTAGCTAGACGTAGACATATCATCAAGGAAGCTTGGAAGTTCTCGGTTTTCAAGGTGATTCTTTGCTTGCATTTTTCTTTGAATATCAGGAAAATGACTTTCTGTCACATGGGTATCATGATAAATGCTGAGCATGCTGCAAAAAGTAAAAGCCAAGCAGTCAGATATAGATGTTGCGTTGCGTTGTTGAATGACAATGCACTCCCTAACCTTGACAGATTTCTTTGGAAGGTGTTCAGATATCCTCCTGAGTGTGTTTAAATGAAACATTTCATATGTTTCATTTCAATTTATATGAAATGTTTTGCATATTCTGAAATACAATATTCAACGTAAAATAGAAATTTCCTAGATTATCTATTGGAATACAACCTCGGAAAATTGCCATCGATAAATGAAATGGGTGATTCACTGAGTTATATTGTATTTGTTGAATCGATAGGAAGTCTTTGCTGTGTGTTAAACTTTTTTATTTATCACTAAGTTAATTTAACTTGCAGATTTTGGAAAACATGAAACACGAAGTTGTTCCTACTCGCCTCCGCATAGGACACAGTCATCTTACGCATGCATTGCTGCTGAGCATTACTTAATTTTGATCAACTAAAAACGCAAATATTCAGCAATAAATTCTGCAGAGCTGATTACCCTATTAATGAAGTTGTAGCTAGCGAGGCTTTATCTTCCAATTCAGTTCTTAAAGAAAAATAATATTTTCAATATTATTCAAATTTTAAATTATTCGTTGCTTAATAACATTACTCAAAATGGTAATTTAGTGGTGAGTATTAAAAAAAGTAATAATATTTATTGCAGGAAAGTTAACTCTTCAACCGTTAAAGACCAGACCATACGAGGGATTTAAAAACCAGTTCATAGATTCATCCATACCTAGCACCATTGTGATCACATCGAGAAGCTTAAGAGACCAGGGTTGAAATTCGTTTGGATATCCAAAGTGGTAAGTGATGTTACATAATGGTGACTTTATATTAAAACTGGCAATTCCCTGCATTAAGATGGCATAGCGTTGCAAGGAAGGTAGCTTATTGTAAGTCTTCTTGAATAATCAAACCAGATACCTTATTCACTTTCAGTTTCAACGATTTCTCTTCGCTTTCCTCACAGTTACATTTAACTTTCTTAGAATTAGGTAAATTTCTGGAGTCCCCCATCCCTAAGATGCACTTTTATGTTTTACCGCTTTTAATAATCTGGCTCGAACGGTTTACACTCAGCCACATTTTAGATGATAGAGTCAATATGTCTGATATTTAAATGCGGTAAAACATAAAAGTACATCTTAGGGATGGGGACTCGAAATTATCATGCAAACTATTTATTTTGTTTGTCAGCGACCTGAACACGATCATCAACATTTATGTCGTTCATATCCAATGGCCAATGTAGTTTATCCCTTGCCATCTAGTGTTAACTGAAGCAAAGAATTCTTGGCACTTTTCTTTGCATTCTTCGCCAAAGAAACCTCAATCTGCCTTAGCTTGATCAATCCCCTCACTGATTAGTTTGTACTGTATTTAGTTGTCGCTGTCACCTGATAATTTATAATTACGTCGTATATTTTTTCTTCTCTGTCACCACTCTCCTCAGTTCATCTGACATCCATTTAAGTCTAAAACTTGAACAACATCTCTTAGCTGGATTACTGCAGATCTTTAATAAGGTCTTCCCAATTTTGAGGCTTACAATGCAGGGTCTCATCGTATTAAAATTAATCAGTATTTTAAATTGTGACTTCTTTAATTAAAATTTAATAGTGAAAGAGCGTGTGGGTTTTCTTAATCCATAGCTCGAAGATTGCGAAAATTCAGAAACCTGAAACTTTGCATGCAGATTAAAGGAACTGTTGGGAGTTCTTTTAAGTTATTTTTAACTCATTAAATTCATTCTTGATGTAAGTTATCGAACTTTTCATTTCTAATTGGCCTCATTACTATTCCATTATTAATTAAATGTCATCATGTTCTGAACGAAAGATGACGTTAATGTCGCTTTATCAATTTACAAAGGTTAGATAAAGAATGTTTTAAAATAACTCACTAGGAAAATTTGCGAAATCAGGTCAATGAATTAAACGAAATACAGAAGATACACTTTTAGTAAATTAAATGTCAGCGTTCATGTCTGTGAATTAGATGAACATTTATGTTCAACTTTGAATACTAATGTTAATGATTAATGTCATTTGAAGGAATGTTTCACTGTCAAGAAGCTCTCAATCATCACTGAAAGCCATCATTGCTAATTATGCAGTTGGTCGGGATGTATTCATTACCCTTTATCTATTCAGAGCTGCATTGAAAAAGTAAAATAAGGTGAAACCTACGCATGATTTTGTTTAATTCTCTAATTTGCAAACTGCTTAATGAGTTAATTATATGAGGAAGGAAATCAGTTAAGAAGATATAATCAAAGCTGATTACTAACTAGTTAAATCAGAAGAAAGAATCCTAAAAATCGACGTAGTGGCCAAATTGAATTCATTAGGTGAATCTGGTTAAGTATTTGTGGGAAAACTTTAACTTCGCTTCCCCTGGGAATTATGTACGGTCGTAGGTGTTACGTCATGTATTATTTGGATCCAGGATCGTCTTCTGGCACCTGATTATCAAAGTTAATCGCATTTTGCCAGATGGAAAACTCAAACTTCTAATTGCATTTAACCAGTGTCTGGACGGAAGACGCAAACTTCTAATTGGCTATGACAGCTTAGCTTTTGCTAGAATTCATATATAATCGAATGGTTATATATGAACTCACTATGATATTGTTGCTTTCTTGCTTTAAATCGTGTGGTCCATTCCAATTTTGGTCCTCACTGTAATAAAAACTTAACGAGATAATAAGCACGTATCGATTAATGTACATCAATAAAGTCAATGAAATATAGTGAATTCGCATTGCACCAAAATGTATATCGTTATAAATCTATTAACCCTAACTCCCATTTTCTTCGTTTATTCCCAGTACATCTTAATAGAATTTTACAACGCACTTCTCAGCTCATAAAACACATATTACTGTTCGGCGCAGATCGATTAAGCAACAGAATTAACAAAATGGATTGTGGATTATTCATTTCATTAATGCTATTAAATTTCAACTAAAATTTCAGGGTGTCACAAAATGAGTTCACTTCTCTCGTCCTTTTATTTTTCAACATTGCATTACTTCTTTTCCACGTTTTAATTCTTGCAGTCTGCTGTAAAAATTGAAGCTTTGCAAATACCTTGATCCAGACGGACCTACTCGGTGCTTTTTCATCCTCCAGATGAAAAAGCAAGCGATGCAAAGTTACGCCGATGGTACTCCAGAAACGTAAAACAGGTTGTACATCCTTGGCTTATTTTCTTTCTAGCTAAAAACAAATTTTCGCACATCTACCTTGCAACCATCTCTTTCCAATTTAAATTTATGTGTTTGCCGTCCGAGGAAGAGTAAGGATGCCATTAGCATTTAACTTGTTCAACTTGTTTAAAGCCTTAAACACTTCAATCATGTCTTCTGGCAAATGCCTGGTTTCCAAGTTCTGCAATTTACAAAACCAAAACTGAACTTTTTGTTTTTTTGGTAAGAGTACCGTTTTCTGCCTCTTACTAAACTTGTTGCTCTTCTCTGCATCCCTTTAGGAGCATTCAGAACATCCCCTGTCCAGAGTCTATATATAGATGCACACGAACCTCCACTCCATCTTCGGAGGAAAATGTTGATCCTCAACTATGCAGCAAAAATACGGAGTCTTCCTTTTCATCCTATCTCGCCATACTTATTTGAGCCCCAATGGACCACATTTTATCAAAACAAACCTAACGAAAACAAGCCTATTGGGATAAGGTTGTTACAGTTATCACAAAGTTGGAATCTAGACATGGGTAATGTCTTCCAGGAAATGAGCAATCACGACCCGCCGTGGTCTGATTATACACCGGTCTTTGACTTCTCATTCCAACAATGGGGAAAAAGCAAGCAGCAGACCTTACCATCAGGAAACTCCATGCTGCACATGTCGCAGAAAATTCTCGGTGTTTTCAAATATATACTGATGGCTCGAAAACCAGTACGACAGTGGGCGCAGCGGCAGTGTCTTCTATCTTTTCTACTTCTGTGTCCCTTCCAAAGGAATGCAGCGTCTATTCTGCTGAACTGTGGGCGATTAAAATAGCTCTGGATCACGTGACTAATCTGTCCAAGAAGCCAATTATGATCTACTCTGATTCTCTGAGCGCAATAAAATCGTTGAAAAATCCATCCAAACCAATCCACCCCGTCTTGAAGCAAATTAGATCACAGATTATTGCGTTACAAGCTGTAAACCAATCAATCAGTTTCTGTTGGATACCAGGCCATGTAGGCATCAAAGGAAATGAAGATGCAGATCAAGCTGCTAAACATCCAATCAATGTAAGATCTTCTAACTACCAAGTGCCATATACAGACTACAAATCAGTCATAAAAAACATGTGTGAAGAGCAATGGTTGCAAGTCTGGCAGGCTCAGTACGGCAATAAACTGCTTCAATTTAAACAGGAACCTAAGTTGTGGCCCTCAAGCATGCGATCAAATAGGCAAGAGGAGGTGATCCTGGCTAGGACGCGTATTGGGCATACGTATCTAACCCATATTTATCTTCTCAAGGGGGAAGATCCGCCTATTTGTACATTTTGTCAGACTACACTTACGGTGAAACATATTCTAATAAATTGCAATCATTATAATAATTATCGAAACAAAATTTTCAAATCGCTTTCACATCTGCAAGAACCTTTGACATTACCACACCTGATTGGAGACAATGCAAATCTAGCTGAGTTCTTTTATTTCTTAAAGCAGACGGGATTATTTTACAGATTTTAACTGGTAATGGCACTACCCAATAGAATCAGGCACAATATGGCCTTAGCAGCCCTTGTGCCATTAAACAACATATCAACCAACCAACCTTCTCTGCATCCGTTCCAACAGATCTACGTCCTTCCTATAATGATGCTTCAAGATAAGATTTGTATGCAACACTGAAGAGGGCGGCTTAACTATTGCTGATCTTTGCTACTTTTTTTTGTATTTGTTGCCAAATACTTCTCGCATTTTGCCCTAGCTTGCCTTAATCTCCTTACTGACTTGATTGCAGACCAATCTGTACTTAATATCGTTTTGTGTCCCGTAATATCTGTACTTAATATCGGATTATCATCCGATACATTTTTCTTCTCGTCTCATCAGTTCATCTGACATCCATTTAGGTCTAAAACTTGAACAATCTCTCTAAGTTGGTATTAAAAGCTTTTCTGTGGTTGTTTCCTATTTAGAATTTGTAGTTGTTAATATCATTAGTAAATCCCACTGAATGTAACTTAAAACCCCTTGTGCGGGGTGGGGGTGTTTTAATTTTTATTCTTTTTTTCCCTCAGTGTTTCAATTATTCAATTTCTTATTATTGCTCTCTTATCAATTAACACTATTTTTTTTTGTATCTTTAATTTTATGTTCTGTACTTGTATTCCCTTTGAATTCTCCAATTTACTCCCCTTATTTATTCCCATTCTGCACCTGACTTGATTGTCTCACAGAAGAATTCAGGTTCTAAGGGATTTTCTGTATTTATGTAATATTTGGCTAGGTGAACTATGCGCCTGTACATCATCCTTCGATATATCACATGACTATTAGCACTTCCATAATTTAATTGATGCTAACTTCTCTTAAACTCTCTTTTATCTTTACAGGATCAGCTTAGATTTTTCATTCATATCTTCAATAATACAATCTGGCAATGAATTTACACCCTTACTATTTAAAATTATCTCAATAGCATCGCTTACGCTTATTGCCTCTCTAACATGCTGTTGTAGAAAGCGATCATCCAGTAAATCCAAAAATTCTTGCTATCGTGTGAATGACCAATCTAGAAGTTCCAGTCAATATCTGGAAAGTTGTATATCATAAAACATTCTGATGTACTCGCCCAATATTTCTCTATATAGTTATTTGTTATATTCATCAGGCCAATAACACGCTCCAACTCTCATTTTTGTTTTCCCAATGCTTATTTTTATCAGACTGACTCAAAATCGGATTGGCCAACCATGTCAACTGGATACAGTACGTACTCAGACGCTTCTTAATAAGAGCGTAACTCCTCCCCTCCCCTCCTGTCCTGTGTTGAGTATCTGGTTCGAGTCAACATCTATTTTGGAACGTCTCGGTTCATTCGCATTGATCAACTTTTTGATTATTCCCAACTGTATGGATCACTGGTAAAAAAAAAACAAAAAAACTCGAGAGGTGGACGTGATGCGGGTACTCCGTTTTCTAAAAGGGTGGGTGTCCACTTCCACATAACTTTTAATATATCTTTCGTAACAACAACCCTGAAACTGCGATGCCCACTTCCACATATCCTCTACTTTTATATCTCTTGCCATTTAAAGATTAATTCAAGGAAAGTAAACAAGGACCTACTGGGTAAATTTTCAATGTACAACTCTTCAAAGTTGCACATGTATTTGCTTCTGGAGGATTATTAAAATATAACTAATTGAAATTAAAGTGTCTGCAGAGCGGATCGGGTAGTTTGTGCGGTGGACTTTCCGCTAGAAGATCATTCATCTACTTTTCATTTGTTAGTTTTTGCAATAATATGTATTTGTCACTGAAGGATCATCCAGTTATGATAAGCAGATATGGAAATACCTGTGAAACATAGCCAATAGTTCGTCTGGTGGAATTAAGGTTCTGCACTTAGGAGCTTATTGGTCGGAATTATTTGACTTTCTCGTTTTCAAATTGACTTTTACTTATTGTGGACTTGGATAACTGGAACTCGCCTAACTTGGAATTTGACCCATTCGATATTTGGTAACTTATTTATTAGCATCTCATGAACTGCCCTACTGCTTCGTGGATGAAATTAACCAAATTAAGTTTGATTTAGGGGAGGGTGCTGACCTCAGTCATTAAGCTATCTCTTTATGTTTTCTTCTCTTTTCCTCCATTTAATTCAAGTTAACTTAGAGGTTTACATTGTTCAATGTTTTAGTTGGTCAAGCTAGTTGATCAAGCTAACTTATAGCAAGTTCTGCATTGATCAGTGTGGTTTAAATTGTGATTGTTCAAAAGCTGAACAGTCCAATGGTTCATTTTTGGCTTTCGACATTGGCAGGGACGCAATCCAGGTGGTAGCAGTTTCTCTGCCCACCTAGGTAAGTGGCCAAGCACTCATCACGGACAACATAATGAAATGATTCTACGATACATGCAGATCACTACACTGAGTGGCTGCATCATGTACTATATTTCACGCTTATACAGCAGGTTTGCCTTTACTAGGCCGAAGCCGTCTACAAAATAAAAATGTCCTTTCTGTACAAATTGTAATAACCATATTAAAATTTAGCATCCTGTATGTTAGTGACACCACATTTCTCTACACTGTCCGCATTAGATGACAGCCAATAAAATTCAAATTCATGAAATTTATGTACTGTAATCTTAGTATTAGTGTACAAGCATGACATAGTCCATATATTTTCTTGTCCCAGGAGGACTTGTAATCTGCTACACTCTGTATTGCAGGTTGCAGCATGTCCCAATTAAAGCAGCCCAAGAATCAGTTTCAACTCTGCTTTTGGCTACTCTTCAAACTATTAATTTGTAGAGCAATTTTCACTGCCTCGATATTTTCAGCAAATATTTTTGCACCCCCCCCCTTCTGTTTAAGTGCATTCCATTCCTACAATCTCTCCTGTTAACAAACATAGACAATGCTGGAAAGAATCGAATGAGCCTTGTACAGTCACTCCAGGACCGAATTAACTGACAAGATTCTCATTCTGTACTCCTGCCTATCATGTCTGGGCAAAATTCTAGACATTTTCAAGTTTCATACCAATTGGAGGCTTTTTCTCAACATTGTCCTGTATCTCTAAGTAAATCCTCGAATTGTCTGTTCTTAATATCTTTATTACTGAGGTTTACACCTTAGTAATAAAACAGTGTAAAACGGTTCTTTTAAGGGTCAAATACCTTTTGCACTCTTAAAAGATAACTGTTCTAAACCATCAACTTTTGCCTTTGACTTATACTCTGGTATTGTCAGTCAAAGGATATTCAGAGGATATTCCACCTCTCTCTTTGCACATTGTACAATATTGCCCATTCCCTTTACAATGCAGACGCTGATAATAGCTACTTCCTGTGGGACCACAGCTTTCTGCCTTTGGGAATGCCGCTGTGTTGTCTATTGCATGAGGATTGGCTCTAGCGTTGAGCTCAACAGCTGAGTTCTTAAGTGTGTGTTCAGGATCAAGAGGCACCAGGGGTTTCCCCTATCTCCGCGTAGTTTACGTTGTGGTGTATTACAGTACGCTGTAAATGCCAGAAATTTAAGTGTGTGGGTCTTGAATCGTTGGGCGTAAGTTGCCCCACTTACGTTGGGGCCCCACGTTGCCCCACTTACGCCCCGTGGAGGCAGACCAGGAACCCAGTAGCTTATATATACTCTGGCAGGTCATGCCACCTAATTTCCTGAGATTTCGGTGGCTAGAACCTAAAAAAAAACGGGGGACACAAGTTTAGAGAAAGCCAGGAGAGGTTAATGTGGTTCAGGTTTCAATAAGAAATCGTTAATTTTGATTAGTTGCGTGGGGGTGTATGCTGGCGTATTAGTAAGAGTAGGGGGATAGAGACTGAAGACTGGAGGGAAAGACATAAGTATGGGGTCGATATGGAAGGCAACCCCAGGTGGTCAGTAAGGCATGCCCATGCCTCACCAGGCGAAGTACATGGGGTGGCAGGGGAGGGAAGAAACAGGTAGACCATCTCCTCCTCCCCCCTGCCGGGGAGAGGAAAAAAAAGGTACCAGGCAAGGGAGCTGGTACAAATCGCCATTTGGCTACATGGTAGTGAGGCTGCAGCAGTCGTAGTGCAGTCATATAGATCATGTCCGGTAGTAGTCTCTCGCGGGAGTTAGGGCTCTGTATGCCTTCTCTGAATTCAATAGGTGAAACTCTTTCCCCTTTGGAGAGGTATCTTATACTCGTGATTAGGATGTACTTGAGATCCTTGTATTGCAGACAGTCGTACATGAGGTGTTCCCAGGTTTCGATCTCTCTACTTGTACAGCATGGGTCCTCTACAAGGGCGAAGTTCATTAACTTTGCGTTGAAGGGGCCATGTCCAGTTAGCAAGTACCTTGTTTGCAACCCCGGAAAGAACCAAGGCGGCGATTTTGGATAATTTTTTTTCAAGTTGCGGCAAGAACTTGTGGGTAATGGCTCCTTTGGTTGTTTCTGCCCACCTGTCCTACCACACCTGCAGCAGGTGAGACTGAAGCCGGATCTTTTCTGCTTTATGGTTGTTGTTGGGTCTATTGTAAATTCCAGGAAAGTGGTGGTTATTCCCTTAGATAAGTAGTAGAGGAGTCCTGTTCTTGCGATTTCAAGATCAAGTGGAAGTACTGCTGCTATCACCTGCAGCGCTGGGTTACTCACCGTTCTGCAGGCGCAGGTGGTAGTGAGCAGGATGGTGCGTTGAATTGCATCCAGGGTTCTCTTATTTACGACCAAGGCAGTTTTCTTGTACCAGATTGCTGAAGCGTATGCAATTATTGGGAGGAAGGTTGTCTTGTAGTATAAGGCTAGGGTACGATTTTTGAAACCCCCGTCTCGCCTTGTGACCCTAACTACCATGGCAGAGTTTTTGATCTGACCTTTTGTCTAAGGAATTTGAGATGTGGTTGGAAGGTTAAGTTATTGTCTAGTATGACACCCAGGTATTTTAGTTGACTGGCGAACTTGATAGTTGTCCCATCAATCTTAATCTGGGGTGGTCGTCTTAGTTGCAGGGTTCCTTTAAGCAGCGCCGACGATGTCTTTGTCAGTGACATTGTTAAGAAATTCTTCTTGGCCCACTGTTGGAGTATCTGCAGGGCCTGATTAGCTAGGATTTCCAATTGGGCTCTGGAGTTTGCTTGCACTGTCAAAATCAGGTCCTCTACGAAGGCCTGACCGCTCCTAGGTCTATCCTCAAGAACTCATCAAATACCAAGTTCCAGAGATCTGCCCAATACAGACCCCTGTGGACATCCTCTGTGTACTGTTCTTACGATCTTTTTGTATGGAGCGTTTATCTCAATTTTTCTTTGTGAGAGATAGGTTTCTATGACTTAATAGAGGTTGATGGGTACTTTATCTGTGTCTGCCCAGGACGCTGTGCCACCAGAGTGAGTCGAACGCCCCGGCAAAGTCAATCGATATTACGAGGAAATACTTGTTGTTACATTCTTTGACCTTGTTAAACAGGTTTCTGAGGGCTTCTGTTGTGGAGGATCCCGGTTTAAATCCAAACTGATTCCCAGCTGGGAGGCCAGTTGCTTTGTTAGTGTTAGAGGATTCGTTTGTGCAGTAGGTTTTCAAACAATTTGCTAACTAGCTGAGTTCTTAATGCGACTCTCAGTTTAATTCTTTCAAGGGCATCAACCCTGTTCTTCAAGCTCTCGTATTCAACCTTCAGAATGCTGAACTTGCTCTGAAAATCCTTGCAGCGAAAACATCAAATGCATTCCGTTTGGTATCAAGTACCACTAACGAGTAATTCGCAAACATGCAACTATTAGCACACATTATAAAATCCTGATAGAACTCCTCTCGGCAGTTTTCTCCCGAGTAAGAGTATTCCCAGTAGTCTGAACTCTTTGCTGCTCTAATCTGAGCCATTATTTAAGCCGAGAATGAAATACATAAGTACAATATTAACACAACGCGGTTTCCATGTTACGGATTCATTTACTTTATCAATGAACACAATAACTGAACTACTAATTTTAAACCAAAACATAAAAATACTGAAACAATTTTTATGTAATAAATGTACTTAGCAGCTTTCAAAGATATCTCCATTTCTTAATCTGCTGAGCAAATAAATAAATTTATTTTGATTTCATTAGTTCATAATACTTCTGTTTTTTATTAATAAATGCATAAAACTTCTGCATTTATTAAAAGTGTGCCAATTCTTTGATCATATTAAGAGGACTCGTCAAAGACGTAGTGTGCATTTACAGATACTATTTTGTTTTTAAGTGTAAAATACCATCAGCTGAAATAAGCCAATTTCCAGATTGCTCCGTTATCCTTGAAGACACTCCCCGGAGAGAAGGAACTTTTGTGGATTACCACTACTTTTGGAGAAAATGAAAATAAAATACTCTTTGGGGCCTGTGCAATGAGAGGAACTACGTATTTGTAGTTAGGGTGGCTTAATGTCCCCCTACGGAAATAAGATCAGTAATATTTAATCGCTATTCGTAGAACAGCTGGGGACTGTTTGGTGCGTTATTATGGCTATTTTAGATGTTTTGTTTCTGATATAAGCCTGATAAATGCGAAGAACCTGCATTTATTAAAAGTGTGCCATCAGTGTCTCTAATATTACCATGACATGCCTCATTTACTGAGAGACATCAAATAGAACAGATTCAGGACCCTCAAAGTACTCCGACTGATGCAACATACCTACTGGGAATTGAAGAAATGGCCTTTATGCATTCTTCAAACCTTAATCGCAAAAGTGCACCAAAGTTTCAGCTACAACTAAGATGTCAATGCAGAGGTTGTAAGACAGCCTTTACTCAAGACATCGGAAATGTATTTTACATTGATTTTTCTTTTGTTGAGTTTAACTGTCCAACCTCACAGGCAGAGTACAATAATGTACTGTACTATCATTTTGAAAAATAAATGTATACTCCTCATCAAGTATCTTTTCCACGCTTCTCAAGTGGTTACTTGCACGTGGCAATGTTTGATAGCCACTGCACAAGTTAATGGAGCTTGGTATGCTTATTTATCCTTCAGAAAAACACGTAAATTTCACGTGAAGAATTTCTGTAGTGGTACATAAAATTTTATGGTAATCTGCACTTCTGTAAGTGGAAAAACCAGTCCGCATTTCTTCAATGTACAGTGATGCCTCAGCTGACGTGATATTAAGAATATTGCACAAATTATGCAAATAACTGCTTGCAATCTTAGTACTAAAAGAAATTTCTGAAATGGAAACGTGCACATGATCATCATAGAAGAGCACTCAAAGTACCTTTAAATAGTACACGCCTTGCATAAACTTTTAAGCTCGGCTAGGAAGACTGAGAAGCCAACATTCACTGCCAAATGGTTGATCACTATCAGCTATAATACAGAAAACAAGTAGAATATTTATTTGCAATTCTTATTGGAAGTCTTCCTTATTCGCATGCCAACTGAAACAGCATACATAAAACTCTAAATGTTACCGCCACGGATTTTCAGTGTACTAGCAGCATCTTGGTGGGGTAAAAGCCTCAGGAAAGAAGCACGTGATGATTTATTCTTCGTGAGCCGGCTCATTAACTCTCAAACGGGCCATCTAAATCTTTTACAAAAGTTCATCGGCCTGTACTGTTGACAAAAAATGTCGGCCACTTTCTGCGATACTTTCGTCTGGTGGGCGCCGAACGATGACCAAAGATTTTGTAATCCACAGTAAAAGATAACTAAGATGGAAGCTTTTTAATGCCTATGTTCGTTGCAGCCAAAGTAGTTTCGCACAATTATCGTAACTCCTACAATTGAATGTTACTAGAGGGAAGGAGTAACTTCGTACTTTGCTTCCACGTTAGTTTTAGCATAACTACTGCGCATGTGTCCACTCACGTTTGCTTGGAAAAAGTATTGTAAACGTTTAATGTATTGCAGCTTGGCATTGCATTCATGGACAATTAATATTAGATATGTATCATGAAATGTTAAACTACAAATGGATTAATTGAAATTGCAAGGAAAAGGAAAGAAGGTAGTGAAAGCGCTGAAAAATGGACCATTTTCAATTGCCTAATCCAAAAAAGTTATTCCATGATATATCCCATTGTGTTGACCTTTTGTAATAAAAACAAAATCATCAAATCCAAAGCCTCTTACTCTTAGTGCCAGCACTAGAAAGTGACTCTATAGGACACAACATTTGACATCATCTAAACAACCTAAAAGCATGTGGATTCCTTCAAACAACCGACAGGCACTGTTTTGATAGTGTCTGTTATGGTAGGCCTAAAACTGGAGGAGTAAGAGTATTAAAAGAGGAGATTGATCAATTGGTGGTAATGGGCTGTCCTTGCCATCTTATTATGTGCTGGAAAGGGAGCTGCAATGCCTTCTTGGTTGCGCTTCTCTCTACTTTTTATAGAGAAGTGCTAAAAGGAAAAATAGATTTAAAAAATTTCAACTGATCATAGCATCAAACTACAGAATATTTTGAAGCTCATGGAACCTCTGACAGATTTCTTTACAGAAGGGGTTAAAAGTGGTGAGAAAAGCAATATGAACGCATTTCGAAGTTAAACTGAAAAGTACAATGAGTGATTACTAGCCAGTGCCATTGACTCATAACCAAATCCAATTCATGATCCAAAGGCCCCGAGTGCCAAGCGTTTTTCTCTTTGCGATTTATAGAGTGCTCTTTGAAAACAATATAGTTTTATTTCTTTTCTCGTGTGATTTTCTCTTCTTTTGTTCACATCAAGTGGTTCTTTGCTTGCAAAGTCAGAAGTAAAAACCTAGAAAGGGAATCCACCTTTATTTTCTTATTCTTCATATCAAATACTAACCACTCTACTAACTTCAATATCCGCTTGGTCACTTGTGGCACAGCTCCTGCCTCCACGTGGCGGGGCCGGTAACCTGGGGAAAATCCATCCCTCGGGCTAAAAGGAGCAGAAATGGAAACTGACGTATTTCCACGCTTAGAGCCCAAGAGCTCTCAACATGAACATGACAATGACACCGACCATGACTTCTCTCTTTCAAAGCGACTTAAAAAGGACACTAGGAAGCAGGAATCTCCAGCTTTCCTTATAGCACATTCTTTGTCATCCCAACCTATGAGCAAGCTCTCCCCTTTTATCATCCAGATATGCCTAGAAAATGCTGCAGGTTCACCAAAAATAGTCAAACGTCTCCAATCAGGAGATTTACTGATAGAGACATCTAACTCAAAACATTCTGAATTACTATTACAACTAACTTTTTTAAGTGGAATACCGATTCAGGTCACCTCACACAACACACTGAATTCTTCCAAGGGAGTGATCTCCGAATGGGATCTTTTAAACGTTTCTGAGGAAGATATAGTCCAGGAGCTAAAAGAACAAAATGTGTCTCATGCAAAACGAATCATGATCAGAAAAGACGGCAGCTTAACTCCTACGCGAAATATAATGTTAACCTTCAGTACTCCAAATCTCACAGGTTTCTGTCAAAGCAGGTTACTTGAACTGCCGCGTTAGGCCATATATTCCAAATCCGCTCAGATGTTATAATTGCCAAAAGTTCGGCCATTCTCAGACAGCATGCCGTGGAGACGCTATATGTCCGAACTGCGGCTGCAGTTCGGACTTAGAGCAAGAGCCCGTTATATCATACAGAAAGCAAGAAAAGAATCTTGAATTAAATTCGCTTCCTCAGTTAATAAAAATACAGACATCAGACTGATCTGGAATAAGATAAAATTGTTAAATAGCAAAATTCCTCCAACGTATACTCCACTAATTAACTGGAATGGACAGGAACTCTCTACCTCTGCATAAATCGCAAATGCATTAGGATCTGTATTTTCTCAGTTATCCTCCTCAACTGCTTATGACCAACCATTTCAAAAAAAAAAAAAAAAAAAAAAAATTAAACCCCTCGACGTGGGCACCTGTACGTGGTGAGGGGACCTCCCAGTGATGCTGCTGGTTTCCAGATTAGCATCACTGGGATCTAACGCCCATACCTTGGTTCCAGGGTTACATCAGTGGAATCCGGCGTGTGCAGCCGTGCGTCGCGACCCGTGGAAGCGGAAAGGGGGATCCTGGTGGTTGAGGGGCCCAGCCTTAATACACCACTTTGGCCCCTGCTTCGACAAGACGGGCGGTCCCGGACCGGCTCGACTGGGATCAATCGGCGGGTGGTTTTATACTGCTAGGGTCAACTGCGTTCCAATAAGTCTCCCTCCCTATGGTCCTGGGACGGGATAAAGACTTATTGGTAACGTGGGTATGGTGTTCTAAGCGAACTCGGCGTCCCATTCGTGTACGCAGTACCTGCTAGTTCACGAGTGGGCGCCCCCTCGTAGGGCTCCGTGGTGGGTGAGGTACTTAGGCATCAGACACTTTTCCTTTACTCATATGAGTAATTTAAATTCAATTTCTTCTGGGGCCCCAACAAGGCCCCTACCTAACCGAGACGATAACACTGACACCAATACTGCCAAAAGAGCCAGAACTGAGGATAAAACACCATCTATAACACCGCTTTTCCTCATTCTCCATTCTACCGGAGAGCAGTCAATTGGGAAGATGTCACCCTTCTTCATCCAGAAAGGATTAGAAGGGTTGGCTGGATCACCGAAATCCGTAAAACGGCTGCGTTCTGGCGATCTTTTAGTCGAAGCTTCAAGCACGAAGCAAGCAGAAAGAATCCTCAACGCGACATCCATAGGGGGAATACCGATCAGCGTAACACCCCACAAAACATTGAATTCTTCACGAGGTGTCATTTCAGAGTGGGATCTTCTTCATGTTTCTGAAGAAGAGATCTGCTCTGAATTAAAAGACCAAGGAGTGACGGCTGTCAAGAGAATATCAATGCGGAAGGATGGGAATCTTGTCCCTACCCGAGTTCTCATCCTAACATTTAACACCCCACGGCCTCCAAATTCCATCAAGGCAGGCTACTTAAACTGCCCCGTGCGGCTTTACATTCCAAACCCACTGAGGTGTTTTAAATGTCAGAAATACGGCCATTCACAAACAGCTTGTCGTGGCAATCCTGCCTGCGCTCGATGTGGTATGAAAGACCACGAGAGCAAGGAGTGTTCAACTTCCAAACCAATTTGTATAAATTGCCAAGGAGAGCACCCTGCCTATTCTAGAGCATGCCAGAAGTGGAAGGACGAGAAAGAAATTCAAAAAATAAAAACAGAACTGAACATATCCTATCAGGAGGCCAGAAAACGCATTCAACCAATAAATAGCGGGAAACCTTCATACGCCCAGAAGGTTTCTGCGAAGTGCACCATCGGTACACAAACCGAGATGACTATACCACCAAAAGAGTCATTTACTCCGATTGCACGCTATTTATTGCGTTCACAAAAGCCCACCCAAAAAACACAGTCAGCTGCCACTCCTATTTCCGTACCTCCTAATGCTCCACCACTACCAAAACCAAGTGGTAAAGAAAAGGTGCAAACATCGGAAGGGTCACCTGCAATACAAGAAACAATGGATGTCCAGGATAAGGAGGTATCGGATGACCCAGTTCTGGAAATCTTTGCAGAAGAAGATATGGACACAGGCCATAGACCTGTGTTTCCAAAGAAAGATAAAGCCAGGACTGAGAAAATGAAGCCCTCAGCCCTTCGGAAACCACCTGATGGACCCAACAAATCCAAATAATGGGAAAATTTAAATTTCTACAATGGAATTGTCGTGGATTCCGTCGAAATAGTGACGACATCAAGGCGCTCCTGAGTAAGCATGAGCCTACTTGCTTTTGCTTACAGGAGACGTATTTAAAGACAAATGATGACCCATACTTGCGTAACGTTTTCGTTATACGAAAAGACAGAGATGCGGATGGACCTGCCCACGGAGGCGTCGCCATCCTTGTGGGTAACCACATCCCATTTCAAGCTACACCACTTACCACCAACTTAGAGGCTGTAGCAGTTCAAGTTACTGTAGGGTTTCTTTTAACTGTTTGTTCCATCTATTTGCCACCTGGGAACGACATCCCCCAGGCAGACCTTGATGATCTCATTAGACAATTTCCGCCCCCTTTTCTGTTACTAGGGGATTTCAATGGACACAATACTCTGTGGGGTAGTGCCGACATTAATGGAAGAGGTCGGACTATAGAGCACATGCTTGAAAATAATGACCTGGCCCTGTTAAATGTTGGACTTAACACTTTTTGCCACATGCCTACCCGTACATTTACCGCGATCGATCTCTCTATATGCTCGCCCTCTCTCCTTCCCATGTGTACATGGGAGGTTGAAGACAATATTTATGGCAGTGACCACTTCCCCGTGATATCCACCATTTGTAAAGGGAGACCATGCCACCCGTCCAGGATGCCACGGTGGAAGATCGGTCACGCTGACTGGAATGCCTTCAAAAATCTAGCATCATTTGATATCAACAGTCAGCAAGGGACCGATTAATGATGCGGTAAAGTACATTACAGACACTGTTTTCCAAGCAGCGGCAATTGCAATACCAAAGACTTCGTCTCGGTTTCCACCATTTCCAAAACCATGGTGGAATTCCAATTGCACTGCAGCAAGAAAGTCTCAAAACAAGGCGTGGGGTATTTTTCGCCGATACCCCACTGCAGATAACTTAATAACATTCAAACGTGCACGTGCGAAAGCACGTTACATAAGACGTCAGAGTCAGAAGGAATCTTGGATCAAATTCACATCTTCTATCAACCAGGCTTCATCATCTAAGCTTGTGTGGGATAAAGTCCGAAAAATGAAGGGGAAATATATATCACACCCTTCTTCGATTCTGGACTATAATGGATCTGCAATTGCAGACCAAACTGCAATTGCAAATACTCTTGGGGAGGTATTTGCTAAAGTGTCTGCCAAAACATCTTACCACCCTGAGTTTCTGGCCCTCAAACAAAATGCTGAAAGGCAACCTTTGAAATTGTCATCAAAGAACTGTGAAGAATACAATCAACCCTTCACTGAATGGGAAATGAAAGCGGCACTATCCCAGGCGAGTGCCGTAGGGCCAGATGACATCCATTATGAGATGGTTAAACATCTTTCGTCTGAATCTCTGGATCAGTTGCTCTGTTTGTACAACAGAGTTTATCTTGAAGATGATTTTCCGGACTCCTGGCATAAGGCAATCGTGCTTGCCTTTCCAAAGCCAGGAAAAGATCCAAAATTTCCTAGTAATTACCGTCCCATTGCTCTGACAAGCTGCTTGTGCAAGATCCTGGAAAGGATGGTGAATGCCCGTCTCATGTGGTATTTAGAAGGGAATGACCTCCTTTCCAAAGTTCAGTGTGGTTTCCGAAGGAACAGGTCAACACTTGACCATCTTATAAGACTGGAAACATCTATCCGAGATGCTTTCCTTAAACGCGAACACCTGGTGTCAATTTTCTTTGATATCGAAAAAGCGTATGACACGGCTTGGAGATTTGGAATCTTAAAGGATATCCATGATCTGGGTCTGAGGGGCCATCTAGCCCTCTTCATTAAAAATTTCTTATTGAACCGGTCATTCCAAGTTCGTGTCGGCTCTGTTTTCTCTCAATCTTTTTGTCAAGAGGAAGGAGTCCCCCAAGGGTCAGTGTTAAGTGTTACGCTTTTCGCTATTAAAGTTAATTCTATTACTGAACAACTTCCTCCAACTGTGAACAGCGCCCTCTTTGTTGATGATTTTACCATCTTCTGTCAGTCATGCAACATGAGGGTTATTGAACGACAATTGCAGCATGCCATTGACCATGTTAAAACTTGGGCAATGGCAAATGGTTTCAGGCTATCACCACTGAAGACCGTCTGCGTACATTTTTGTCGCAAACGGAACCTTCACCCTGAACCAGAACTCAAACTCGGACAACACATCATTCCAGTAGTACCTGAGACAAAATTCTTGGGGTCTCACATTTGATAAGAAGTTGACATTTTTACCACATATCCGTCAACTGCGAACAAGGTGCACGAGGGGATTGAATCTCCTTCGTGCCATCTCCTCGAATAAATGGGGGGCAGACCGATGCACTTTACTCCGCCTTTATCGTACACTTGTTCGTTCAAAATTAGACTATGGGTCCCAAGTGTACGCATCGGCTAGAAACAGCGTACTACGGTGGCTAGACCCACTCCATCACCAAGCCATCCGTACTGCTACTGGAGCATTCAGAACATCTCCCGTCCAGAGTTTATACGTCGAAGCAGGTGAACCACCCCTATTGCTCCGACGAAAGCAATTGTCGCTAAAGTATACCTTCAAACTAAAATCCCTGCCAGACAACCCAACGTGGGCTTGCGTTTTTGAGCCACGATGGGAAACGCTTTATAAAACCCGTCAGACTGCTAACCGATCCTTTGGCATCCGTATCCAAGAGCTGCTCAGAGAGCTCAACATCACGGTAGACAATGTTGCAAAGTCACCAAGGCAACTACTTCCACCCTGGCATGCTCGCTTACCATCATGTGACTTCTCCATTAAAAGTTGGGGGAAAGCCATAACTCCGTCATCCGTCTACCAACAACTCTATGCTGCCCATCGATCCAATTACTCTGATTTCTTGCCCGTGTTCACCGATGGCTCGAAGTCAGAGTTGTCTGTAGGATCTGCTGCTGTCTTTCCAGATTGTACTATATCTGGGAAAATTCCCCACGAATGCAGCATATATACAGCTGAGTTGTATGCTATTGAGCTAGCCTTGGACCACATTAAAACACGGAAGCATCAAAGATGTATGGTGTACACTGACTCTTCAAGTACACTGCAGGCTTTATCGGGGATGAGATATAATCCTCATCCGATGGTGACCCGGGTTCAGCAGACGTTACACTCTCTGTTTGAGTGTTCATTCGACATCCGTTTCTGCTGGATCCCAAGCCACATTGGGATCGGGGGAAATGAACTGGCTGATGCTGCGGCCAGATCACCAGAACCCCAAAACACTTATTGCCTGTTAGTCCCCTATACAGACTACAGGCAGCTAATACACACTAAATTATTGTCCCAATGGCAACACTCTTGGCATGAGCAAGTCACAAACAAGCTCTATCAGATAAAGCCTGTAATCCGATACTAGTCTGCGCAGGAACCGCAAAGAGGAAGCCTAGTCTGCGCAGGAACCGCAAAGAGGAAGTTGTTCTAGCTCGTCTCCGCATAGGACACAGTCATCTTACACATGCTTTTCTGCTGAGGGCAGATGACTGTCCTATGTGCGAGAACTGCGGCACCATTTTAACTATTCATCATATTTTAACCGTGTGTCCACGTTTTAGACCTGAACGTGATTTTTATTTTACCGCTTTTAGTCATCTGGCTGAGCCTTATACACTCAGCCAGATTTTATCCGACAATGACCACGTGTCTGCTGTTTTTAGCTTTTTAAAATCAATAAACGTTTTTGCTTATATATAAAATTTTCTGTTGATTTACCTTGTATACATTTGTTATATTTTTTGACATAGTGACCTAACTAATTAGGTCACTGAAAGTGTAATCTGTTATACATGACCTGGTCTTGGCGCATTATAGCCTAAGCTGCTAATGCGCCAATAAAACCCAAATCAAATCCAAAATCCAAATCAAAAAATTAAAGGTGTAACCGAAAAATCCAAATTGAATTTCACTGACAGATGTGCACTAACATTTAATCAACCATTTACCATGGTTGAACTGCAGCATGCTCTTACCAACCCAAGGAACAGTGCCCTGATGGGATATTTTATATAATGCTCAAAAATTTGGATCCAAAGTCACACTCATCACTGCTGATCTTCTTCAATCGAATCTTCACTGAACATACATTCCCAAGCTCCTGGCATCATTCCTACGTACTGGCTATCCCAAAACCTGGTAAAGACTATTCTGTTCCTCATAACTACAGACCAATTTCACTTACCAGCTGTCTGAGCAAAACCCTCGAAAAAATTATTCATCGCCATCTGACTTGGTATCTTGAGTCCCAAAATTTAATCAATAACAATCAATTTGGATTTAAAAAAAATCTATCATCATTGGACCTTATGATTAAAGCCGAAGCAAACATCAGGAATTCATTCATCAAAAAGGAGCATCAATGTTATGGTCTGTCTGGATATTGAGGAAGCCTTTGACACGACATGGCGTTTCGGCATTTTAAAGGATCTACATTCTCTTGGCCTGAGAGGAAATTTGCCATATTTCATCCAAAATTTCTTTCAACAAAGATCCTTTCAAGTTCGTTTTCGTGGAACTCGAAAAACGTTGTTCAGGAAGAAGGAATCCCTCAAAAGTCTGTTCTCAGCGCCACTCTATTTGCAATTAGAATTAATCATTTAACTGAACTCATTCCAAAAACAGTGGACTCGTATCTTTATGCCGATGATCTCACAATCTCCTGCCATTCTCAAAACATAACTATATTGAGAGACAATTGCAGATATCAATAAATCGGATCCAGATTTGATGACACAAAACGGTTACAAACTATTCAGCCAGAAATCGACTGCCATACACTTCTGTTCCATACGTAAAATGCATCCTGATCCTGAACTCCAATTAGATAACCATCCTATTCCAATAGCAAACAGTATTTGTCTGCTTGGCTTAGTTTTTGACAGCAAGTTAAACTATCAAAAACACATTGAACATCTCCGGACAGCTTGTCAAAAAAAAAAAAAAAAGAACATACTCAGAGCCTTATCAGCAACAACCTGGGGAGCAGACCGTTACACCTTGCTTCACTTATAAGCGCCTGTCTTCGATTCTGCTAGGGAAAGTGCTTTATCTCGCCTGAACCCTATTCAACATTCAGCTCTTAGAATAGCCCTAGGTGCGTTCGGAACATCTCCAGTGTAAAGTCTGTATGTAGAAGCCTATGAAGCTCCTCTAACAATCAGAAGAAAGATGTTATTACTGAACTGCGCAACCAAGATCCAAAGCCAGTCGACCCATCCTAATTGGTCAATATTTAATGATCCGCAACTCACGACCTTTTACAGAAACAAACCACAAGCAACTAGGCCTGCAGGTATTAGGTTCATGGAACTAGCAGAAAACGGGAATATAAAACTCAATAAAGTCCGCCAAGAGTCTATAGATCACGTTCCTCCATGGTCTGTCATCATGCCGTCTTGTGACAATTATTTCCACCAATGGGGAAAACACTCCTTAACGGATCATAACATCCAACAGCTGCACATATACAATGTTATCCTGACTTCTCTAAAATATATACTGATGGATCGAAATCCGAGAGTGGAACAGGTGCAGCAGCTGTATTCCAAGACGCTGCCATTTCAGTGTCACTTCCGACAGAATGCAGTAGTTTCACCACTGAATTAAATGCCATAAAACCTGCTCTGGAAAACATTTTCCATCTCTCAATTGAAAAGAGCATAATCTACACAGACTCGCAAAGTGCTTTATCCGCAATGCAAAAGATTTCGCAGTCTTCTCATCCATTACTACAGCTAATCAGATCAGAGTTGATTCGTCTCAGAGATCATCGGCAAAAGATTGTCTTCTGCTTGATCCCAGGCCATCCTGGAAAACCAGGAAACGAAATTGCAGATGATGCTGCCAAGCATCCATCCAGCACAGCCCCAATAGATTTTCTGGTCCCGTTCAGTGATTTCAAAATGCATATACGAAATATATGTAAGGAACGATGCACACTTCAGTGGCAAACGCATACACATAACAAACTCCTTGAAATTAAACCTGTACGATAATTATGGGCCTCCAATTTCCGCACAAACAGACAAGAAGAGGTAGTCCTGGCGAGAACCCGAATAGGCTACACTCACTTGACCTATCTATTCCTGTTATCAGGTAATGACCATCCACAATGTTTGCACTGCCACAGGCCACTCACAATAAAACACATACTCCTGGAATGCACCTTGTATAACAACTCTCGTCTAATTTCACTCCCTTTTCTCTCAACCTTACAGGAATTGTCACTTAGCCATATCATAGGCGAAAATTCAAATCTTACAGAATTTTTCTTTTTTCTGAAACGAATAGGTCTATATAACCCTTTCTAACTGCTTCTGTAGAAGCCAATAAAACTAGTATTAAATATTATGATAGGTGCAATATCATAATATTTTTATGATATTGCACCAGAAAAATCCAAATCTTTGCACCAGAAAAATCCAAACACAACAACAACAACATCATGATCCAAAAGTCTTTGAAAGAAGTTAAATTAAAGAATTCCCCAAGAAAAATAACTTGCTTGTGAATTGCAGATTTCTGGTGAAAGCAATCCTAAATCGGCCAACTAAGCTGATAATTCTAGACATGTTATTACTCTCACGTGTTCATGTTTCTGCTGGTTTGAATATTAAACTAATGTTTGGCAATCTGAACATCCATGTACTAAGGTCATCATGCTTAGATATAAGAATATTATGTGCAGATTTATTTTATCAACAGGTTTTTCAATCTTCTAAGTCCATTTTGGAAGTCAATTACCATAGCAAATTAAACTACAAGGATGATTCCGACTTAATATACTGCCAAGGTCGTGAAGAGTCTAAAGCAGGAGAAGATTCTGTTCTTTTGCTCAGCAAGGAAGTAGTTTTATTGATGCAGGTGTCCATAGTGCACCAGTTCCCATTTAAAAACAATGTTTTAAGGCTAAGGCGCATTTAGGGCTAGAGCCTCAAGCTGCGAACAAATTTAGACTATGTATATAAAGTGCTTAGCATCATAATACACAGCCATTTCTGAATAAACAGAAAATTTTAAGGTGGCATCGTTTTAGGTTATGAGATATATGAGATATAACCTAAAACGATGCCACCTTAAAATTTTCTGTTTATTCAGAAATGGCTGTGTATTATGATGCTAAGCACTTTATATACATAGTCCAAAACAATGTTCTTATGAATGCTGAGATAGCACAAATTTTTCAATTGGCAGAGCATCATTTTCATATTTGAAATTTTTTGTCGACAAATTTCCAGTACTTCTTGGTCTCTAAAAAGAAACATGTTTTACAGTATCAGGTCTCTGTTTCAATGTGAGAACCTACCAGAAGAACCTATGAAAGAAGAAAGAATTGTTGTTGAATGTGTTTGGTTGGGGAACTGACAAGTGCGAAAAGAAGCCTGAAATGAACTCTCCCGCTACGTGCTACGTGAGAGAATATTCGACCAGTGAGAAAAACAAAAACTGAGTTCAGAACTTCCCTTTCTGGTGAAGCTTTAGAAATGCTCCAGACAGCCAAGTCAAAACAGCAAGATCATTGTTCTGAACAAAACTGACTCAACGTTTCTGAAGAGAGCAAAGTCTGCAACAGTATCTTTCTTGAAGCAACCAAAATCAGTTGATATTTAATAGAAATTCCAAACAGAAATCCACAGACAGAAAACTTCTAGGTAAGATAATATTGGAAAGCATAATTACACTGGTAAACATCTTATTCGTATATTTTGACAATATGCATGTTTGCGGTGTAATTTAATTTGTAGTGCAGCGTGGACTTTAGAAAAACTCCTGATTTTTCTAATGTTGGCAGAAGTGTCAAACCATAATGTGGACTTCATGTTCGTATAGGAGTGCAAAAAGAAGAGTTTTATTTAATTTTGATAGATAAATCTCTTTATTATCATTATGAACATTTATTTATATTAAATATACAACAAATATTCTTATAGACTTCATAATTTAACAACTCTTTTATACACGACAATGATATCCAGGTTATGATCACATATTCACAATCATGAACGGTAATGGGCCATGGCTATTACAAATGACTTGGAAAATCAAGTATTAATGATAACCAGAAACCTGGTATCGAGTTAACAGCCAGATACCAATGGTTACCACGAAACCAGATGTAGGAACTTGCCGACTTAATGTTAAAAGAGTCAGTGGCATATACTAACACTTTGTTTGGAAATGGAATAGAGTTTGTACACCAGCAGAAGCAAAGAGCTGTCTGAAGTTCATAATGCGTCACGTGGCTCCGGCCGGCTTGATGCAATTAATGACACATTCATGGTTACCATGAACAATGATACCAAGGTAACAACAATCTTTTATACGTGGATACCTTGAAAGTTCTGCTATGACTATGACGCGGCTGCTCCTATAACATATCACATACAAAACGGGATGGGGTATTTTTCTTCCACGGGGAACGGGCCTGACTGTTTCTGTTACTTCCTGCGGATAACAAATGGTTCTTGTTGCCCGTACTGTGGTCTTCCTGCGAAATATAAAGAACAAAAAATAATTACTCGTAAATTAAAGATATTTGCAGGTTTCTTGTTTATTTTATATCTACTTATATTTATTCTATATTTTGTTTTTTTCTCTACGTATGTTTATTTTATTTTTGTGGCGAAACAAACTTAAATCAAGTCGTTTTATTAATTTTCTGTTAATACAGCCAATATGTCCGATTCCTTGACATACTAAAACTGCTTTATTCAGGATAATTCAATTTCTTTGTGTTGGAGAACACAAAATATTAATCGAAACCATCAGTGATGAGTTAAAAGAAGTTAATTGATGGAACACTAAAGAGCTTTTCGGTTGTAACTGAGAATTGTAGTTTAAAATTGATTGCATTTAGGATTCGTTTGTACTCTCAACATTGGCGTATCCCTTAAGGCCTTTGTTTTCAGGAGAGAAATGCATCTTTATGGTCCGAAAAACATTAAACTTCTGTATTTTATTTTTTATTTATAAAGACATTTTAAAAATAAAAAAGAGCAAGCTATCCATCTTCATTATTCACAATTAACTTGAAGAATCAAAGTGTTATAAAAATAATATAACTAGAACAAAGGCAGCTGCAATTCCTGCGTTTTCATTTTTAAAAAGAAAAATCTTTGAAACTTCAAAGTTATATACAGCCATTGCTTCGACATAAAAACAATCGCCTGATCAAGTTCATAAGAAATTATGCTCCTTTTGAGCATAAACTACAAGGTACGCACTGGAATCTCCTCAACTGAAATTCAAATCGATTTGGAAGTAACCCAAATATCGAATTTTTCGAGGTGAAGAAACTTAAGTTATCCGGATGACACCGGATAACTTGCTATGATAAAGTTCAAGCTCTGAAAGGATAGCTCCAATAATTACTGGACTCTAATCCAACAGTTTAAAATTACCTGGTGGGCGAATTCGTTTCCCAATGAGTCCCGAAGGTTCCTTAATCAAAGGTAAAGAAATGATAGTAATATTTGCTCAAAATAAATAGAAAATATACTGCAGTAAATAAAAATAACCAATGAAAGTATAAACATACCGTGTATAATAAATATTGGTCCGAATTCTTGCAGAAGATCGCCCACAGTTTTCTCAAAGCTTCGTCTTTAGAAAATGCAAAGTACTTTATTATTTTTACACTTAAAAAATCATTATTACACTTAAATAACTGACTATTATAAACATTTAATTATAAAATATTCTTAAAATTTGAACGCACACAGTAAGCTCAACAAAGAGCAATGGATAATGCAATAATTTTTTTTAAAAATTGTGATCATAAACTGCGAAATAAAACGTTTTCATTGTTTTAAAACATTCTTCGTGAAAATCATTAAAAAACGTGTTTTACCACAAAGCAGTCTTTGCATATAGTTAAAAATACACCGGTTTCAAAAGAGTCTTTACCATTTACTATTTGATTTCCTTCTCTCGATTTCATAAATGATATTAATAATTTAAAGGAAGAAAAAAGCTTTCCTGCCATTTCTTTCTTTGCTTTAAAAGTCTATCAGATTAATATAAGCACTTAACTCGAAAATAAGGATCTTCACATGGAAATTTCAGACACTTAATTCTCCATTCTTTGCGCTTTTCAAAACTGTCGCTGTTGACATACTGTAATTATCTCTTAAGCTACTTAGTAGCTATGAATCTCAATTTAATGGTGGTCTTCAAGAGTCATTAATTCTAAGTGAAGAACAAGATGGACAAATAAAACGATCCATTTGATATCAACCAATATGGCGAAGTCAATTATGCTTTATTAGCATCTTTAATGAGAAGAGAAGAAAAAAATGTAAACTCTAGAAATATATATTCACGATAAACCTGATTGGAGAGCTAACTTGTGTAAATATCGATAGAGAACTAAGAGGCGTATTCGAGAAAAGAAATGCGTCTACTTACTTCAGAAAGGGTGGCTACGAGAGTTCGTTTGGATCCCCGATGATGCAGGATGGATGAGAGGGTTATGCCCGAATTATCGGTGGAGTGCACGCTCGTTCGGCACGTGTAAACTATCTTGGCGAAGTGTTGCTTGAAGAGTTTTGTAGTTAAAGTGTAGAGGACTGGATTGATGGCAGAATTAACTGGAAGGAGGAAAACAGCAACCCATGCATACAGGTCAGCACGGATGGAAACACCTATCAGAGGAAAGTAAAATATTAGTAATTATATAGCGGAAGAATAGTTTTAAATATCGTAATAGGCCTATTACGAGCCTTCGTCCACTTTGGTTCCTCTGTAACCATGAAGAGCGCTTTTTGCTAAATGTTTTTCAAGTGTCTGAAAATAAAGGGCATATAAGTGAAATACAGGTAAATTTGTCTGAAAAAGAGGTAAGGATGTTTTGGACCGAAATGAAGCAAAATTCAGATCATCAATTGATACAACTATAAAGGAAAACGGAGGAGGGATTTCCATCAACCCTTTCATTTGTCTTCTCTGTAGAATTCCGGCTGACGAAACCGTTAAAAATGAGATCATAAAAGTTTCTACAATCTCACGCACTGATGTTTTGCGTAGTCATTGTACTTCCACACCAGTTGGACAAATGGATTCGAATCCAGGCTTCATGAAGGGATATTAGGTGTTTTTCACACCACAGCGAAGTTATTGGTTCTTGAGCATAAACACGAGTTTTGTCCCGAAAACACCGGGTTTTAATTCCGAAAAACAACTGTCCATAGAATACAACAAATCGCATTCTTAGCTTCCATCTCTTTGGCAAATACATTGTGACTGCTGTGATTATCAAAGGTACCAATATATAGTATAGTAAGGAGAGAAAAATAGGCGGCATAAATTCAATTACTAGGCCTACTCGCCCCTATCGAGTGAATGAAAAGATGGAAGCCTGTTTTTCTCTTTAATATAGTCGAAATGATTCACTTCAAAAGTTGAACTTCGCCTAATTTTATAGAGGAATGCGATTATATTTTGCGTATAGTTATTCACCACTTATTAAAAATTCAATTTTTTAATAATAAAATTCAAAAATTTTATTTGAAATCTTAATTATGATACATATTTGGAACCTTCATTTATTTATCATGAAATGCGAATGAATGTCATATAAAGTTCTTTTTGAAAAGTTGAATTATTGTCCACTCCATGCAATTATTGGACATGTTCCAAACAATTACTGGACTATGCGTGCATCCTTAAATTAGGTCTATACAGCCAGCCCACTCTTACAAATTATGACATATTGGACCTATAAATAGGGCCATGTGGCCATTGATATGCAAATTACTTTTGTGTTGCAATGCTGTATCATGTTATTTTTCAAACGGTATGCTTCGAGTAAATAAACTACGAACAGACACATTTTGGCCTCAGTAGTCCTTGTGTCGTTAAACCCAATACCAATAACAACGTGCTATTTTTTTCATCCTATGAAATTTCATCTGTATTTATGTCTGTTGAGGATGGAACAGAGCGAAGAAATTTTTTTTCACAAGGCAAAGATTCCCTATATCCTTCGGAATTTTTTATCTTTTTCTTTTCCAATGTGGTGGATGAATATGGTATAGCACCAATCTCAATCATAATCAGTCATCATCACAATCAGTATTTCAAAATGTCAGTGGTTGCCGAAACAGCAGTTCTCAGACATTTATATACTCCACAGTATCGAGAGGTTTTGAAGAGCATTTGATCTAGGTTAGCACTAGATTCAGTCATTGGATTTAGGAGAGCCAACGATACCTAATTTTAAATGAAACCTTTAAACTCTCTCGTCAACAGATACAATTAAAGAGCCTGTTTGTAATAAGCACGTTTTCACATATTACCTTTAGCCACCCTTCTCCAAGACGATTTGCTTTCTTTGGCTCAGTCGTGGATTTTTTTAAAATCAGAAATTAGTATTCTGAAAATGCCCTCCTTTCTTTGGGGAAACCTTTTCTTGTCAACTCCTTTACATACGTTAAAAAGCAAAGATTTTTTTTTTCTTTCTGAATATTCCTTTCAATGCCACTTCCAGGGCAATAGGATTATATTATTACGTTTTTGCATTACAAATACTGCACAGAATGAAAAATAAATAAAACACAATTATTGGCCGAGATGGATAATAATTGAACTTTACTCATTAACGCAGTTAAAAGCAGTGTACAAGATGCAGTTTCAAAGAACAACCAAATAAATCCACTTCAAACAATTCCCAACTTTAAGAAAATAACAGGAAGCGCCATCAAGAAATAAACTATTCACCCGCATTGCACACCAATAAATGATTTTAATAAACGAGCATGGCTTTAGGAACCTTTTACCAGTAATGAATCTTAACATTGATTACAAATTAGCCTTTCGTGAACTGCTACAAAACAAAGATCTAATCCTTGTTCTGGCTCATTATGCTCGTGAGTAAGACCTAGAAAAGGGTTTGCAACATGATGCTCGTTTATTAAAAATATTTATTGTGGTATACAAAGTGTTTGAATAGTTCATTTCTTGATGGATAACACCCGGGAAGAAACGTGTCATTTAAATTAATATTAAAGGAAACACCATGTTGATACCCACATTAAAATGCATGTCCGCACTAAAGTCATCGTTATAACTCTCAGTGACATTCGGTTGTAAAAATTAAGCAATGCTTATTCCTGAAAGGGTAACATTGTAATTTGACATGGACCATGGCAAAATCAGCGTGCATATCAAAACCTGCTGGGTATTTTCTCCTTAGTCAGTTCATCAAGAAATCATCAATGTTTATGCATTTTTAAATTAAATTACAATATTAAAAAAAAAATTCACTACGGAAGGACCATACATCGAAGAAAGGGAAACGGAATCCTACTCACCTGCCATCGCAATTAACTTGATTAGGACTATGGGCACCCAGCAAAGAAAGTCCGTTCCCACAATGAACGCAAATCGTTTGGCAATTGCCCGATCATGTAATTGCTGAGTAGACCTCAGTCCTATTCTAGAATGAGTGATGGTAAAGAACATGGTGATGTAGGCGAAAAAGATGAAGGTGAAGGCGGCCATGTTGACACCACAAAACAAAAATGTGGAATACTCCCAGCCTTGAGCGAACGGATCATGGATATGCAAGGGCAGACACACCCCGTTGTTACCGTAGAACTCTTCACCATAGTAAGCTATATTTAACACGGGCAGCAAAGAAAGCAACACTGCAATCGTCCACACGAACATCATGCACAAAACGGCTGAGCGGATGGTGCGCCGTTTAAGAGTCAGAGGGTAAATGATGGACGTGTAGCGATCGATGGTGATGATGGTTAGGATCAGCACAGAGGACTCGCTACTGAGAGTACTGAGGAATCCACAAAAGTTGCACTGCCAGCTGTGTCTCCAGCTGTTCTCGTGTTTGATGTACTCCCCGCGGAACTCGGTGTCGTACGAGGCGATGACGAACAGATAAACGCCCATGAGGAAGTCCGCCATGGACAAATTTTTGATGTAAAACGAGTGTACTTCGTTGGGTTCGGTAAGGAGAATGCGGCCGATGAGGACGAAGAAATTTCCGAGGCAGGCGACGACCGCTACGACCCACACGCTCACTCGAAGCACCACGCTGTCCAGCAGGTGGGCGATGCTGCTAATTCCATCACCACGGGGCTCGCACACTCTCACGTGCAAGGAATAGGAACACAAGTGGAAATCGTCGAAGTATCTGGAATGAAAAATAGTGGACAGATATGAGTGAACGATTAGCGGAAATTTATTGGAAATTTAAACAAGTTCTTACGATACCTGGCAAGCTTTACTTACATGTAATGCAAAGATATTAGACTGTCAAACACACCAGGCTGCAACTTCCTTAGGTGGTTATTCCTGAGATCTCTGAAACAGCAAAAAATGCGTTTTAATCATGTGATGTATTCTTAAAATTTTAAATTTTCAGTGAAGAGTTGTAGCAATATATTTTTATTCAATTTAACACGGGAAAAAGTAAGAAAATTAGAAAATTTTCTGCAATTTCTTTGCAGAACTATTCATTTTATATTCTTGTTTCATTTCAAAGGAATGTAAACGCTAGTTTATTCCAGGTTTTTCAGACAGCACACAAGCATCCTCCTCCGAACACAGTTTTTTTAGATGTAACACGCAATAAACCATATGAACCGAGAAGCTATGAATCATTATGGTCCTGGAGTAGTGCGCTGATCACTGGTATGCGTGTTGCGAGCTCGAATACGTATGCGATTACAAAATAAAATAAATAAAAATCATGCGCTGCCCATTTTTAAACAAATTAATGAATAAAATAAAAAATCATGCAATGCCAATTGTTAAAAAACATACATGAATAAGACAAAAATTCATGCGCTGCTCATTGTTAAAAAAAATAAATAAAATAAAAATCATGCGCTGCCCACTGTTAAAAAAATAAATGAATAAAATAAAAAATCATGCAATGCCAATTGTTAAAAAAATACATGAATAAGACAAAAATTCATGCGCTTCTCATTGCTAAAAAAATGAATAAAATTAAAAAATCATGCGCTGCCCATTGTTAAAAAAATAAAACGAAATTCATGCGCTTCTCATTGTTAAAAAAATAAATGAATAAAATAAAAAATCATGCGCTGCCTATTGTTAACTGTGAAGCTGTTATATCGACTGCCTAAAAAAAAACATTTCAATGGGCGTCTAATAAAATATTAAAGGAGGAAATTAATTTAACTATTTATAACGGTTTAATAGGACTGCGATCGAGTCGTTAGACGCTAATAACACTGGGTGATCGAAGATACCAGGATATTAATAGCAAATGGAGTACAGCTTAAGTTAGGGTTTCTCAGCTTTTCTTGCAATAGTTTAGAGGGGAAAAAACTCAACAAACAACCGAAGATCAATGCCAGATCCTTTTCTTCTGTACTCCTTAAACATACAAAAATAGAAATTCTAAGAAGCAGCGAAACTAAAATTGATCACAGCAAGAGAACACCAACATGGAAAAGCCATTAGACTCGATATTTGACTTCTGTGCTGAATGCGCCAAGTAAGTTTGTTTTTTTTTTAAACTAGGGGTTCGTAATTCTTTAGTATAGGAAGAACTTCGCTGTGAGTTTGACACATTCGAAAGTCAACTTATACCTCCGTTTGTATTAAAACATAATCATCGCATTGATAAAATACTTCCTTATAATAAAGTAAAACTTTTTTAAAAAATTAAAGTTTAAGAAAGCTGAGAAGAATGGCTTTTTTAAACTTATTTTAACCTTTCGAAGGAGGCCACCGAATCTTCATTAAAACCAAATTATGAACTTCTTCTAAACACCAGGATAACCAGACTTTGAGTGCGGTTACCAAACACTTTTATTAAGCAATTATGGAAAGAAGAATTACACAAATTTGAAAGTTTAATGTTATAATTCTGTACTTACAAAGATGTTAGTTGTGGAAGAAAGAAAAATGTCTCTTCGTGGATGCTTTGAATTTCATTTCCATTCAGATCTCTGCAAAGGAGAACAAAAGTAAATTGTCTTGCCAGATCCGAAAGAAAAGCATAACTTTGAGTGTCTCAAAAACAGAAACGTACTTTTGAGAGTTTATATTTGCATAAAATATTGCTTATTTATAAAAAGAGGGTGATTAAAATGAAAACGAGAAGATCCTCCGCTGTAAGAAACTGAATAACGCTGCGTTTTTTCAACTTTGAGAGTACTCGTCCCTATGAACACCATATTATCCCTGTTACTAATCCCTAAATTTAAATTTGGACAATCGAAGTCTCCTTTTCATCCTATTCACCCTTGAATGTATGACAAAAGTCGGTATATTCACTTACAATTTAAGTAGATTCGACAGATTTCCAAAATTTTTAGCCGATAGACTGGAGAGCTTGTTACGTGATAGGGACCTGCAAAGTAAAGAATATTTCTATACATTCCATTAAAACCAACTTGAGTTATACTAAAAATACGAGTAAGTTCGGTGCAGCAATAGAAGGAAATAGCCTGCATTTTAATCCAATTATGAGTAGGCTATTTGAAATGGAAATTTAGTATTTAGAACTCCTAATGTCTGAGTAATGGAGAAAATTATACATATTGTCGATAATCAAGATCTTCCATAAAGTACTTACATTGTGCGTAAATTGTCGAGTCCTTCCAAGGCCGAACTGTCAATGACATCAACCTTGTTTCTAGAGAGAGATCTGAAATCGAAACATTGCAAATATTATTATTTTTTTCTTTAATTTAAACATGTATTATTTTATAAATGTTACCAAGAAAGATAAGGTACTCACAGGATTAAAAGGTTATGAAGACGATGGAATATTTGTGGAGGTAGACGGGAAATGTCGTTGCCATCCAACCACCTGAAAATGAAATGGAGAGCATTTTGGTACTTCACTTCGGTAATGCTTAATGTATTTAACAATATTTACCTACTGAAGATATATAAAGGCATATAAAATTTGAAGGATCTCCAAATTAATTTTAGGCAGCCAGCAATATTACCTGTTCAAATTGTGCAGTAATATCTTTTATTCAGTTAAACTGTTTAATGTTAATCGAGAACAGTTAAAGCTAGAAATACATTCGTAGTTAACTGTAGCAATAAATTAAAAACTACCCCGTTGGAAAATGGTTTCAGAGAAGGTAGTATAAGATCTTTAACATGAGGATACGTTGCTTAAATTTCTAAAATCTGATTTGTGCTAGCAAGATGTTATTTGATGTCCTCTTTATTTAGACATCATATGAGCCTACGCTGGTGGACAAAAAAGCTCAGGTAAAGTCGAATTTACAGTTTTCCTTTGTAAATCGATTAACCGATACACACAACGTATGTATCGTTCTGATATGCAAGTATGGATGGTGGTTTGAAACAAAGTTCGGTTGT
Organism: Mastigoproctus giganteus; assembly: GCF_048544385.1. Lineage (NCBI taxonomy): Eukaryota > Metazoa > Arthropoda > Arachnida > Uropygi > Thelyphonidae > Mastigoproctus > Mastigoproctus giganteus. Next base: position 182,344,985 of record NC_143575.1, on the reverse strand, counting down.
GAACAGATACCAATCATGTGTGGGCAACGTTTCACGGTCTAACGGCTCAAATACGATATCCATAATTTATTGCGGTAGAATGGCAGGTAGGAAGTTAGCTTACGCACAGGTAAAGATAATAGGGGTCGTGGATATCCTGATTGTGAAGGTAGTCGCAGCGAAGTATCCTGAACAGCTGTATAAGGTCAACCAAGGGTAATAGTAGATTACTGATACCTGGCCACAACTTTAGACGAAATAAGTAGATGACAGCACAGCAACTGGCTTCCTAATTTCAAGCTGCCTCCGGATAGAATCTCCCATCGAGTTGTATGCCGCTGCGATAGAGTTCTATATGGAAAACGATCCATGATTTTAACTTCTCTCACCTCATAACAAAGAGAACTAGTGTCAAATGGTCACGGATGAGTCCAGAGAAGTCTATATTCCGATTATTGACAAATCCTCTTTAGAATTGAGAGGTGGAAGATAGGCCGACCTCGAAGTAAACTCCGTAAACATGGAGAGAAACCTCAAATAGGAGGCGGTGTTTAATGGTCGGAGCACTCTAATCAGACTTCATTCTATTGAGAACAAATTTTGAGTAAAGTCCTCTTGACTCGAAATTTGTTCTCAATAGAATCAAGAAGTTCCTAGAAGCCAAATTCTTGAATAGTACATTTGAACTGTTTCATTACTTTTGGATTGGGCCAGTATCATGGAGGGTGAGCTCACTTCGATTTTCCTTTTTGTTTTTAGCTTCACCTGATGATCTTATTTTCACGGTACACATTACTTTAGATATTATCTTAGCAAACCATAAATAACGCGGAAAGAACCACTTCTAGGGCAACGGCCACAATTCTTGTGGAAGGATTGGTTAGTTAGTTTTTCGTTATAGTTACAGTCACTTAATTTATGACATTCTATAATTAATTAACAATGTTGTATTTGTCACTTTATTAATTAACTTATACTTAAATAAAATACTTTTAAAATTCTATACTTTTTGTATGCAATCGTCTGTTAATATATGTGTCGCTGAGTAGTCAGTTCATTGGGCCTTTTCGTTCTTCACTCATTTAACCAAATAAAAAAAGCCAATAAATAATTTTTCCATTATATTAATCGCTACTTACAAAGTCCTCAAGTTTTCTAATGGATCAAAGAGACCCAGAGGCAGTTTACTGATGGAACAGTCCCTCAGATCTCTACAAGAAATAATTGAAGCGAAAATTTAAACTTATGTATAAATAAAAATTAAATAATATTTATTTAATAAACAATTTAACCTTTAAGTTAATAATTTAGTATAATAATAATCTAATTTAATAAAATATAATAATGATTTACAAACACGTTGTTGGTGCTAATAAAGTAATTAACTAACAATAAATGCTTCAATTATCTTTATCAGAAAAAAAAACCTTTGTTTTATTGAGCCTAGTTTCTGAAATTATTATCTTATAACATTTTAACCCTAAAATTAGTGTTCTTTTCATTCTATTTTTTATGGGGAAGGGTAAGTCAAATTCTCGAGCAGCTTGTCATAATCTGTGCTGCAGTTTACGTTGCCTGATCAGAGATAATCTCTTCATCCTGTGGTGTTATCGGAATTATGAAATGCGACAATTTTCTTAGGCTTATAATGTCTCGATGCAAACAAAATCGATCTGGAATTTAAAAAAAAAAAGTAACTTTTGAGGTGTGCGTAAAAGTCTACCAACACGTTGCTTGAGTTACAGCAAAATCCCACCAGAGGATATTTAGTCGTGATGTCAACGAATATCGACCAGTGTTAGTTGCCACCATTCCAATCTATGCCATGTCAAGTCTTATTATAATAATCTAATAATCTCGTGCGTTATCTGATCCCTGTACAGGTACTGGTCGTTTTATCTGTGATCCCCTCTAGCGTCCAAACACGTTTGGCAAAAATTTTCAACACGCTGAACCTACTTCGATAATTTCACCTGGTAGACTTACCTGGAAAGGTATTAATGGCTTAGTCATAAGGCTGGGTGCTTTAATGGTTCTCATAATTTTATTAACGAAAGTGTTAGCAGAGGAGAGGGTGGCGAAATTAATGTTGGCAGTGGACAACCCAGGAAAGCGATTTATCGACCCTTAGTGAGAATATGCATTCAAGGTTATGTTAGAAGTCTTTGCCCACACCTTGTTTTCTAGAAGCTTTTCATTCCTGTGACTTTAATTCCGCTGCCTATTATTTCAGAGTAAATTGTAGATGATTTTATAGGAACATAAAGTCTACAAATACCATTAGCTGTTGATATATAAATATAACGAGTATAAATCCTCAATGGTAGAAACCTCATGTTCATGTATGATTTCCATTCATCGTTAACACGAACACTCGCGTCTGTCGAAAAATCCTTAAAATTACAGAAAAGGGGCATTAACCTTTAATCTCAAACATTTTTGGTGATTTTAGAAACGTAATGAGGTTTGCATAAATAATTCCTATTCACCATCTTGGCGATTCTTTTCTTGCATTCCTAATACCCCGTAGGATTTGTGAGGAAAATGCAAATTATTGTTCCGACCAAGTTGTTTATTTAACTATGAAAACATGGGCTTATTTCGAAATGTAAAGTTAATACCGTTCGTTGGAATTTTCATTCCTAATGGAAAATGTTTCTTTGTAATGATGACTTGCTGGAGATTACAAGAGGCAACGTACTTTAATAAATATAAAACGAAAAGTAAAGGCCAAAGGACAGATCAAATCGAAAAAGTCAAGGCCCGAACGCCAAGCTACGTTAGTGACCTTTCAGTGAACTACTAATGCACCTGCTTTTCAATTACTTTCCCAAATATCTGAAAGCTCAATGCTCTTGTTTACTGTAGTTAATGCTTTCTATTTATAAATTGAAAAAGAGAAACTAACCCAAAAAGGAAAATTGCTCTCCTTAATAACTAATACCACTACTTTATCTGCTTGGTCGCCAGGTGCCGCTGCTTCTGCGTACACTTAGGAACCCTGGGAAGAAAAGTCCTCTATCCCATGTCTAAAAGAAACAAACATGACTTACACTGACCCTAAAGCCCTTTTGATTACCAGAATTGGCCTAAATAAGTTAGAAAGTCAGAGAAATTATGAAACTGATCTAGATGCGCCAACCTATCTGATCATCTATTCATCAAATGCCCATTAATAGAAAAACTGTCACATTTACAGATTCTAAAAACTTTTGAGGGCTTCTCTGAAGCACCCTAAATCAGACGATATCTTAGTTGAAACGATGAATATACGACACTCAGAAAGGCCTCAAGTGACAGCTTTCGAAGTGATCACCAGTAACGGTAACCCACACCTCGTACCAGTTTGAATACATCGAAAGTTCATCGCTAAATGTAAATTCCTGAAATGTCACGGAAAGGTAAATACAAATGTGATAAGTAGTGATATGTGTTAGAAGAGAAGGGACAGTCACCCCAACCCGAAACTTGATACTAATTCAACATACCCAAACCACCACCCAACTGTCAACGCGAATGTTTGACCTGTAATATTAGAACATACAATCCAAATTTCTTCCACAGTTTCAAATGCCAGAAGTACGGACATTAAGAGGCAACATGTGGTGCCTGATCATACTAATCAAGATTGCCCAAACTTCAAAGGAAACCATTCTGTCTACTTCAGAGACTTTGGGGGAAGAGAGAAAAAAACAAAGATACAAAAATCAAAGCAGAATATGGGCAACGTCAAGAATCAAAGAAAAATATCTACCTATGCAGAAATAACCAACAAACAGCGCCAAAATGAGACTTAGTATCTCAACAGAAGATGAAAATAGTAACCACACGATCTATCAGTTTCACCAACCCCTGGTCCTAAGCAGCGAACAAACCAATCAACCTCTGACACCTCAAAAAAGAGAGGAAAAAAGGCAAAGAAAAATAAAACCTACAGATGAAATAGAAACGAAGAAAAAGATCACTTCTAAAAGTTTTCGCAGAAGAAAAAATGGACACTAAAAGGGATCAATCTAAGAAAAAGATTTAAGATTTAATTTTCCAAAATATCTCGTCCTTCCTATATAACCAGAGAACTAAATGCAGACCAAGATTTATGAGGAAATATAAATACTGACCAGAGAGACAAACAAATGGATTGATTGATCGATCGTTCAAAACAATTTAACACTGTTAATAACAACACCTCTCGTCTAGACAAAATATAGCGGTAGATCTTTCTATATGTTGCCCACTTTGTTATCCATACTTAAATGGATAGTGGAACACAATCCTAACAAAACCAATAATCTCAAGTGGAAAATAGACAAACAGATTGGGTAAAAATTCACGAAACTAGGAAGACTAGACAAATCCGACAGACAAGTCAAAAAAAATTGGACTCGGCACTGAAGTACGTAACGCCGGTTAATTTAGGCTGCAGACCAAGCAGTACCAAAACCTTTTGCCCAATTTCTGATACATCAGAAATCATGGTGGAAAGAGGTGTGCGCGCGCGAATATTTTTCGTAAAAATACCACCACGGATAACCTTGTACAATTTTAAAAATCACTGTTGAAAGCTATATGTCGGACCAGAGAAAATTCATTAATGATGATAAAGCGGCTTAGATACTCAACAAATCAGCTCTCCTTCTTCTGCTCAAAAGAAATTTTTAGAAAAGAAGGCACCAAACAATCTTTTTCTGGTTTTCTCGAAACCAGGAAAATATCTCACGGATCCAAGGAATTACTGTCCGATCATCAATTAGTTGTATAGGAACGGTGATGGAGAAATGATTAATGGAAGATTAACATGGTCCCTATAAAGTAACAACCTCTTCTGTCCAGTATTCTGGAGCTTCGGAAAAAACTGCTCAACACAAAATTTGCTTGTACAAATTAAAGGAATACATTTTATTAGAAAACAACTACTTCTTGGTTAAAATATAATACAATAATAATAAACAAAATGCAAACAGTACCGCATGACATTACGGAATATACAAATTTGGACTAGGAGGCTACTTTATTCATTAAAAAAATTTTTCCACACGATGTTCCGAGTTCCATGTACATAATGTACCTTTCTAAAACGATTATAAAGATTACTACTGAGCGCAACCAAATTTAAATCTAACAGAACACCGAGTTGGGATAACATTCATAAAGTATCAATCAATCTACTGAAGAGGCATATATTACAAAGATCTAAAGATCTATTACAAAGCAGAGAAATAACTTTTGACAATACTGAAAACTTGACAGAAGCCAACCTTCCTATCACTGCGATGTCGCCCAATTTTCGTGTCATCTTTATTCACAGATTTCGAGAAAGAGTTTCTTATCTGGATTAAATTATCAACAAATGTATTCATCTTACACCAGTACTAGACTGTATAATATTCAAAGACCCTCCCAGTATCTTAAAAACATTACAAAATGCAATCGCTACTACAATTCTTCAGCAAATATAAAACAAATTAGGACGGGTAACCAAGCAGAACTAAAACATTCGATTCGATTGGATCCCGTTGGATTTCTTCAATTCTGGGCGTATATTCATCCTTATTTCCACTTCATTAACTCAATTTTGTGCTGATTTCTTATTGATCAGTTCTTTTACATCTGGTTTAAGCAGGGCCGGCGTACATTCAGCTACGACAGCAAAGAAATCGTGTTTTCATTTCTGTTTCTAGAACAGCCCGCTCAAAGTGAATGAAGTCATCTTATATGTAAGTATTAGGTATCTAGCGAAAGCTAGCTACCTAATTCCGGTATTCCGAAGTCTCTCGAAAAGTTTTCTCTTTTCTGTCATTCAGAACCAGCGATGGTGAATTTGCATGATTGCTTTATCGACGACCCTTTTCTTCGGACATCATTTTCTGCTGAAATAACTGGGCTGTGCGCCGTGCCATGCGAAATCCCGATGCGAGACCTTGAAATGGTAGAAAACAGCAGGTTTCCTACACTTTATTAAGCGGATTCTTGCTGTGTTCATCCACCTGACTGACACTACAATATTCAAATAAAAGTGGACGTAGAATTTTTATATTCGATGTTTATTTCTCTGGAAACTTATGTCAGTTTATTTCTTGGGTTTGTTTGCGAAGATGGAACTGGAGCGAAACGTGGAAAACAACCAACCTTTGGGTAGCAAATATTTCATGGATAAATAATAGTGATTTACCGTTGAATAGTGCGAATCCCAAAATAAATATAACTCCACTGGATACAAAATAAGAGAATGTTACAAAGACAGATAGAATGGAAGTATGTTAATAAGATGGGAGACGTAGTCAGAAATTTAGAACTAGAAATGGGTTAGATATAATAAAGAAGTGAGTTAGATATAGTGTGAAGATGCTAATAGAGAGAATGAACATCAAAAAACTGGACTTAAAGTCCCTGATAAAACTGGACTTAAAGAAAAAGGTTAATTATGTAGGGATAAGATATGGGCACGAATTGAAGTTTTTGAGATGTGGGGATGCTTGAAAGGAGGAGGGCTTTGGTGCCCTCCTTCGGGTGGTACCAATGATGGTGAATAGGTTCACCAATATGTTCACCAATGATGGTGAACAGATGATTAGGCAGCTTGTTAAGGATGTAATTAGAAGGGAAGGAAGAAGAAGGAAGAAGGAAATTAAACAAAATATTCTTATTAATAAAAAAAAGGTTGAATGATAACTTACAGTTCTTCTAATTTGTTGAGTCCAAGAAAAGCACCCGAAGACAAAACAAACAGAGGATTGTGGGACAGCACTCTGAAAATTAAAACCAGAAAACGTTAGTACTTATCGTGGGTTTTTATCCATAACTTATTCAGGTAGCAAATAATTTTGTTTTTGTTGTAAGAGTCAAATGGAAAATCCAAACAACCTGATTGATTTAAAGTTTATCTTATTTCCTGAAACATTTAACATGGCGGTACCATGTTTAGTAGCCAAACCTCTTAGCTCTAAATGAGATTTAATCTTGGTAATCATCATTCTTTTATACGGGGAAATGTACTTCAAAAGAGAAACAAAATTAGTATGGAAAGCACGTGATGTTCGGCTGACATTTTCAGGTTGTCGCATTCGTTTTCTTATCATATATGGTTACGGTCTCAGGTCATCAGGACTCTCCGCGTAAACAGGCCTCCTACTCACACGCAGTTACTGAAATGTGGTCTAATACTCCTCCTTCCTTGTTCGAAGATTTAATGCTAGTTGTGTTTTATGAAATTGTTTTGGTTGTTATGATAGTCGAATTCGGCCAGAATTTAGCAATTATTTAATGTTCAAATTAATCAGGAAACTTAAGTCTATAGGAATCTAAATTATTAAAATGAAAATTGGATTATAAAAATATTAAAGAAGCTTACCGACTGAATATTATATAATAATTATAATAATTAAAAACTTATTTTAAGCTAGTGATAATGATATTAATGTTAATTAATATGATGAGGGGTTGTCCAAATTTAAACGCAGTTATTCCGTTTTCTTTCTGTGTCTATTGCTGAGTCAAGGTCCTAGAGCCTCGCTTAGTGATACCATAATTAGTATTACTTAGTTAAGGCATGTTGCTGTTGCATGCAGTCCCATCGTTGGAACAATTACAGCTAGTGACTGTTTTTCAACAAGATGAGAGTGGTCCCCAAGAGCATTCAGAAAAATATTTCCTTGGCAAAAGCAATATTTATCTTGAGCTCTACACTCACGCGATGTTAACACTCATGGGCTTCTTTAGATGCTATATACAGAGAGCACGCGCTTTACCAGATCAATCCATGAATGAGCAGAAAGAATCCCTGCGTGAAAACAATCGCCCCCACAAATGGGCTAACACCGTAAGTTCGAATGTCGTCTTGACATGCTACGAGCTCTATGAGGGGGCCACTCATGGGAGATTTATTAGGGTATGGGGAAAAACTCTTGACAGTTGCTCTTCATTCTGACGAAAACCACAAGCTGGTGGCTTAAGTAGTTTTAGCGTTGTGAATTTGTAAATCAGAAGATTCTCTCTTTCATTTGCAATGGATACACCTAAAAATCGTGCTTGATGGAATATTCGATTTCTGTTATATTATTTTATAAAAGGAACATCTGTAGTTAGACAGGAAGTGGATAAAAGAAGAGGAAAGAACCACTTCTGAAATGGATATTTTTTGTTATTTTGTGACGTAGCCACGACTGAAATGACCTTCCAAAGATAAGAACAGCGACCTTGACGACTGTATGCGGTCGACAATTTCCAAATGACATCTTACGTGATCAATGATAAACATATTTCTTTATGATAATGTAACCATTGCGTCTTCATCGAATGTTTCCAAGAAAAATGTGATGGATGAAATGTTTATTTGCCCGAAGGCTGAAAGATTAATAAGTCGCTGGTGGCTTTTCGTTTATTAAAAAAGGAGAAGGAAGAGACTGCATCTCTACATGTGATATTTATTAAGCCCTGAACGTCTGAAACAGAACTTGAAGGAAGGTCAGGAAAGAATTAAGGTGGAGACATTGTAATCCGTCTTCTGTGACAAAAATATAATTTAATTCAATTATTTTTTGAAATGCCTTGATACTTACAAGAGCTTCATATTTCCGTTAGTGGAGAAGGTATTGTTCCTGATGAATGAGATCAAATTTCCACTGAGGTACCTGCAAAAGAGAAATTGTGAATGCTAAATACCGGCAAGGATTCTTGAATGTAGAATCGCACTGAGATATGTTGGAAAATTAATATTAAACCACAAGAAAAGAAAGGAAATAATCGATTATCTGAGATCGGCCTTATTGATAAACAAAAAAAATGTCTACGTTATAATTGTGAATTATCTTTCCGAAACAGAAAAATCCATTGAGCATTGATTCCCTTAGATATCGCTAAACGCTGAAAATGGGCGTCCCTCAGATTGGATTGCCTTCTCAGATCACTTTGATATGCATTTTTACAACGAAGAACAGGAGCATCTTGGGAAAAAAATTACGATACAATCTCAGAGAAAATTCTGAGGTCGTATCGTAAAATTGAGGTGTTACTGAGTTTTAGCAATTGTGGCTGTCTGTACATGCCAAGGATCCTCAGATTTTATCTTTAAATTATTTCATCCTTTGAGCGTATTATCTCTTTGGTTATGGGTTCTTCTTTTTGCTGCCGAGTACACATTCTCTCTGATTCAACAGATTTTAGAGTCTGGACACCAATATGTTTATTTAATGGTTGATGCGTTTGATTCTAGTAGCCTTCACACCGTCAATGTTCAACCCTCTCGAATCGAGTCATAAACTCCATTTAACAACTTCAGTAAGATAAAGTATACTCGCTATGAAGCAGTAGGATGCTGTTTCATCATGACCATAAACATTAGCGGTACTGTTTTCTCACAGCAGGAACGTCTTTAATTATAAACAAGACTAGGAGTAAATAAGTTGAACACGGCTTCCTGACTGGTAAGGTTATGATCTATGTGGAGGGAAAAGGGAGATATCCAGACAGAGAGACTGCCGTTGACGTACATGAAAACCATACAATGTCATACGATGCCCTATTATTTTGACATTAAGTTAAACCACCAAATATTCCACTTTAACGAGTGAAAATGGTGTGTTTGGATTTATAAAAATATTATCTTTCGACTGTCCCAGAGTCTAACGATTGTTTGAACAAGATTTACTGCCTGATGACCTAGCAATTCTAATCGGAGATAATCGTATTTTTATTTCTTGTGATTTGTCTTGCCTATTTATTACGATAAAACTGGACTACAGTTGAGAAAGAGAATCTCTTTGGATAAAAGAAACGTCACAGAACAGCGAAACAAATTACTTGACAACTATAACTATACAAGCATTAAGAAAATAATAATCAATTTGGAGCGTTCTTATCAAAATGAACTTTTCATACTGCCTTGATGTTGTACAGCTATAAGCAAATTAGATTTAAGATAATTTTGACAACACTTTATGGGACTTGAGGGAAAAAAAATGGGAGGTGTTGAGACAGAAAATAATTCAAAATAGTAGAGAGCAGATTAAAAATGATTCTTTAAAAGCACTTACAGATTTCTCAGACCGGGAAGATTCTTAAAGCCATCTTTGTTCACGAAATTTACTTCTGATGTTGTCAAGATCCTGCAAGAAAGAAATGTTAATATGTAAATCCAGTTTTTTTCTGAGATCAATAGATATTACGCCTTCATTCGTAGATCTAAGCTCTGCAACAGTTATTTTGATAACATCGAATGGCAAATTTTAAAGTTTTGACATTTTGGCTCCCCGAAATATGGTACATCTCATGAATTTTGATAAACTGAATCCAACCGATATTGCCTGGCATAAGTATTACAATAAATGGCTTTTAAAAGTCTCGTTTTTTTTTCTAATTACTTGGAGAGGGGGTTTTCGTGATTGTTCATTATTATGTTAATCAATTGATAGACACTACACTATTAAGTAATTTATTATCGAAATTATACAATTAAGGAATTGAACCACCTCAATGCCAAACAAACTATTTATGGCTATTTTTCGAGAACTCACTGCTTCCCGTCTTCAGGCCCGTTAACGTGAACCGGGAGTGGAGTCTCTTGGTCCATTTAGGGAAGACTCTGCATACTGCAAATTTTGCATGCCTGCCATAACAGTATTCCCAACTGGACCGAGAGACTTCACTGCCATAAATAGTTTGTGTTGGACACTGAGGTGGTTCAATTCCTTTAAATTGTATCTTTTCGATAATAAATTACTTAAATCTACCACTTGATATAACAGTTTAGGGTCTATCAATTCATAAACATAATACAGTCATTTTTTAAATTTTTATTTTCCTTTTGTAATGAACGTCCAGTATACCGGGCTTCCACCTTGTTTGGCAAGGTTTTTCCAATAGTCGATAGCAATATCTTGATGAAAACTAAGTCCGATGAACGCGGACTTCGTTTTCATCACTAACTGGGTAATATGGGATAAAAGTCTACATGGAAATGAAGAAAGTGTATTATTAATTAATGGAGTAGAGATTTGAATTGGTTTGTAGTAAATCAGCAATTATGATTTTATAATTCTCTAATTCGTTGCCCATAAAATGTTCACAGGGATTTCCAAAGCTTCAAACTTCCAGTTTCTCATGCTGAAAAATTAATACAGCATGTGTTTTCTTTAAGACGAGCGTTATAGACTCTGAGATTTATTATGCAATCACCGCAAATGCTACCTGGTGAATTAATACACTGACGTGACATTTTCAAAAAGCACGTTCGGCAGCAGTTGTCAAAAATAACAAAAAGAGAACGAGTTTACTAATATGTAGCAATATTAACCCACATGCATATAACTCCTACTAATTGGTCTGTCTGGAAGATTTGCTTTATTAAGATTCTTAGCTTCGCTAAGAATCTTAGCGGATTCTTAGGATAAGGGATTCAAAAAACACCTCTAAGTTTTACATTTTATGAACTTCTCACATTTTGTAAAATGTAAAGGGTTGATTGGGCTTGTAATTCGAGCCGCTGTCGCTCGTTAACTGTGCAATGTTCCTCCTGACGCCATCTTTGCCTAAATGGCTTCACTAAGGCCCAGGAGGCCAGTGCTTCATATCCGTTGTTTGCGTTCTTAGTGTTGGAAAGGTCAAGCCACGATAAAGTAGTCGTAAGTCAGATGTCTTGTTCTAACAGCCTTTTACATCCATTCCATCCTAACTCAAATTCCTCTGCAAAGGGGGTTTTCACATTGGGTAGAGACTCCCTAACCTCGATATTAAAATTGCTCTCTGCTTTGCACCACAGTTATTCCATAAACCTCTTGAAACCATGCATTTTTGAAATTTCTTCACCCACTAAATGATACCTGAGTCCAAGAAAACTCTCGTATTCTACTTCCCTATAAAAAAAACTAGTTATTGACATAACTATCCTACTCGCTAATACCGGAGCATGCACGGATTACTAATCAGCAAAATATTAAAAACCCAACACAAAATAATAATGATTCTAAGATTAAATCTGCGGTACATTCTTGTTAGATAATCTGTGGTTCCATTAGTTTTCGACAGATGGTCCTCATTTTTCCTGCTGACAAACGCTGTTCAGGATTCTCTCTCTGAGCATTTTTCATTTTTTTACTTCCCGCCGTTGTCTACCTTCTACTTCCTTTCCTAGTGTATCAGATGATGGCTCTACTAGACGAATTTCTAGGCGATAATATCCCTAACTCTCAGAATCGGCCATATATGGTTCTTACTGCTAAATACACTTGAATTACGTGAACCTATATTGTTAGTTATAGAAAACCTCCTTTCCTCTAATAATGCGTGTTAGATGTCTATTTTCCAGTTCTTGCAAAACCTATACCATACTTTTAGGACAAGAGTAAAATATAACGTGCTCAATCCGCAATGATAGATTTATAACTAGTCTATAAATTATTTCTAGAGCTAGAATAACAAAGAGAATCTGATAGAGTATTGAAGTTTATCGCAACACTCTAAGTAACTTAATATTTTTAGTATTTTCTTAAAATTCTGTTGCAAAGAATCTTTTACTCTTAGTGGATAGAATACACAAGGGTAGACCAAATAATGAAAATACTTGCAACAACGGTTTGGGCAGCAACATTCTTCAGGTCCTATCATCATCCTGAACAGGAGAATTGCTGCCACTGATTACCTAGATATCCTGAGTGACTACTCCAGATCATGGCGCAAACATCGTTACCCACAAACGACGCCACGTTTCAAGATGATAATGCTCCAATATACATAGCCAGATGTGTCCAATCTTTGTTTGAAAAGCATGAAACTGTGGTTAAGCATTTCCCATGGCCCGCGCAATCAACAGACTTAAACGTTATTGGGCCACAGTGGGCATATTTAGAGAGTAGGGTGAGAAGCAAATTTCCTCCACCTTCATTCCTTCACGAAGAGGAATGGTTTATTTGAATCTATTCTACACCATATGCATACCTATAACTCTTTCCACCAGTTTTTCCATTATTTTGTCCGCCCTTGTACATCAACGTACATATACGTTACTGCACTCAAAACATATTACAGAAGAATAAAATTCTTTAAAGAACTTACAAAGTTTTTAAGTACTTAAGAGGTGGAAAGTGATCCGTGGTGATGATATGGATACTGTTGCCTGAAAGATCCCTAAAATAACACAGAATACATTCTTAGTATGGTATATTTGGAAACATAATTTTGTTTTGAAAGCCATTAAATATCTTGTTCAATGAAGAGAAAGATGGCTAAAGACAGAATTTTTTTCTTGACTAGTTAAAAGTAATTAGCGCTGCTGTCAATAATCTCTGATTATATGAAATTAAAACTGAAACATGATACTGTTGTTTTGATTAAAATATGAAAAGAATTGCGGAAAGACAGAAATAGTTAATAACATGCTTAATACTTACAGTTCTTGAACTTCGCGGGGTAAACCTGCAGGAGGATTCTCTAGTCCCTTATGATTACAAAATAAATTAACACTTGAGCATGTACAGACGGGTGGAATTATGGGAATCTCTGAAAAGAAAGTAATCGCATATAAGCAAACAAGAAAGGGGGATTATTTACTGAAAATACACACTGATTTCGCTACGTTTTTTTCAGCAGGAATATTAGAATCCCTGCTTTATTTAACCACTCATTTCTTGAGATTGAAACCAATATAATTATAGAAATACCACAGCAAAATAAACCCTAGCATTCGCAACTACCAAAATGAAGACCTGACCTCTGTGTGTGTGTGGACAGAGTTTATCTTCCAACACATAGGAGGTGGGTTAGAATTTATTTATAATGGTAAAATAATTGCATCAAACTAGAATTATCATGGACATTACAGGTCATAAGCCATACTCGCATTGGTAAAAATTTAAACGATCGGAGATGTGATATCCAGCTTATTATTTCTCCTTATAATGAACAAATTCTGATCTCCACTGGTACTAGATGATTACTATAGGAGATCAGAAGAATCCGTTCATAATAATAATCAATAAAAACTTTTCTTACCACAGTTTTTAACTTTCTTTTCCCTATCTTCATCCGGCCGCTTCCGAAATAGACTGTTCCAAAACTCTTTCCTGTTTTTGTCCTCTGCGAATGAATAAAATGGGTTAGCATTGTAATTAAAATACACATTAATAAATTAAAACTGAACTAGGTCTTATACGAGATTCAATCATTCTGGATAACCGCGTGAGAGTATTGTGTGATGGATGGAATGAATAGTCTCTGCTAATCTTATGATTTTTTTCTCTTTGAGGAATTTACAAATAAACGTACATTACTGGCAGAGAAGTTTCAGTTGAACGATAAAAATATCTCTGAAGAAAGCGGTGGTTAATACCTATTTATACATTCGGAAACTCTTCAATGCCTAACAGGGAGAAAAGTTGCCCAAGTTATAGCAAAGTGCTTAATGCTCAAATTCCGGTTATGCCCTCTATATCTCGATGCTTGATTAGATTAATGCTGAGACACTAAACCGATCATAACTGATTAATAAGATAAAACTGTATTTATGTTGGTACTTAAAAGCAAGAGAATGCTGTTATTACGAAACACACGCTAGAGAAATGGGATTCCGGATGCTGTCACTATGGTTACGCTGAAAGCCCAAATCAATGCTGAAGATTAACTGTAGTAGTTTGTGGTTTGTAGTTACTCTAATATTATATTTATGGTTTGTATTTATTCGGCGAATTCTTCAATTACCAGATACGATGTACCATGGTACCTATTTTTAGATGACATCGTTTTGATTCTTAAAACATTTATTAAAGTCTTCCCTGTAGATAAACCATTAGACCATTCAGGAATACAAATTTCATCGGTCTTCTTAAAACAACATCATATAGAAAAAGAATTCTTTATTTGTATCAGAATATTAATACATTCGTGAGATTTAAAAAAAAATTATTTATATGAAGTGTTTGGGCCATTTTAACTTGGAGTGTATTTAAGCTTGATTTTATCTCAATTTTTAAACTAGCTTTTATATAATATGCGCATAACAGAATAGTTCTCATATAATTTAATATCGTAAACCTTAGTTTTTGACATCTTGGCCACCCGGATCACCGGACCTTACCCCATGGGACTTCTGGTTGTGGGTTTTTTGTGAACCAGATGTATCAGGAAGGATGTCAAACT
Source organism: Mastigoproctus giganteus (assembly GCF_048544385.1). Taxonomy (NCBI): domain Eukaryota; kingdom Metazoa; phylum Arthropoda; class Arachnida; order Uropygi; family Thelyphonidae; genus Mastigoproctus; species Mastigoproctus giganteus. The sequence goes on along the minus strand of NC_143575.1, from coordinate 182,329,883 downwards.
CTGGCAGATCTGAAGGACAGCATTAGACGTCACGTGCTGGGTGTTCCAGTTGACATGTTACGTTCTTCTGTAGAAAATGCTGTTCTTCGAATGGAAACTGTTGTTGACCAAAATTGAGGACACGTTGAACAATTGTAGCGCTGTTCAAGTGATTTGTATTGCCACAGCGCCATGTAGTGACAAATTGTAACTTTTGTTTTCCCCAATAAATGGCGAGCGCATTCTTTATCGTACCTGTTGTTCAAATTTCTCTTCAGTTCGAGCCTTAGAACTCGCTGCAGAGTCCTCTACATAGGGATACTTTAATTTTAACAACACTGTATTATGAAATGTTGCCAACCGAAGCAACGCATGACTAGAATTCGCTATACATTTCAAAGTAGTGCGATGTTGAGGCAACCCGTCACGTAGCTTTGGCAGTAATTATTTAAAAACATACCTTTGAATGACCTAAATATTTCCTTATATGTCAGCATTATAGTCAGGTGTTCCACATTGGACTCGATAAAGATTTTGGCCATTTTAACAGTACACGATAATTTTCGCTGATTTTCTAATAATTATGATAATTTAATTTCATGATTACGAAATATTAGATGTATAACCCGGCATATCAATTTATTTTGCATCAGTCAGAAGAAAATTTAATTTACAACTAACTAAGTAGGTTGAACCTATTTTTCGTTAAGCAATATCTCGCGACGAAATCCAAATATCAAGCGTTTACAAATGAAAATACAAATGCCTTGAAACTCATTTATTAAAGAGGGAGTAACTTACAAAAGTTCTGCGGCTTTGGCCGAACAGCGCATTTCATAAATGAAAATAGATCCTGAACACAAGATAAACCAGATTTGGCTACAACGAATAGGATCATCGATTCGAAATCGAACTGAATCATAAGGCTTCTCTGGGCTTTAACAGAACAGGTTTAAAAATCAAGATTATTGCTTTTTTAAACCAGTTATTTATCGTATTATAATCTGTCATATCAGTTTCAATCTTCAAATATCATCAGATACGTTTTTCCATCCGCGAGATTCGTTGGATTTATCAGAGTGCCACTATAAACAAATTTTGTATTTCAATAACGGATGAGTGTAGACCGATATTACTGTAATATATATTAATAATTTCTCGTTTTTAAAGTAAAGAATAGTTATAATTAATTACAGTACAAGCTGCAATTAATAAACTAAGTAAACTTTATAATCACACCGTTATAATCCAAATGCTTTTTCTGTTTTTGTATTAACTTTGATACGTCACACTAACCGTTGCGACACTTCGACAATGATCGATTTTAACTTCGTGGCTGCGTTCGTTAACACTTAATTATTTACGTCTCAATGTAAAGTAGATAATGTCCTGACAAACTTGCTAATTAAGTTTCTTGTTTAATCTCCGACCACCTATGCTTCGTTATTTCGCAACTACACCAGACTTTGATGATCATATTTCATGGTACTTGTTTACAAATTATCATTGAATAGAACCTCTAATAAACTTCGCTTTGCCAACGTCTGTGCTTCGCATCTCTATAATTTATTTCGCGTTGCCTTCAGATTAGCTATTCAGAGTTTTTGAAAAGATTTGTTCATATCCACCTATTTCATTTAAAATAACTACTGTACTTTTTTTCATTATTATTCCCTCAGTAAATTTCATTGATAATGCTGTCACCTTCACAATGTTAGACGATCTTGTTTCTTCAAGATATTGCTCAACCTATCGGTAGTAATTATACCGAGAGCATTACAGATTTGATCTTGGGCTATGTAGTTGGTCGCTTTTGTAGACACGACACACTGAAGCTTGTGATACAAGTTCGCCTCGAGCTGATTCCAACAGCTCCAGAGTTTTGAAGACGGCTTTGAGCTGCTGAATGCTTCGTGACTTGCTCTCGTAATCTTTCTGCTTTAAGAACCCCATAAAATAAGTCTTGGAATGCTATGAGCTAGGTAGCAGAAGTGCTTGTGATATGATTCTAACCCCCAAAAAAGTGTTGAAACACTTCGGTGGTCAGCGTGTGGATGGAAGGTTGCCCCCGTCCTATTTGAGCCAGATGTCTCTTTTCAGTCTCCTCCAGCAATGCGATAAGTTGTATTATATGGTGCCTTGATAAACATCAGAGGTGGTTGTTTGTTCAAAAAATTGTAAAAATTGTTTTCGTAAAAATTGTACGGATTTTTAGTGCTCCATATTCTCCAACTTTGACTATTGACGTGGCCACTAAGATGAAACCACTCTTCGTCAGTGAAATAAATTTTATCCAAAGTGTTAATACCTTCGCTGCAAAGTAAACCAGCCACAGAACCGTAATCTTTTAACACTATTCTGAAATTGAAGTTCTTACAGCGAAATGAGATGAACCAAATGATGTCCCCTTTTGAATGCCTAGTTCTTTAGAGATTTATTGGGAGACTGCCAAGAAAATGTCGTCCAAGGTGTCATTTATAATAAAGCTCCTTTCATGTTCCTTATTCCCAACTGATCAACACTCACGAAACTTCATTACCTTCAAAATTGCAGCTTTGCACGAACGGTTAGTGTTAAGAATTTTCCACAATTTTTTGTTGACATTCACTGGAAGACTTCGTGTGTTTTTTAAAATACAATCTTACTTTCCAAGTAAGAGTCTTCAAAAAAAAAGCACGTTTCTCGATGGCATACATCGAGAAACGTAATTTTATTCACCAATAATGATGCGTGCGACATCAAATACCGGTTGACAAACTGAACACTTAAACTGCGAAACTGTCATTTCCTCCAGTTACGTAACATCCTTCACTAGCACCCTCACACAATTACACCAACGATTGTTACTTGGTGCTCGTAGCTTTGTACTTAATAAAAATAACGTGGGTTTACTTTTAAAATTAACGTGTATTTTAAGCTAAGTGAAGCACCCTACTTTGCCAGGTAAAATTAAGTATTTTTTGTTAACTTCATACAGGTGAGATCGCAAAATTACATCGTTATAAAGTAAATTAATTTGCTCAACCCATTTAAAGCCTTATGGCTTTTGATGGTTTGAGTAAAGCAAACCACTTAAAACAGGACTCATCGCAGGTGCTTAGTTTCCAAAAGCTGCAATTTTCAGAACTCGAGTTTCTTGGTAAGAAAATGTATTTGTGTCCTTGACTAACCTTGATTCTCTTCTATGAACCCGTTCCAAGAGATCTACATCTTTTCTAAAATGAGGTTTCCAGACCTGTATTCAGTACTCAAGATGCGGACTAAGCATAGCTTTATACATTAGGATAATCACTTCCTTATCCCTGCTGGAAAAATGTCTATGTCAGCAGAACTGCACAAGCTGCCCTACAGAGCCCTGCACTGCCCCGAGAACCATTTAATAGCGTACAATAATCGTTAGATCTTTCGAATTCTTCATTACCTTGAGAGTGATACCACCCAATTGGTATGTTATTCTGGGATGATTGCTATCTAAATGCATTACTTGGCATGTGTCAATGTTCACATCAACTGCCACTCGTCAACCCATATGACTAATTTATCCAGATCTTGTTGGAACAGCATTCCACGATTACTGTCATATTAAACTTTATATCTACAACAATACCGTTAATATTTATTGAAAAACAGTAAGGATCCCAACACCGAATCCTGAAGGGCTCTACTAATAACATTAGTCCACGAAGAGTAGTGGACCATCACTTTATCATAGCAGCAATTTGTCCCTTATTATTAGTGGCAAATTATGGAAGAAAACAAGGTTATAAAACATCAGGAAAAATCCTCCCATATCTCCTGCTATCCTCTCCAATAATTTGCCTGGTTACATTGTTCCAATTTGTACAGCAGTCGTTTCCTTTGTGGCTACATCATAGTAATTAATCAGATTTGTCGGACTAAATCTCCTCTTAACAAATCCATGCTGTAATTGCCGCATAATTGCCTTTCTACCAAGATGATGATTGTGCATTATTTCTTTAACCACCGACTCCACTGTTTTCCTTCAAACAGAAGTTAAACTTAGACGTCTGCAATTACTCATTTCGTCATTCCATCCTTCCCCCTTTATGAATAGGAGAGATACTTCTAAATTAATTTAATTGGATCGATTCCATCAGATGCCTTATTTACTATTAGCTCTCACTAGAAACAACTGATTATCCATGAACTATGGATAATGAGTTAGAGGAGATATCACAATGCCTAACAGACTTGAAAAATGTTCATGCTAATAGATAATTACAAAGTTGTTCATTCGTTAAATGTAATTTATTTAAAAAATACCTTTCACCAAAGAAATACAAAAGTCCTTCAGCACTCTAAAACAACGAGCACTGAGAATGCAGTCTAAGGTTTATTTTGATATATTTAAAAGAATATTTGAAATTGCTGTTGAGTATTTTTAATAATTTTTAGATATGAAAACAAGTATACATTGTAATACGAACAGATTACATATAACATATATTTTTAAATGTATTTATTTTTCTGAATACATAACAGAACAGATTCTGGAGTGTGTGTACAAACAATAAAGCTTCTGGGCAACTGAAGCATTGCATGTCAACAGTTTTCGATGGGATTGAGGTCGCAGCTGTCATTAAAAGGTTGTTTTGAACGTGAAATATTGTTGTCGTAGATAGTCTGACCCAAAATAAATCATATTTCATTGATTCCACCGCGGTATCGGCGCCCGTCTAGACAGGAGAAAGGTTTCTGGATTATTTTCCTATCAGGGCCGAGTTAATCAGTCTCAGGCGCGTGTTGCAGTTCCATCCACTGAAACTAAGGTTTTCATCCAGAAAAACAAGTAAAATGACCAAGGAATGCATATAGTTTACACGTTCTGTACTAGAGGAGATCAAAAAAGTATTTAGCCTCACCTAGAAATATTTCAGTTGAGGATTTGAAACTTGGCTGCCAGTTTCATCCTTCTGAAAAGTTACATTACAGAGCTACACATTTTTCCCATCTGTGGATGAGATCTTTCGGATCTCTTCAATAGGACTTCTCACTTTAAGCCGATAAATAGGTTTCCATTTCGTTTATTTCCTCCTCATCAATCTGAAATCTCGTAATGGTTTCCCCATTTTAGGGAAGAAGTCTAAAGGTGAGAGTTCGGGAAAATAAGGTGACTGCTGCAGATTTTGAAATCCACGCCTGATTGCAAAGTCCACTGTGAAAGCAGCCTTGTGAACCGGAGCATTGTTGGCCAGGAGGCGACAACTTTTGATAGCTTCCCTGCGTCTCTTCAACTTGATAGCTCTGAAATATTCCGAAGAGGTTTCTGTAGTGTGGCTCCCAAGTGGTGTCGCTACCTTTTGGGAGGGAATCTGTACGTATGATATGTTTAGAGTCGCAGAAAACCGACAATATGACCATGTTGGCAGATAGTTGAACTTTGGCTGTTTTCGGGGATTGTTGTAGATTAATTTGTCCATTGTTTTTTTTTTCATCTGTTTTGTTTCTGGTCATAATGATGTACCCAGCATTTATCCATTGTCATAAGTCGGCCAAGAACATCAACATTCTCTCTACAAAGTTCCAAAAATTGCGCGGAACACTTTCCTATGGAGTTTTTGAGGAGGTGCCAACAATTTCGGAACTCATCAGGCTGCCACCTCGTACCTGTGCAGGAAGTGATACGTTATGGTACAAACAGATCCATGGCTAATGTTCACTTCATTTGCTGTAATATTTATAGTCGCAGTAGTAGGACTAGCTGTTCCACTTTTGCCACAACGGAAGTGTCTGTGTGGAGGATCTTTCTTCTCTTGGGTGATCTTTCATACTGCTAAGCCCACACTTGAATTGTCTTTTGCAATTTTTCAGTCTCATACGATGAGCATTTCTTCCCATATACAGCTTTCATTTCCTCAGGGACCTATTTTGCTTCTTGCCTTGCAAATGGAGAAATTTTATAACGGATTGGGATTCAACCTTTTCCAGCATACATATGCACATACACAATTTCAAATTCCTAACGCCAATACCATTTGTAGCACAAATCAGAACTCCTAAAGCCTGGATGCAAGCATCAACGTTAACTATCCCTGCAGTCAAGTGACGTCGTTCCTTGCGAGAAATGCATCCCAAAGTCATATGGTAAGCGATAAACTTCAACTCAGGACAGAGAGAGAGAGAGAGAACAAGTATGCTAAATAGACTAGTTAGCATATTCTCTGACACATTGCATTTAGCGCGCTGCAATACCTTATTTACTCTTGCCACGAATTTACTCTTGAAAAGCAGTCATTGGCTGCGTGGGTGTGTACCAGCCATCAGTGAGAAATATAAACGGTTTTAGAAAGTAAAATGAAGATAAATTCCCTCTTGAAAAATTGTTACTCTTTTTCCATGTAATTATCGATTTAGCGAACTCAATTTGGGAAACATGTCTTGGATCCTAGAAAATGTGACTTAAGAAGTAGATCATTACATTAACAAGGTTTCTTAACATTATTGACCTTGCCATTGATTAGAGAAACATCAAATCCAATTCGGGAGACATCGTTCTCTTCTGACTTCAGTACGGTGTCTTTTACAAGGAGCGCTAGGTTGTCTAAAACTTTGACTCGCTACCAACGACATTCGCGATGAAAGACTTTAAGGTGTAACCGAAAACCACCACACGCCCACAGCTGCCAAGTTTAAAAGAAATACGATAGAATTTCCTCCAACATGACTGGCATCCGCTTTGCACTTGATTGATGCAGAGTCGAAGTTAAAAATCCTAACGAGCAGCAAGATGTTCTTCAATTTTAACGGAGTTTAGGATAACACGTGACAACGATCTTGCTGTTTAAATTTCTTCGTGAAAACCTAAATCAAACAAGTAAAAGCTACATAAAAGTTTAGAAATCGGATATTCATCTTTTTTCTGGAAAGCTTAGACATGTTGATGACAACTATAGTTTAAAATTTTGATAAGCAGCCACGCTTACTTTAACTAAATTATTTGAGTTTTACGTTCTTGAGATAGATGAAAGTATTCCTGTCTTTCCAAATAAACTCTGCTGCTTTCTACCTACGTATCGTAAAGACTGTCTTCTGTAAAGTGCGAGGTAATGTTTGGTAACCTGATTGGCTCAACCAGCGAATCCATTAATCTAGTTTGCTGTGACAGGGAAAAACGGTTCTCTCATATGCAAATGTAGTCACGAAAGTGGCAGCTCAAGCAAATAATGAAGTAATTAGTTGAACCAAACGAAGAACGTACATGAATGAAGTCATTGGAGCAGGTTTATATACGGGTACACCTTATGGCAGCAACAAGTAAAGAATTCTTGCCAACTTTAGCTCCAGACAACAAGGAACAGAAAAGTCCTAATAAGATTGAGACATTTGTGCATTCAGTGTAATCCATCCGAGTAAACAACACTTTATTTGAGAATAATCACGCGGCATTGTCGTACGATGTTAGATTACATTGCCCAATTATAATAGCAAGGTTCGGATAAATATCCTTAAGGTAGACTGCTGTTATGTTTTTGGTTCGATCAGTAACAGACTCTTCTGCAAATAACTATAGACATTTGAAGTACTTCTTTACTAACAGTCCAACAAAAAACTTTTTCATTTGTGGCCAGTGAAGAAATTTTTACTCTGCGTTCTAAAATGGAGTTTATCTGCGATGTTGATTAATAATTTGCCTCCGCGCTATGTCTACAAGAACATCTTCTGTTTACCATTTGAGAATAATATGAAACTTGGCAACTTTGGTAATAGACATTGTGAAAATCTCCAGGAAACCTTGAATATATCGTTTTACAGGAGATTATTTTTGCAGTACTTGGTCACTGTGACAAAATTCCATGACTTAATAATGACCAATCCCATTCCCACTTCGATTCTCGTACTTTCGGAATACCTGCTTTCTTGAAATGATACCCGTGTCGCTTGTTAGTAATTCATTCTGGTCTACAGCATACATAAACGATTTGGGATCCGTATAAACTGAACGATTCAAAAATTTTAAATCTTTCCATCAAAGATTTATTATATACTCAATGTAGTAGAAATGACTTCGAAGATCATACAGAGGATTATTAGTTCTCTGTGATATATTTAGGCACAAATATTCGATGAACGAAGAGAATACTTTGATATGACGATTGTTTGATACGATATCATGATATTTTAAAGAGATGTTTATTGAGATCGATGATAGTCTGTAGAACGTCATCTTATGAAGAAAGACGAATGGTTAACCTTATCGGGTCGGATAGATAAAAAGGAGCCTAATCAACAAAAACAGTTTCGTTGAAGGAATTTAGTGCCCTCAACAAGATGGTTGGCACAAAAGTCTCGTCTTATGGGTCTGCCATTGGGCTTCTTGCAGAAGTTGAAACTTTCCTTGAGTATCCCTTATGCTGTCATATGAGAAAGTCACTCTTCTTACTGGTTTGATTTTGATTTTCTTGGATCTTCGGAAAGGTCTTGCAAGACTGTTCCACGGTGTCTTCATTTGGCCTCCTCCCATTCTTTTCTTATTGCAAATGTAACCTGTTTCGCCATACAACTTGTTAAAATACAACTTGCAATTGTAATTTCCTGTTGTCTCTTTGCTGTACTTCGACGTTGGTTTCATACTAAAGAATAACCATCAAGACAACTCAATTACAAGATTCTGTTGCAGATATAATATACTGACACCTCATAACCTTAGTGTTTAACACGCGCATAAACTACCAACATTAAACTTGTGTCGCGAGGAAAGCTCGTTTCATGGCTGAGACATTGCAGCGCCACTGCGGTGACTACAGTAACTTGCTCCAAAAAAAACCTAATGTACCAATCAGTTTAAAGTGTGTTACACCGTGCAAATTAGGAGTGGTTATTTTTGTAATTTCATTTTATTTAAAGGGTCACTAAAACAGGTGCACAAAGCGTGTATACTGTCTAATAACGAGAGCTTGTCTGTTTGATCGTATGCATGAAATAAATACGAGCATAACCCAAAAAGTAATAATTCTGGTTTGGGGTTAACAGTAATCGTTACTATGACTACTATGTGATTTTCAGCAAACGGAAAACATCTCTATCCACTGATGTCGAGTAGTTTTTAGCCTTTATCACTGGATATTTGCGCAAGTAATTGAAAATGTGCATACGCATTGAAATGACGAGATGTCCCATTCTTCCTCATTCTGCAAAAAAAAGTATAATCCAGGTCTTTCTTTTGTGTGATTTTTAGAACCTTTGTGATGGTTTACGATGGCAGTACTTTGAATCCGATGATGTAAAGACAGCCGGCTGCGTTGACCGTGGTAAAAAAGTGCATAGATTTTTTTTTCAATAATAAGATAGAACGTTTCTCAGTAAAAGATTGAACCATTGGAGTGATTCTCGAAGTTTGCCCAATCTTTCTTTATAAGTATGTTCTTCTACTGTTGCATATTATAGGATATCTGTATCGAATTTAAGTTGGAGAACTTCTCGTCTTCCAGTTTAAAAGCAGAAAACTCATCCACGATTAATAAAATTTCTGTCTCGAGCTTATAAAATTCAGCAAGTAAATTTATTCTCTGAGAATGGCAAGTCTACTAATTGATTTTTAAGGGAAAGGTCACAACTACTTCCTACTTCCACATTTACTGGAAATATTTTTGTTTGCAAATGTCAGTTTGAAATTGAAATACAGCTTTGGCAGATTCTTGTCTACCTATAAGAATCCTAGGTAGTAGGATTCTTATAGGAATATATAGGATTCTGTAAGAATCCTAGTAGCTAGTATTAATGTGTTTTTTATAAGAATAATACTATAATAAATATTTAAATTTCTAATATTTGAGTTAGACTTTCGCGAATTTCCCAGTTAAAAAAAAAAAAAAACTAGGAATACACAAATATGTTTTGCAACAGCATAGCACAACTGTCATCAGCATAAAACGAACAATGCATCTAATAATTTTCTCCAGTCTTTGAGTTGTATGCATTGCACGCAGCTGTAATTCAAAATATTATTTTTTAAATAAAGTTCGTCGTATAAGATGCGACAGCGATACTTCTTTCTTATTTTACATTGGATGTGCAAGACACATCATATCTACAAGATTAATGATAATAAGAAGAGAAGGGAAAATAGAAGGAACAAGATAGTAGTTAAAGCAGAAAGTATCACATCAGCCGAAGACAAATAGAAAATGATCGGTAACAAAATGGCTTTATTAAACCGGGCCATGGTTATATAACTGGGCACACAAAGTAAGCAGAAACGTTATTTTCTGTTCGTCATCCTGACATTCCCCAAGAACGCCCACTGGCTACGCTACCTTTCATCAAATACAAAACGTATGTTTGTTTTCTCTCGGTGGTCTGTTAGCTGGTTTCTGGAGGGAGTGTGGGTGGTTGGTTTACCTCAATGAAAAGGTTCTCGCATCTTTTGCTACCCAGAAACGAAGTCCTACAAGTGACCTTCGTTCCATTTGTTCCATCCGTCCTAAAATTAGGAATGAATCACGTTTAACTACCACCTTGGTGGCGTGCTACACCACAGGCGCATACATTTTCCTTAAAAATATATATATGATAATGAAACTAACTCACCACAGTGCCATTCATCGGAGTTATCCTTGCAGTCCGATTTTCCGTCACAGTTAAAACGCTGTTCCACGCAAGCGTCGCTGCTGTTGCAAGGAAAGTACCCGGGTGGACACCCAGACGTGGAATGTTTTGGAACTCCTAAACTGAAGAAGAAAATATTAAATTGTTTTTTTTTTAAATGTGGGTTAAATTTGAATAAAATCTTTAAATGGTATATTTTATTTAAGAAACTTCCTTCTGTGCAGACCTTGATAATATCAGGTTCTGGGACACACCTACAAACGCTGCTCGATGATGTCAATCTTCCAGCTTGTTGGCCCAGTGGTTTGAACAAGGTTCCATTTGTTTGAAACTTTTAATTATGACCATCATAAATATGTCATAATTCAAGGTTATAAATTTAATACTTCTGGACTTTCATTAATCAAGATGCGATGCTATCAATTCACAATGTAAATAATGCTGCAGTTGAATAAAAAAATAAAAAGAACTAAATTCATGGGATGCTGAGAGAGAGATTAGTGGGGAATGAATTTTATTTAAGAAGAAAAAAAAAATTCTCCTATTACATAAGCTTAGAAAAAAAACAAATTCCTCAGAAACACATTTTCCTTTTGTATTCCACAAATCGTGTGTGTGCGCGCAGCAAACTTACATGATATACGCAAACATTAGTAGGATCATTCTCTTTATGTAGCTTTTATTATCGCTGGAAACTGCACCACTGAAATTTGGAAATGTTTTAATAACGAGTTATTAAAGATTCCTTTTCGAGTGATATGACGTGGAAGTCTAAACCACACATTAAATTTCTTCCATGTCGTTAGTCCTCAAAAGCTGAGAACCAAATTGTTCAAAACATGGAACCCACCATTAGACTAACATTCTCTATTCCATTGATAATTTTTCTTAATTATTGAAGGATAATACATCCCAGAAACCATATTTCCGCGAAATTTGCCTTTAGCAATGTTAAACGCAAATATGGAATCATCCGTCTGAATAGAACTGTTTATATTTCGATAAATGCGACTGAATCTTGTCCCCATCCTCTGGAAAGAAATATCATGGTAATGTTTATTTTGACCATACTGTACGCATTATTAAAACAACATAGTGAAAAAAGTGATCAATTGAAATATATGGCTATTTGATGAACATTTTCCCCTTTTATGTATTTTAATGAGGTTTCAAAGTGACCATAAACAAGATTTTGTTCAGCATTCCTGCAAATAGGCACGGTTTAACGAAATACTGTTTATTATGAACCAAACGCTACTGGGATTTTATTAAAGTTCAACTCCAAAAACCATAAAAAGAAATTTTATGGAACGTCCATAATTTTCGAATAACCATTTATTATTATAAATATGCATAAATTATATTATTAATTACATGCACAGCAATAAATCTTTTAATCACATAATAATGTTATTCGTATATTAATAAAGTTAATTACATTTTCTGCAATATGTATATAATTATAGCGAATTTACTAATACCTTAAATCGCAATTTCATACTGAATTTATTAATGGGCACTCCGATGAGCATGTCGGTTGCTATGACAACGAAATGTGGGGAACTTGTGGAAGGATGGTAGCTTTTAACTCGGATCTCTCTCTCTCTCGCACACACATGTTATTTTAATTTCGAAATAATTAAAATGCTCCCGAGTTCGTTGCTCATGCTTTATGTAATTCAAAGTCCAATAACCAACCCTATTAACTGCCTTGTTTGTAGTTATGGATCTCTGGCGTGAAAATGCATTTTAAGGGCTTTCTGTCTGTCTGGTGGATTTGGAAAACAGGACTCGAATGTCACTGCAGACCTAGCGAATTAATATGATGTTTATAAGCAGATAATAGTGTACCACGTTTATCAGGTATAAAAATAGCCAGCAAGGTAACAAGAGGTCATAATTGAGGGGAGACAGAGATTAAGTTTAGTCTGAGAAAAGGGGATTTTTTTTCTGTCCAGGTCGCCCTAGACGAAACTGTAGACTCCTAAAAGCAATTAGCCATCATTTAGCCTTGAAAACATAGTTGTATAATTAGCTATTTATTAGGAACTATAAAATTATATTCGTAAACGATAAACAATTTCGATAAACGCGAAGAAAAACATAGTAATTATATTAATTTACACCCCTCCACCCAGAAAAATATTCTGGTTAGTTTAATAGAAATAAAAATAAAGCTACTGTATTGACAAAGATATATTTCTCAGAATAAATAAATATATATATTTTAAATATTTACAAATATTATATATAAATTAATTTCCAATGTAGTACAGGGATTCTTCGTTTAAGAGAGAGATATGAGTTTTGATTTTGCAGCAAGGCCACGAGGCGGCATTTTTGTGTATAAACTGTGTGTTGGAAGGTCGGTTTGTCTGCTTTGTGAAATGGAAAATTCGACTTTTTGGGAGATGAAAATATGCAACCCTTCCCTTGCACGAGTTGAGTATGAGGCCCGTACCTTATAATTACCTTGTTCTGCCCTATTTTATAAGAAAACGCGTAACTTTAAAAGAAAAGCAGAGTTGGAGAAAATTCTATAACTCAACGATGGGAAGAGCCTCTCAGCGATCGCTAATACGGCAATTTCTTATTTATACCTTGACAATATAAAAGATTGAAATTAAATTCTTCGTGTCTAAGGTAAATGAAGCATTAAGTACATTTTTGTTTGATTTGTATCCGAATTTTTGCTGGTTCCTTCTGGATCGAAGCATGTAGAATACCTTTTGGTTTATCTTGAAATCTTCTGATTCATATTACATACTTCTTAACTAAGTTACTAAAGACGTTATGCGAAACCAGCAGAGGCTAATCGATCCAAAGTACAACTGAAATTGCTTAACTGCTCTGAGCAGGAGGCTCAGACTCATCGGAACTTGCGGGCCAACTAGTGAGTACAGTAGTAGGCAAAATAAAAAAGAGTTATCACCGTATGCCTTCAATTAGATCACTCGGAACAATTGCTGCAATAAACTTATTATGGGAACAAATTTCGCTACTGTCAACCCACATTAAACGTCTTGAAAACAATCAAAGTGTCATAACGTCGCTGTTCATGACAGATGGGACTCATTTCGATTTTAACGACCAAGTTGACAAAAGAGAACTGTCGTTCATTGGCTGAGGAACTTAGAACGCTTCTTCACTTCTCAGGAGAAAAATTCCGGATCCTGTATTGGATATCAATTTTTAGTGCTTTTGAATGATGGATTTTCCAATGACCATCCATGCATTTAAAAATTGGTTCTCTAAATAATAGAACCACTCAATAACTGATTAATAAATAGATGCGAAATCAATGATGCTACTGGTGTACCTTCTGCATCTTTGGGCTATGTGTAGCTCATTTATCTTATGGGTGATAAGAGGAATGAAATCTTCATCGTTTGGATGAGGTGTTGCCTAGGGTAGAGAATTGGTTTTTTGATTCAGCGTACGTATCTGAAGGCGGAAAAATACCACCAGCGAAAAATCCATGACATGTAAAACTTAAATTTAAACAATAATAATAATAATAATGAAATCTTGGGAATTATTGTCAACAATAATGAAACCCCCAGATCGTACATTTTTCATATAGATTTGAATTACAGAACAAATTATGATAAATTTAGACAATCTTTGACAAATCTTTGGGTCTATTTTTAGACAAACCGTACGTGGAATTTGTACGAAAGAAATTATATGATTTTGTTTTCGCATGACGTATCCGATTTAATGCCATCCTATTAGTCCTTTACCAAATAAATTACATCTACTTGTATTACGCTAAAGAAGTCTTACCTTTGTGGGGAGCCAATAGAAGTAAAAAGAAAAAGAACCAGATAAGTCATAGACGACACGTGTTGCCGTCCATCATGACAACACGTGTGGTCCCTCATGACAGGGTGTCCAGGGAAAGCGGTTGGTAAATGACATCAAGGTGCGGGGATGGTCTCGCCACGAAAATGATCATCATCTGTTGATTTCTGGCACAAACATGATGGTTATCTAAGGGAAGAGTTAAAAGAATTATGTGAAACCGAATTTGATGCCATAAAGATTAGAAATATTTTAATTTGTAAAATGGCAAATGTCAAAATAAGTATCTATGAAGATTTGCAGTGACTAACTTGAAAATTTTATTATGCTTTCCTCATTGCAAATTGGAATCACCACAATCTATTTATATAACAGTGTATAATTCTTTAATTTTTAGAACTGGCGTACCCTCGCTAACACAGTTGATATAACCGATGTTTCTCCACCCGTGTGAAATAGACCTTGGTTCTATTCCTTTTGAGATTGTTTAAACGCCATAGTCAATCTCAGGAGAGGATTGCGTGATTTAATCTTTCGAAAACTCGAGTTTTTATTCCAAAAAATGGAAAATATACCATCGAATACATAATTTTTATATACGTGATATACTGTAGTTTCTTCCCTGCATCAGCGTTAATTCTAAAGTACCCATCTGACCACCCAACCAAAAAATGTAAGTACTGCAGTAGATAACAGCATAATCGCAAAACTCAATCAGTACAGAATTTGACCTTTATAATGATGACTTGTCGCAAAGTGAACGGACCTTTCTTCTTTAGAGAAGCTACCATCATGGACAGGGTGCATCTGTTACAGAATTCCTTATGCCTCAACTGCAGTATTGACAATGACGGGGACGTCAATCTCCAAAGAGTAAAATCTAAAGATTTTACCCTCTGAATCAGGTTTGGTTCATGTACCCTATTCACACAATAACGTTTTATTTTTAAAACGTTTGTGGATACCCTGTTCACTGTCAATTATATTTATTCTTTGCAATCCTAAAAAGATTTACAAACATAAAACACTAAAATTATTTCAAAAATTCAATCATGTTTTCTTTTCTTTTTATTTGATTAGAGTAATTATTAGATATCGGTCAAATCAACCTTTTTATCTTCAATCAACCCCATCTAGAGGAGAAAGGAGTGATTTATTTTTGCTCTTTGGGTTCCCATTTTCTATAGAAACTCCATAAAGCTTTATCTATAACTGTAATTACAGAATTTCTTTCGAAATAGTATTTTTTTTTTTCTATATTTTCTTATTAAATTGAAAAAAGTTGATATTAAAGTCTGGATCGTGTATTTTTTTTTTCTTATTTCACGTAATTGGAAATTGCCGATGTTCCCCCTAATCGTATATCTCTTGGATTTCATAACCAATCACAAAAGAATTCTGTGCTCTTTCCAGTAATTATTCTACTGTAGAAAGAAAAACGTTTAGATATTTCAAAAGCACAACTTCAAACAATAACAGAACCTTGCATCAAAACGGAGGCGAATCAACAAATATCAAAATTAATGAAATAAAACTTTACTCTCACAATACGTCTTTTAAAACTTGAAGACTCTCAACAGATTTTTAAAAATCAGGTAATTTTATAAGCGTACTGTTGAGTTTCAACAAATTTAAGTTTTATACCTCGAATGGAGTTTTTCAAACACTTCGCTGCAGCAAACAAGTTGAAATATCTATAAATCAGTTTTATTATACGTAGTAAAGTCGACCTTCCATTTCTTTTTATTATCCGCTTCTGCGCGAATTTCGGATCTTGCGATGTTTGACAATCTAACTGACAGTTGCACAATAAGGAACCTTGAAAAGCGACGAAAAAGTTCGTGCCTTTCCGAGCAAAAACATGTGGAGCAGAAAAAATATGATAGGTAAGGACATGGACGGAAACCGCTGCTCTGATGAATGAGATAGGAGGTTTGTTCAAAGAGCTATCTGCAGTAAGGTTCAGTGATCATGATGAACCCAACATAACTTGCATCAAAGCAAGTTATGTTGGGTTCATCCTTTCACATTTTGTTATCATCTAGATGTCCGAATTCATGCCTCGAAAATATAATAAAGGTCTAATCAATATTAAGCATATCTTTATTCTGTAAGAAAGTTTTATATAGTAAACATTATTTGCAGTCGCGCAAGGATTTAATATTCTTACCCCTTGAGTTATATGGAAAAATATCGCAAATTTAGATTATTTACTTCATGTTAAATAGGTATATTGGCTTTTAATTATCTGGCAATTAATTGTTAAAGTGTAAACTATAAATATTGGTAAAAATTTAAACCAAGGTTATTCCGAATAATATTATTTCATCATCACTTCCATCTGAATTCAGTATCTTCTCAGCTGAATTATATGCAATTAAACCAGCTTTTGGATAAAGCTGCATATAATCCAACCACCTTAGATTTAACCAATATTCCTGTTTCAGCATCAGACTATGCACTAATCATTCATGCTGCATGCATATCAGAATAGGCGCATTATAGCCATAGAGGCTTATGCGCCATTAAACGCCCATAACAACAACAAGCATATCAGAATGGACACACTCAAATTAATAACTCTTTCAGTTTAAACAGGATCCAAAAATTTGGCGCTTCAGTGTCCGTACATCAAGAAGTAGTCCTTACAAGGGCAAGGATAGGTCATACTCAACTGACTCACCTTCATTTACTCACAAGAGATGATCCACCACATTGTTCTATAAATCTGACTGTTAAACGCATTTACATTGACTGCCCTTATTATAAACAAGACAGAACTTCAACCATGCTGTCACTGGTTAATATTCGTAAACCAATAACTCTAGAGAATCTCATTGGTGACAAGGCAAATATTTCTGAATTTTTCAACTTCCTCAAGCAAACTGGACTTTTTAATCATTTCTGACTTTACGAAAATTTCTAATTTATTTATATAATAAATGGATAGACGCGTTATAGCGAAAGCAGCTTCATCATCAGCAGCAGCCATTTTCAATCCACTGCAGGATGAAGGCCTCTCCAGCAATTTTCCAGTTCCTTCTGTTTTGTGCAATGGTCATCCATTTACTATCCACGAACTCCTGAATTTCATCTGTCCATCTCCGTTGTTGTCTTCCAGGTTTTCGTTTAGCCCCTCTTGCGTACCATTCTGTTATTTTCTTAGTCCATCCGTCATGTCTTCAAGCTGTGTCCAGCCCAAGACCATTTCAATTCCGAAGCAACTTATGCGCCATCAAACCCCCCCATAACAACGACAACAAACCAAGGCAACTTTCAAAGATACTTTATATGAAGTACTGGTGAAATTGCCGTTTGGTTTCAGCCGTTAGTTTGAGTCTCATCCAGGTTCTTGGAATCCTTAAGTAAGCTGAATTTTCTTTTTTCTCTATCAGAACAGAAAAACTGACCTTTATAACACACATTATGAAATCAAGAGTACCATGCAATAAAAAGGAGACAGGAGACATTATTTGTCTTCAGGCAAGTAAAAAAAAAACACTACCTAGAAAAATATTGTCGTACGTGGAGGGGGGGAATGTTTAAGTAAGAGTTTGAATGACCTATTTCACAGAAAGAACATGTACATTCCAGGAAAAGTGTTGAATACAGGCCTGAAGTTTCAGTAGCGAACAAAACGTTTGGAAGGAATACAGATTGAAGAAAGTAAAGACGGAAATCAAACAAGATTTCCAGAAACTCAATTTATTACATGCAAAGAAACGGATAAAATCTATAAGTTGTAAATAGAATAGAAAAAATGATTTGAGGACAATACCTGCCAGACAGACTTTTAAAGGCAAACACATATACGCGGCGCCAGCAATCACTCTCAGGTGCTGACTTAAGAAAGCAATTTCCTGTGTTTTTTTTTTTCTTGCTCTTATGAAAAGCTAGACGCGATATAGCAACACATTGAGAGTGCCAGATGGGCAATTTTGGTGTTAGGTCAAAAACAGATCCTTGAACTATGATTCCATAAAACATTTTCAGGATAGTTGATAAACATTATTCGGAACACGAATTTTAGTTCTCTCACACACACACCCACACACCTGGAAATAATAACGGAGTCTGACATGACAGTCTTAACAAGAAGATTACCAAAGAAAAACCTGAAAGAAAAGTTTGATTCTTTGTCTTCAGTAAAGTAAAATGACATGTGAAGACTGATTTTCCAATCTTATTTGTTGCAAGTTTCAAAGAATGCAGTTTATTTTCCAAGCTAGAAGGCTCATTCATTTGGGGATGATAGTGAATAAAATTAAGAATTACTTCTTACTGAACAAATTGGAGTAAAGAAATTTACTCGAATATTGAGTAGACGTTACAACAGGTTGGTTTTAGGCTAAAAGTTGGCAGAAAGTTAGTTTTGGGCTAAATAAAACTCCTATGAACTCCTGCGCTATTAAAATACGTACGGAAGTTTTATAAGCTGAAATTAAGACTTTTGTCTCGAGTACCTCCTTACAACACAAGATAAATTTCTATTTCACGTTATTTTCTTGACATTTTGACACTGGCTGGGGATAAACTTCTTTCTGTGTCACATTTGCATACGAGTTTCAGTAGAAATGCTGGGTTATACGCACGCAATCTTCACCACCATCGATTTATCAAAAAAATAAGGACGTGGCTGGCTGGCAGGCATCTCATAAGAAGTGGTGTGAGTGCGCGCGCGCGTGTGGTAGGTCATTTGGCGCCAACTTGTAGAAGCAGCGACTCATCCCAAACTAATGGATTGAAGCAGCTACTAAAAAAAGTGTTATCATGCAGGCTTTCGTTTTGTTGGCGACTTCTATAGTTAAGAATCTCGAGGAAGAAATGAAGGGGGACTATTTAAAGAAACGTAAAACATTTTTTTTTAACGGCGTCAGACACACTTGTTCGGTCTAAGTGGTGGTAATATGCAGCTGCGCCCCCCTCAGCTTTATCATACTTTTTCTTCCCCGTTCTTAAGAATATATAGAGGTCCTTCTGGAAGACCAAAATTAGAAATAGATTGACAAAATCCTTTCATCTGTCCACTTGGTTTTTCATCCAGTACGACTTTTGTCGTCTTTTTTAAGTAATAATCTCCTTAAGGATTTCTAAAACGTTGTTGCATCGATGTAAGAAGCAAAAATTAACGAGTAAATCTCGCTCTACGCACTGCACGTTCCAGATTCTCCCCAGTGTCCTTGTCAAGTTGAAGGGCTGCTGGTTAACGTTCGCCTTGATTTATGAGTAATTTTACCTTCCTCCTATCGAAATATGCGTACCCAATATGTTTATGCGATTCCTGGCCGGGTTTAATACGCTGATTATCAGAACTATTTATGAAGCTTTAAAGTATGCAATATTAAAATAAGAACGAATAAGATTTGGTATAAAACGATATTAGAAACGGAAAATTTTAATGAAATTCTCGTAACTACTGCTTCAATGTGATATTAGGGTATTTAATTAAATAGAACCATCAAAACCGTATAATTTTAAATGTCTACAAGTACCTATTATGCCAGTATTGTAGAGTATGCGAAGTTGTCAGGCAACTGGAACCTGTTATTAATGGTTACTTAGTAAGGACAGGTTTCCAGGAGTAAAAAAATACAATGAATTATGGAGAAGCCTATGAATATTTTTTATCAACTCATTGGAGCGAACTCTATTTATTCTTATGATTGGCCGTGAAAGATTTTGAAACGTTTTAGGCAATAGAAGGCAAATGATAGTCCAACTGGTTGGAAGGTACCCGAGCTGTTCTTTTTTTCGCCTTATTTTTAATATTGTCAGTTTACAAAGAACTGCATGTTTCGAATCCATTCTAGAAACAACCCAAGTACGCTGTGACGCTAAGTATCATGGTGATATATGGTAGTGATGTAAACAGAGCGCGATAGCAACCAATCGGATTTCGTGTTCCACAATCATTGGTGGGAGTGCTGACTGATTCATTGGCCGTATGAGGTTATCATAGCTGTGACACTGGGTTTAGCATACTGATTCAAGTACCTATATGGAACTAGTGGCCCTGAACTAAATTTAAGTGGATGTTTCGTTCCCTAGTGCGATCACTCAGAGGACTCCAAGGATGTTTTAAGCAGTGGCATTAATGAAGCTGTAAAGAGAAGAAAAACTTAAATGTCTTATTTGATTTATTGGCGTCCCCTGAAATTTTTAAATATTTTGTGTAATTTAGTTTTGTTGATCTTTTCAGTCATCAGCCCTTAATGAGTGATTAATTCTGAAGGCACGCATACCAGGTCTCTTGATCCTTGAAGAAATTTGCTTACTTTAGCCGTTTGAAAAATGTCTTAGGATCCATATTTATCTAGCTTCTGGATTAGGCTTCTAAACAGCATCTGTTCTGAAATTGTACAACTTCAAATCAAAGCTATAAATAAACGATATAAACACAATATCGAGATGAATATTAAGAATACTACTCCGTATGGTTTAAAAATACCCTCCAACGACATTAATAGTTATCCCAATGTGCCACTAGCCAATTCATACTGTTTGTAGAAGTTTTGACAGTGAAGCAGTATTTCCATAACTCCATCCTTGACCTCATCATACAAGTTATAAACCTAGCCTTTCAGATTTCCTTTAAGTTTTACAAGATCTGTACTATATGCTGGGTAGTCCAATACCTCCTGCTGAATTTTGTTGCGAGTCTCAGTTTCTACTAGCGACATATTGGGGGTCGACGTTTTCGCGAAGAACTGCGCTTAATTTTAATTATCTTGCGTAAATGAGATTGCTTAGCAGTGACATTGACTCATTCACATACCATACAGTCTAGTTCTATCCCCTTCCAAGTGTTTGGAAGCGTATAAGAAATCCAAGTTGTTGTAGCTTTAATTAATTCATCAACAAAAGTACAGTTATAGATTGTGTTCCAATTCATCTCCCTAAATCGTTCCAGACATGTCCAGAAGAATTTAGATGTAGAGATCTAAATGGCTACTCAAAGCGAAAACATAACCTCTCTTTGAGGGAAGTTCGTAAACCAACTGAACCCTATATGGAAGGGCATTATCATCCCACGATAATAAATTCAATGGCCTGTACTACCTCTAAGAAAATTCACGAAGTACTCAAAGATTTCTCTCCATGTAGCTATGAGCAGTTAATGTTGCCCTCAAATATGTAGAGATCGGTACTGCTTAGATCATCTGACCATCGCTACTCTAGGTGGTCCTTTTTCCAGGTTAAGAGACCACCTACCGTTAGAGGAATCGGAACGTCTTCAACGTTCTTACCAAATGATACTTGTGGCCTTGGCTCCAAAGGTGTTTTTCCCACCAAATCATGTGGCTATCCGGCTGGAAGGAACTGAAAGGACTTTTAAATCATGTACCGTCTCTTCAAGTTCGTTTCTTAAAGCCTTCTGCATAAGTTTGCCATGAAATTGTCGTTCTCGTAACCCGTGAGAGCTGAGGAGGGGAACTGCCTTCTGTTATCTGCCTATAGTATCAGAATATTTTAACTTGCCTTCGAGATATAATTTCTGATGTTGTTGCCATAAGCTCGAAATTAGTATTCTTTGCACCCTTAAAGGTTATACCCATCTCAGCTTGCAATTATCCTGCTACTCTGAACGCCGCTCTGAATCTTCCAGTTTGAGGTTACATTCAACAGAAAAAGAAATGAGATAAAATGCTTTCTATACTTCAGTTATAAATGAGTTGTTCTTTTGCAATGGGCAATTTTAGAGACGGCCTCTGATTTACAAGTTTCGTAATACGATTTTATATTCCATAAAATCATATTCCGAATTCATATTTGGATTTACATTATGAAGTTACATCGTCAAATTTGGTATAAAGTTTTACTTAATTTAGGTACACCCATTTTAACTAAACCTTTGGAGTACAATGTATTATATATAAACTTGGAGAGAGTTTAAATAAATGTTAGTTTTCCTTTTGTATTATGCATCTTGGCCTGCTTTCATCTGAGTGACGTGTGCGTATACACGCTTACAAATCTCTCGAGATTATTGGATACCGCATGGTTCAAAGGTTTTTTTTCTGCGAGAGCGATGAAAATCAAATGTTTTTGGTTAAATTGCTATCTCTGAGTCTATAGATTGATCTGTAGCGTGGTGTTCTCATTCAATATCCTGAGTTTTAGTATGAAGCGCATATAATAGACAATTATGACCGATTACGTGACTATTCCCACGTAGTTTGTCATGAGAAAAATCATGAGTTATTGAGGCTAGTTATATTATACCAAAAAAGATTCATTAAATTCTCTACAATCAGTTTCATTCTGATTCTGGCATATACACACGGTCCCTGTGGTATGTGGCAAGTGGTGTCTTAACGCGCAGGACGCTTGGGGAATTCTTCTAAGCCAGATGTTAAGGTTGTTGAATCTTCTAGATCCAAAATCTGTACCTATAGCTGATGGAATTTCTTTATCTGGTAGGTCGGGGAGGATAATAAGATCAAAAGGAAGAATGAATTACTTAGAGAATAATTAAACACTTAATGTGTAAACATGTTTACCAGTGTGTAATCACGCAACGCCTGAATTAGATACCCACAACATCGGAACTATATACATCGATACTCCTACTCTTTCATTAGCATCCAAGCACAATAAACCTACATCTCATTTCGGCCAATGACAGTGGTTAATTCTCAATATTAAACTTCTCTCGTTGTATTCACTGCCCTTGATGGCTCAAATCAGATGCTACATGTAAACTGTCCTCAGAAACCTAAAACGCGTGTCTAACAACATTCCTCCAGGAATGCTCAGCTTTTCGCAGTCAGTTGACTGCAAAAGTAAATCTCTCATTCTTATGGATAGACTAAAATTGGCTTGCCAATTATCTGTTGTCAGAGTTGCGTAATATTTCCTGATATTTTCACTATTCCTGTATTTCTTTGACAGCTGTACACCTTTTCAATTTTCGTGTATTCTCGGAACTGCCACTTGAGAATGAAATAAGTTCTGTTGTGAAACTCCAAGTAGACTTCACAGAAATGGATAAAAAGGGGGAAAAAATAGGAAATCTGACTGCAAATTGATTTTCGTTTTATATTTTTCTCTATTGCATTTTTTAATGTAAATTTTATCTTTTCAATGTCTTTTAAAGATAAAAATCAATCATTTGACTGCCCCTTTTCTATTTTTAAAAGAAATAATCCCGTTGAGTAAACGAATGGGATCAAAATCAAAATTACCGTATTTATCCGCGAATTTAAACTAATAAAAAACGTCACAATAAATTGATTTATTTTTATTGTACATTTCTCCTACTTCTTCTGTGAGAAAAAAGCAATGACAAAATATTTAATAAAGTTTAATAGATCATTATATCAATGTACCGCTAGAATCTTTGGTTGGAATTTTCTATAATGCATAAAAACAATTTGTTTCGCGGTTCTACTTCTATTTTTTTTTTTTTTTTACTGCATAACCATCTTCGTGCTTCTTAATACTCTCCTCTCGCAGTCGTGGGAGTGACCTACTTGAACCGATAGCATTTCCTCGCTCCTCGTGACTTCTACAAAAACTTGTATACAGCAACCTCTTTATGCGTCACAGAAAAACATGACAAAAGAAGAAACTGTGACCACCGTTGACTTATGCGTCCGTCTTGTTATGCCACTCAGGGGGTTGTATGTAACCGTGTATGAGAGCGTCAATGACCGTGTATGGTATTGATGGAGGAGGCAGGTATCACAGCAGGCCTAACCAGCTAAAGATAATTTATTGAAGCTGGACTCGCTCTCCAAGGACGGGTAGCACCGGTTGCTTTCGCTATTAGCTGTCTTTTGTATGTTGTAAAAGAAGCCTGCTTCTTTCTACTTCTAATTACATAACGATGACAACCAAGGAAGCAGTTACTGGAGTGCGAAGACACTTCAATGAAGGTGGGCGGTAGCTCAACCACCAGCATGACTTTTACTGATTAAATAACGAGTCTCTAAAAGTAATTAACTTGTGTTATGGGTAAGCCCGCACCTTATCTTTTCTTCAACTAATTTTGGTAATAACTGACACGTAGCAATTCATCTGAGGCTTCTAATCAACCATCAGCATTTCACGAAGCACTGATACTTGTAGTAAATTAAAACACGCTTTTAATCCACTTGTAACAATATCTGGAGTGGTGCATTGTAGTCTTTAAACCTCATATACAAAAGAACAAGCAGTTACGTTGCAGTTCGCTCATTAAAATACTTTTAAATAGATAGGACAGCAATTCGTTGAGCGGATCTGAACTTAGAGAGGAATTAATGGCTGCCATAGCGCAGGATTTAGTATATAACGGATTCCGGAGTTTCCCAAAATGTTTCTAAGGTAGTTGTGGATAGATGCGACAAGAGATGAAAACTTGAGACTTTTTATTCTAGCGATAGTTACTATTAGCTATCAAAAAACAATCTTTTTAAAACTTAATGTCCTAAAAAATTCTAGTGGCAAGTTGACAGAATTGAAAAATTGCAATTTCGGCATAGAAATATTTCTTTGGATCTCGATTATAAAAACGTTGCCGATCTCTAATGTAGACAGTGATGAGGAACTTTTAGGGTATTAGCCAGTCAAAATTCGTTTCACCAAACAGCTGCTTTGAACAGATCGGGAGACTCATATCATATTTGCACTGCGGTTTCTGACACTTCAGATCGATGGTGAGTGGTCATCCAACATTTATAATCTGATGAAACAGTTTTTTAGTAAAAAAAATAGTGTGGACTCTGAGAACTGAGAAGATTGGTAACATGTCTGCGACATTCAGGGAGAGGAAATGACTGGTCATAGGTATTTTGGTCTATTTTCCTTTTTATATCACGTGGTAGATTAAGTAATTTGTTTTCTAAATGATACAATTTAAAGGAATTGAACCACTTCAATGCCAAACGTGTAAACTATTTATGGCTACGTTTCGGAAACTCACCGTTTCCTGTCTTCAGGCTTATGAGGGGTTAATAAGGCTTATCAGTGTTTGAGGAGTGATACTACAAGTTTTGATAATGATATTTGATTATTTACAATATAATGTATTTTAATTGTACTATACTCCTTTCCGTGTACAACTGTCGTATAATTATCACACTTTCTTTTCTTGTACCTTTAATTAACTCATTAATTAATTAAGATAGTTTACGAAAAATGCCTAGAGGTTTTTTCATAGTGATTTCATTCTTCAGGTGTATCACGCTTCAGGTATTAAATCTGAATTCTGGCCCCTCAACGTGGGCACCTGTACGTGGTGAGGGGACCTCCCAGTGATGCTGCTGGTTTTCCAGATTAGCATCACTGGGATCCAACGCCCATACCTTGGTTCCAGGGTTACACCATTGGAATCCGGCGTGTGCAGCCGTGCGCCGCGACCCGTGGAAGCGGAAAGGGGGATCCTGGTGGTTGAGGGGCCCAGCCTTAATTCACCACTTTGGCCCCTGCTTCGACGAGACGGGTGGTCCCGGACTGGCTCGACTGGGATCAATCGGCGGGTGGTTTTATACTGCTAGGGTCAACTGCGTTCCAATAAGTCTCCCTCCCTTTGGTCCTGGGACGGGATAAAGACTTATTGGTAACGTGGGTATGGTGTTCTAAGCGAACTCGGCGTCCCATTCGTGTACGCAGTACCTGCTAGTTCACGGGTGGGCACCCCCTCGTAGGGCTCCGTGGTGGGTGAGGTACTTAGGCATCAGACACTTTTTCTTTACTCTCATGAGTAATTTAAATCCTTCTTCTGGGGCCCCAACAAGGCCCCTACCTAACCGATCAGATGAGAATGACACCAATACTGCCAAAAGAGCCAGAACTGAGGATAAACCACCATCTATTACACCGCTTTTCCTCATACTCCATTCTACCGGAGAGCAGTCAATTGGGAAGATGTCACCCTTCTTCATCCAGAAAGGATTAGAAGGGTTGGCAGGATCACCAAAATCAGTAAAACGGCTGCGTTCTGGCGATCTTTTACTCGAAGCTTTAAATATAAAGCAAGCAGAAAAAATATTAAACGCGACATCCATAGGGGGAATACCAATCAATGTAACACCCCACAAAACTTTGAACTCTTCACGCGGTGTCATTTCAGAGTGGGATCTTCTTCATGTCTCTGAAGAAGAGATCTGCTCTGAACTAAAAGACCAAGGAGTGACAGCTGTCAAGAGAATATCAATGCGGAAGGAAGGGAATCTCGTCCCTACCCGAGTTTTCATCCTAACATTTAACACCCCACGGCCTCCTAGTTCCATCAAGGCAGGGTATTTAAACTGCCCAGTGTGGATCTATATTCCAAACCCACTGAGGTGTTTTAAATGCCAAAAATACGGACACTCACAAACGGCTTGTCGTGGTAACCCTGCCTGTGCTCGATGTGGTGCGAAAGACCACGAGAGCAAGGAATGTTCAGCTCCTAAACCGATCTGTGTAAATTGCCAACAAGATCATCCTACCTACTCCAGAGCATGCCAGCGGTGGAAGGATGAAAAAGAGATTCAAAAATTGAAAACGGAGCTGAATATCTCCTACCCAGAGGCTAGAAAACGCATTCAACCAATAAATAGCGGAAAACCTTCATATGCCCAGAAGGTTTCTGCGAAGTGCACTATCGGTACGCAGACTGAGATGACTGTACCACCAAGAGAGTCATTCACACCGATTTCCCGCTATTTATTGAGTTCACAAAATCCCACCAAAAAAACGCAATCACCTGCCACTCCTATATCCGTACCTCCTAATGCTCCACCACTACCAAAACCAAGTGGTGAAGAGCCAACAGTAATAAGAGAAACAATGGATGTCGAGCACAAGGAGGTACCGGATGAATCAGTCTTGGAACTCTTTGCTGAGGAAGAAATGGACACGGGACAGCGTCCTTTCTTCCCCAAAAAAGATAAAGCCAAGACTGATAAAAGTAAGCCCTCAGCACTTCGGAAGCCGCCTGATGGACCCACCAAGCCAAAATAATGGCTAAATTCCTACAATGGAATTGTCGTGGATTCCGGCGAAATACTGATGACATCAAGGCCCTCCTGCAAAAGCACGAGCCAGTTTGCTTTTGCTTGCAGGAGATTTATCTAAAGGCAAATGATGATCCCACAATGCATAACATCACAATCTTTCGTAAGGATAGAATGCGGATGGTCCTGCTCATGGAGGAGTGGCTATCCTTGTGGGTAATCAGACCCCAGTTCAGCCCTTGCTAATTACAACCAGCATTGAGGCTGTTGCAATTCGCCTTACAGTGGGATTTTCATTAACTGTTTGCTCTATTTATTTGCCACCTGGGACTGACATCTCCCAGGAAGACCTTGATGATCTTGTATCGCAGTTGCCTCCCCCTTTCTTACTTCTCGGGGATTTTAACGGACATAACACCCTGTGGGGTAGTGCTAAGATCAATGGAAGGGTACGGGTCATAGAGCGTTTGCTCAATGACAATGACCTTTCCCTTCTAAATACTGGAACAAACACCTTCTTCCACATGCCTACCCGTACCTTTTCTGCCATTGATCTCTCTATCTGCTCCCCTTCTCTACTCCCTTCACTCACTTGGGAAGTGGAGGAGAATCCATACGGAAGCGATCACTTCCCTGTGATAACCTTGTTACACAGTGGGAGACCATGTCTTCCTTTTAGGTTACCACGGTGGAAGATTGATCAGGCTGACTGGACTGCCTTCCAACATCAGGCAAATTTTGATCTTAGCACAGTCAGTCAAGAGTCTATCAATGATGCAGTTAAGTACATCACAGAAAATGTTGTCCAAGCAGCTGCGAATGCTGTTCCAAAAACATCTGCCCGGTTTCCACCATTTCCCAAACCTTGGTGGAATTCCCAATGCACAGCAGCAAAAAAGGCTCAAAACAAAGCGTGGGGGATATTCCGCCGATATCCTACCACGACCAACCTTATAGCCTTTAAACGTGCACGAGCCAAAGCACGATATATCCGCCGTCAGAGTCAAAAGGAATCGTGGATCCGTTTTACATCATCTATTAACCAGTCTACCAACTCTAAGGTAGTCTGGGATAAAATCCGGAAAATGAAGGGAAAATATACATCCCACCCTTCTTCAATCCTAGATTATAATGGATGCGCTATTGCAGATCCAACTGCAATAGCTAATTCTTTTGGGGAAACATTCTCTAACATCTCTGCAACATCTTCGTATTCCCCAGAGTTCCTGGTCCTGAAACATAAACTGGAAAAAGAAGCACTTAATTTTAAGACCAAGGGCCTCTATCCCTACAACGGGGCATTCACTATAGAGGAACTGAAAAGAGCCCTCATTCTTTCCAAAGCAAGTGCTGTTGGACCAGATGGCATCCATTATGAAATGATTAAACATCTTTCACCAAAATCTATGGATTGTCTGCTCCTTCTGTATAACAGAATCTTTACTGAGGGGCAGTTTCCGGATTCCTGGCGAAAGGCAATCGTTCTTGCCTTTCCTAACCCAGGAAAGGATCCAAAAGTTACCACCAATTATCGTCCTATTGCTCTGACTAGCTGTCTGTGCAAAATCCTGGAGAGAATGGTCAATTCTCGTTTAATATGGTATTTAGAAACAAATGACCTTCTCTCCAGCATCCAGTGCGGCTTCCGAAGGAACCGGTCCACTTTGGACCATCTTATTAGATTGGAAGTATCCATCCGGGATGCTTTCCTAAAACGCGAACACTTGGTGTCGGTGTTCTTTGACATGGAGAAAGCGTATGACACAACTTGGAGATTTGGCATTTTAAAAGATTTACACAGCCTAGGCCTAAGAGGGCATCTGCCCTTTTTTATTAAAAACTTTTTAGCCAATCGAACTTTCCAAGTACGTGTGGGATCCTCACTCTCTCGCCCCTTCAGGCAAGAGGAGGGAGTACCACAAGGATCAGTATTAAGTGTCACGCTTTTTGCCATCAAAGGCAATTCCATCACAGAACAACTTCCTCCAACTGTAAACTGTGCCCTCTATGTTGATGACTTTAGCATATTTTGTCAGTCATGCAACATGAGGGTTATTGAAAGACAACTGCAGGAAGCCATTGATCGCCTTAATTCCTGGGCACTTGCTAATGGCTTCAGGTTCTCGCCGGAGAAGACCGTTTGCGTACACTTTTGTCGCAAGCGTAATCTTCATCCTGAACCTGAATTAAGGCTCGGACAAAATGTTATTCCAGTAGTGTCAGACAAAATTCTTGGGACTTGTGTTTGATAAAAAGTTGACCTTTCTCGAACATATTCGTCAACTTCGTACAAAATGCACGAGGGGACTCAATATTCTCCGCACTCTCTCCTCAACGCGTTGGGGAGCAGATCGATGCACCCTACTACGGCTTTACCGTGCACTTGTACGACCCAAATTAGACTACGGGTCCCAGGTATACTCCTAAGCTAGAGATAGTGTCCTCCGATGGCTGGATCCTGTCCACCATCAGGCTATCCGTATCGCTACTGGAGCTTTTCGAACATCTCCTGTCCAGAGCTTATACGTCGAAGCAAGCGAACCATCGTTATCCCTTCGACGTAAGCAGTTGTCTTTAAACTATGCTTTAAAGTTGAAATCCCTGCCAGACCATCCTACGTGGGCATCCGTTTTTGAGCCACGTTGGGAAAACTTGTACAATACCCGTCAGACTGCCAACCGACCTTTTGGTATTCGTGTCCAAGAGCTATTCAGAGAGTTTAACATCATGGTAGACAAGGTGGCACAAACACCAAAAGAAACTCTTCCACCCTGGCATGCTCATCCCCCACCGTGCGACTTTTCCCTTAAGAAATGGGTGAAGTCTGAGACCTCATCATCTGTCTACCAGCAGCTCTACTCTGCACACCAAGCTGAGCACTCAGACTTCCTGCCCGTTTACACAGACGGCTCGAAGTCTGAATCGTGCGTAGGATCTGCTGCTGTCTTTCCGGACACTATAATATCTCAGCAGATTCCTCCCGAATCCAGCATATACACTGCAGAGCTGTATGCTATAGAGCTAGCCTTGGATCACATTCGAACTTGTCAATTCCAAAGGTCAATAATATATTCCGATTCTTTGAGTGTATTACAGGCTTTATTATCTCTGAGACACAATTCTCATCCAGTTCTTTGTCGGATTCAGCAGAAGAGACATTCTCTTCATGAATGCAAGTTTGATATCCGCTTCTGATGGATTCCTAGCCACATTGGGATAAAGGGAAATGATTTGGCTGACGCTGCAGCCAAATCAGCAACAGCCACTCATAATCGTTGCCTGTTAGTCCCCTATACAGACTACAGGCAAATAATACGCAAAAAGATATATTCCCAATGGCAAGAACTATGGCACAGACAGAGAACAAATAAATTATATCAAATAAAGCCTGTAATAGAAACATGGCAGTCTAGTCTGCGCAGGAATCGGAGCGAGGAAGTTGTTCTTGCCCGACTCCGCATAGGACACAGTCATCTGACACATTCGTTTCTGCTGAGGGCGGATGACCCTCCTATGTGCGAGTCTTGCGACACCATTTTATCAATAAAGCATATTTTAATAGATTGCGTTAATTTTACCCATGTTCGCAATATATATTTTACCGCTTTTAGTCATCCGACTGAGCCTTATACACTCAGTCAGATTTTATCAGACAACGACCACGTGTCGGCAGTTTTTAAGTTTTTACAAGCTATTAACATATACACACATATATAAATAACAATTTGACGAGGTAACCTTTTTAAAGGTTACCAGAATTTCTTTGTTGATATTTTAATCGTTTCCTGGCGCAATATAACCGTAGTTGTTTTTGCGCCATTAAAACCGAAATCAAATCAAATCAAATCAAATTTGAATTCTGGATTTTATTGAAAATTAATAGTCGTCTTTTAACAATAAATGGGATGCTAATTTTCACAATGAAAGGTGGATCCATCCGGGACGATGGTAAGCTGGTTCAGTAAATTTATTGGTTTTGATTGGAGCCTCCTTGATTAAGTTGATAGTCGAAAGGGAGTTGTCTGACATCCTTGTGAGCTCTGCAAGTTTATGGTTTTTCTAATGGCGGCTGGGACATTGAAAGTTTGCTTTACCCATTCTTTTGATGTTTAATAGTGATTTTTTTTTATTTTTAACTTTCTTCTCTGCACTCCGCTTGCATCTGAAGAAGGCAGCCCGTTCTAGTTTAAAACATTGGTAGTCAGCTGAAATGTGGAATTGCTTCCATCTTTTGAGTGGCTTCGGTTTTCTGTGGAACGCACCATTAATTCCCAGGTCGACCACCTCTTAATTACCATTAAGAGGTGGTCGACCTGGGAATCCTACCTTGCTTAGCTTCCACATCTTGCTATTTCAGTTTCAACACTATCTGAATGGCTGATTTGCAATCATGGGAACACAAAAGCCTACTCCGTAGAGTTTTCTGGACGTTGAAAATAATTCATGCTCATCTATATCTATGTTTGTGCATATAGATGTGAATATCGCCAATGTTTACACTAAGGAACCGCATAACACCCCATCCACCCAGTAACAAACATGATTCCACAGATTCTCTTGAGGTTGCTGTAATAGAAGTTTAGCAGAACTATCTCAGTACTAGCTGCCACTTCTTGACAATGTTCTACGCAAGCCATACATAATCACGCCCACAAACCCATCCGGGGGTCATTATTTTACCGCTAATTTGACATGCGTCCTTCTATCTCCCTGTTCTGAGAATTGTTCTTGAAAAGTGCCAAGTAGAAGTTTAAAAGGATAGGAGTAGAAAGGTTAAGAAAAAGCCGCCGATTGTTGGTTATTACTCTTTCGGTGACTCTTCCACATAAAAAAATATAAAACAAGATCTCGCGTTATCTCGCTGGTAGCCTGTAACGAGACAAAATGCAAATTTCAATTATTAATATTAATTTATTTAAAGATTAGCAGTAAAGTCTAGAAGTTTTATAAAATGGAACAACTTAGTCTGTCGCGTTCTCCCCTAAACCGCGAGGTCACTTGAATTGGAGGAGGCACATGTATGACAGCCTAATCCTGCATTCATGCCTTTGTTGTCCCAATGAGCAATTGAGCAATTTCTTCAAAGAAACTGGGTCAGAAGCTATTGGAATTATTGGGTAAAGACTTGGGAAGTGGAAGGAATTAAAAATGGCGATCACTTCAATTGTATGAGATGGCAGACTTCAAATGTATTTTGTAAGGTCAAGCTTAACACAAGTGACACTTTAAAGAGAATGTAAAATCGCTTTTACAAAGCTATAAACAAATATCTTGAATTGACAATGAGAAAGAAATACTTAAATCACCAAAGCACGTTCAAAAAGTATGTTTTAAGGTTTTGACAACTATGCGAGTATTGCCGAAATAATAACTCCAGCTTGTGAGCACATTCTTATGTTTATTTTGTATTTATTTATCCTCTGCATTATAATTAAAAAGAAATGGTTTTCGAGAGAAACTCGTGCATCACTAAAGTGATTACAAATTGTTATGGCAGCATGTCTCGAGCAATGTCAACCAAAAGGGAGAAAAAACCTTGAAACCAGCAGGCGGTGTGAATTCAGCTGTGACTCATTGAAATCATGCGCGAATGCTGCAGTTACTGTAAAAGGAAGACCGAGATTATTAGCATGAATTAATGGTATAAATTATCCCTCAGGAACTTCGGATTTCTATATGGAAATCCGTCTTTGGCTATTGATTTTGGATTTAAGCGATTACAATACAGAGACAACTGTACCACACACTGAGGAACTTTGAGATTTGTTTTTAACATTCAGCTAAAATTTCGGTAATTTTCCTGTCATGCAGTTCGCACAAAAAAAATATATGAATTTTAATTTGGGTTTTAGGTAAGTTTTGTAAGGATACTATAAACTTTGTATTGTCCCAACGAATTACATCAAAGATTTCACACTAATTTGGTTACAGATTCTTGTGGGTTGTTTGATTGAAATATGTACAAGAGAACAGAGACCATAGAGCGCGTCAATACAATTGTGTAACTGCTTGTATTCTATGGTTTTACAAGGTATGAAAAAGATCATGTTTATAAGGAAATAAAATCTAAGAAATCAATGCCCAAATAACTTTTATGGTTTGTTAAAGAATAGGCATAAAAGATTACCATAAAGTTGCAGTGGGAACATTTCTCTAAAGATAAGTAGGCTCATAAATCTTTAGTTAAAAGGCAAAAGAGAGTAGCTGTTGCATTCTATAGCATGGCATTATGAAGCAGACAAAATCATCTTCGCACACACAGAAGATGATTTTGTCTGCTTCAGAGAAGATTCGCATTCGCGCTTTGGTCTACTTTAGACAAATTACATTAACAACACTGCGTGCAAATATGATGATAATGCTTAGCTCAAAGCACTTTAAATTCACTAAAAATCCAATATTTCGCGTAGCCCTACAACTGTAAGTGGTTATTACCTCATTCTGCAACTTCTGAAATGATCCCTTTGCCTATTTATTACGGCTTCCATTATAAAATGCGCTGTTATAACTGCCACGTAAACTCCCCAAGTTATCTGTAGCATTTATATCGATAAACTGTTTGAAAATATCCAATAACGTGACACGTGTTTCTTAGTGTTATGACATGATTTTCAATGACCCGTGTATGTAGTTTCTCACGCGAAGTTCAAATATATTTCTTTTACCAATAAATATTTAATCAAGTAATTGCAATGTTTTCTCGGAGAACCCTGTGGACACTTTATGGTCAACAATAAATATCGACTTTTTTCCTTTATCGAAAGAGAATATTTCACAAGGACTTGATTTCTTCCCAGGAGGTTGAGCTCCTATCAAGGTCATCGTGCACGTGGTGTGTAGACATCGCGAATGATAACCCGTAGCCGAGACTTGCTTCTTTACATCCGGTCTTTATCACCAGTTGAGGTTATCCGATTGGTGGTGAAGATATATTCAATAACAGTGATCGCAGAGATTATTATGTAATAACACGCATTTATAGGATAATTACAGTGGATAGCTCCGAAGATATTATAGGGGTGAACTATAAAAATTATAGGGTACTGCAGCCAACAGAGGATTATTTTAACCATTGATAAGCTGTTAAAATCGGACGATACAAATTCTATTGCTTCAATCTGGTGAATTGGGAGTTTGGGTACGTTTCGAAACCTGTCTATATTGGGAAAACGTAACTGGCCCTTTTTATGATTACAGTACACAGTTTTTCCCATCTGCATTTTCATCATACTAATTCTGATAGGTTTGATTATACATCTACTTGGATGTATATTTAATGGTGTGTATGGACTTGAAAGCGAATGCAGTAATTAATGGATGGATAATATTTGCTTGAATTGTAATTTCGTGGACAGTCACCCTCCTACAAACGTCAATCTTCAGCCAGCCACGTTTAGGGATACATATCAATAACTGACTCCTTTATCATAACAAAAGTGTTATGAGAATGGACGAGGGAATGGCTAAATGCGTCATGATCGATATTGTCCACTGAGCTGGGAGTTTTAGTTATCCAAATAATGTTAGCCGACCGGGCTAGCCGAGTGGGTAAAGTACCTGCCCGGCAACCCAAAGGTCGCGGGTTCGATTCTCGCCTCGGGCTTGGATCAAAGTACTGCAAAAACCTTGGGAGGTGCAATATGGCCACAGAAGCCGATGCGCCAACAACTACCAAATCAATCAATCAATCAATCCAAATAATGTTCACGCCAACGGACGTGTCTTCCATCACAGAATATCGAATTCACCCGTTGTCACTACTTTGGAGAAATCTGGGTTCAAATCGCTCGGAAACTGAGTTATTGTGGGTCAAATCAGCCTGTGAAAACACATTTTCTTACAAACATATTACGCAATAATATGAAACAGTGTACGTGCCAAGAACTCCATCCCCAACAACAACAAAAAAAAAGACTTGGT
The DNA here is from genome assembly GCF_048544385.1 of Mastigoproctus giganteus. Classification (NCBI taxonomy): domain Eukaryota; kingdom Metazoa; phylum Arthropoda; class Arachnida; order Uropygi; family Thelyphonidae; genus Mastigoproctus; species Mastigoproctus giganteus. The sequence goes on along the minus strand of NC_143575.1, from coordinate 182,294,691 downwards.
ACGCGGAATTTCCCATACACACAACTAACGGGGCAGATATTTTTTAAATGACATCTCAAAAGGAAAACAATGAACTCAATCAGTTCATTGAACAGTGGGTGAAATTAATCATCTATACTTCAAACAGGTGGAGCCACTATACATCGGCCATGATGTTAGGAATACAGAAAGGGATTATTTCTAAGGGAATTCTGCATCTGACTTCTTCGAATAGTTCTTGCCTGAGGTCAATTTGAAAACAGGTGTATTTTTTTGACTATTCCGTCCAAAAACGTGTTCATTCTTACCACAAAGCACCATTTGGCTATTATGCAGCACGTTATTTTTCAATCACCATCTATAATCAGATGATAATTTATCGAATCGAATAATTACTGTTACATAAACAGTTCCATGAAAACAACTGCATTGCATATGCAATGAACGTACGTGAGCACCTGTACGTTCGATTGAACAGTGATAGAATTGATCACCCAAAGCCAATGAACTCATTAGCTGGTGTAAGAAGTAAAGAAATAAATAAAAATGCGTACAAAGTTCCACAGGAGCGAGAAATATCCTTCGACCTTATAAACCTCGCGCTTCTGGCCACATTGCTGACTGCATTCCTTAAATAGGACGAGGTGGCGCGTGTGAGTAGAATTCTCGATAAGGTCAAATCGGGGTGAATTAGATCTATACGATTTGATGAAAATGCCCAAGGAAGTGGAAATTAAATTTGAAATGGGAGCTATGGAGCGGATATTTTCTTTTTTGAGAATGCAGAGGGCGTTTTTTATTTATCCTCCCACCTTAGGGTTCTTCAACCAAGGCACGACGACTCGGAACTTCGAAATGACTGATGGGTCAACTGACACGCAACCTGCTTCCTGTTGAGATACTAAAAGTTCCTTGTTCCGCCTTTGACTTGATTAAGTTTGAACGTTTGTTAACGTTCAAATTTGTAAAGGGTCATTTTTCAAAAGTTCATTATGCACAGAAATCTAAACATTAATCACTGAAGTACTATGTCAAAAATTAATTAATACAGTAAATTGATTTTTAACAAATCAGTTGTAGATATGTTGAAAAAGGACTTTAGTTGCCCCCGCTGCCAACTTGTAGAACTAAGCAACAAGTTGAAAAATATTTGCTGCGCACCACGTAGTTCCATGATGGTGTTGATGTGCGTCATTCATCTCAATGAATCTGCGTGCACCTTCGTAGGGTGTAATGTACTATGGTAGAGCGCAAACACGCTTCTCTTTGAGATTCCTAGTAATATTCATCTTGAAAGTCATGAATTGACACAAAACAATAATCATTATATTTCTAGGTTTAGATTAATTTTAGTTTTAACGTATGCATAATGCAATTTCAAATTTCTAACCCGACTTTTAAAACAGGATAAGTTGAGTTAGAGAATTAGATAATATTCAGATAAGGGGAAAATTATTATTTTTAATAGCAAAACATGACATGTGCGGTAAAAACAAACATCGTATATAGAAATAGTCTTTCTTGACCACCATTTTACATATGCCACTGAAATATAAAGTACCTTGACTCTTCTCTCCTTTTAAATTAAAATTCGGCCATCCTGAAGAATAAAATATTTAAGGAATTGATGGGCGCAAATTCCTCGGTTTTTTTCTTCTTAGAATACTTCACATACACTCTTAAATACCTCCTATACTCTCCAATTGTGAATTTACTTAAGAAACCTTCTGCAATCAGCAATAAAATTTTACTTCATAAATTGTGACAAGTTAAAGACTTTGAAAAAGTTTTTTTCTTTTGTCTCGCCTTAGAACAAGAAAACTTAGACACCTCCCCCCAGTTAACAACCAACTTGTTGCTCCCCTCACCTACCTGATTAAGCTCCTTCTCTTCCTTGATTAACTCCTTTTGTCGTTCAAAGTCTCTTCGAGAGAAAAGTTCTTACAAGACATATAATTACTCCATGGCCCAGTAATCCAATGCCAGTTTCGATCACTACGATCGTAGACACTGACTGAATGGACTGGAGTGAGAAGATACTCTAATGCGCGAACTATCCAACTTTCTGTCGGCGACTCCAAGGTCTCACCGGTCACAGCTTAAAGATAGATGGGAGAACTGCCATCTATCGGCGCCTTTGTGCATCTCCAGATGTTACGTGTTTACTGAGTCGGCGAATCAGATCAGTTGGAGTGACCGCTCTGTGCTGGGATGAGCGTAGGTTGGGTTTAATCGATGATTGTTTATTGGACAGAAGGGGGTTATCTTCCCAATGAAATGACACTTCGATGTCCCGATATTAAATTCTTGACGATAAGATTTAAGTGAGAACTGCATAGAGTGGTTATGTGGATGGCAAATGAGACTACTTGAAGTGGACAGAAGGGAATGTTTACCTTGGAGAGAAACTGATTGAACAGAACGATTTTGTTTTAATTTGTGTACACGTTCAGCAAACAGAAATATCAAGAGATTAATCACAGACTTTAATTTTGTTATCTTAGTTTAAAATAACGCATGATTCAGGTAACTCACTACGATTTCTATTGTTTTGTCCAGGATGGTAAAATTTTCCTTCGGATATTCTGGTTTTTTTTCTATCACTTTATATTTTTCTTACCTGTAAAAAATAACTCTGTTTAAAATGTTCTTTGTCCAATGATTTTTGATGACAACTTGGTAATCCCAGAAAATTGCCCAGTATTGCATTTGCTTCAAAGAAACTTCTCAAAAGACAAATATGAGAGTTAATGAACAAGTTATAAACTTCGGTAATAAACTAACAACGTAGCTTTTTTTTAGCTTTTCTATTTAATATGTATCCTCTTGAGTTCAATACAAGTTATCCATTTTGAGGTCAAAGAGGCAATACTTGAAAAAAAGAAAAAAAAAGAAATATTTGTTGTGGTCTCTGGAAAACCCAGTTACAGCTTCATTGAGATTGTGGGGGTTAATTTCTTATTTCACTTTGTCTTATATCACCCTCCTTATACCTTAACATGTATATATATTTATTCTCATTGGACCCTTAATGTATTCCCCTTCACTATCCCCACTTTGCAATCTGACTTGGGTGCCTCACGGAAGACTTCAGGTCCGAAGTGAGTTTCTATACTAGTGTTCTCCCCCTTCGGATTTGGCTGTGAGTTCAAAAATGACCACACAATTTTTCTCAAGTTATATTCAATTCATTTGCAATTACATATTACAATTAAAAGGTATTAACCTTACCGAACAAGGTATGTAATTATCGTCTAGGTTAAACTATGTTCCTGTACATCACCCTTCTCTATATCACAAGGCTGTTAACACTTCCATAATTTTATTGGCACTGACTTCTCTCAGTAACTCACCTTTATCTCTACTGATACAACATAGAGATGGGTTCGAGCCCGTGACCACCAAATACCGAGGATGCGGAAAGGTCAGGGAATGACCACCGCATATCCCCGAAGCAATATGGCCTTAGTTGCTAATGCTCCTAAAAACCAAACAACAACATCAACATAGATTCCACATTCGAATCTTCCTTTATACAATACTCTTCTTCTAGTCACAATAATGATGATAAACTCTTCCTATTTAGACTTTGTCTTAGTACAATTAAAATCGTCTTTAATGCTTACATATATCTTATTTCTAACATTTATGCTGGCAAAGATACTTCCGACCATCCATTACATCACATTCGGGACTTCATGTAACATTCATCTTTATAATCTTTCCTAATTATCCCATCCAAAATTAGTTAATTTACATCCATTCATTTAAGGGCAATTTCACCTTATCTATGTATCTCCTTTCTCTTACCTTATTCTAGGACCTTATTCTAATCTAATAGTCTACACTACGTACAGATTTCTGATTATACATATATGCTAAAATGTTCCCCTTAACTCCCCTATCTATTCTCTAGAGTCCTTTAAGTCGTTAAGTAATATTCACGTTATCTGACCACTTACTTCCATTGGTGGACTGGATCTCTCAGCTAGGGCTTTCCGCTTCCTCTCTAAGGAAACTTTCGGGCTTCTCCATCTCATCGCGGGCAGGTTTCCCCCCCCCCCTCACCGTTACCTCACTATATTTATACTTAGACATTTTAAAACTTAATCATCCTTTCCATATCTGGCTCTCCGTTAGACTTCTCTCGGGGACTATTTTCTGGGCCTTCAAGAAAAACACAACTCGAACACATCTGCCCTTTTCCTTCCCAAACCATAACTCTTTTGATGTTTACCGGTCACTTAATTTCCACTTCTTCTCTCCGCATCCCTTTTTGATGTTGACCGGCCACTTTCACCTGCACTTATTTCACCCACTCTCCCCTGTGTTAATAGCGTATATGAAGGTCCCCATCACCGACGAGCAGACGTTTGTCTTAATTTAAATTCGAACACCTGACGTACCCTTACTTTCTGTTCGGAATTATGGTGTCGCTGATCAGAGGAGGCGCTGCGACTAATCCGGTCACCCGACCTATTGTTTGCTCCCGAGCAACCCTTCTCCTGTCTTTCTACAAAATGACCCCCACTGCTTAGTCCCGCTATCCTTGCTTGCTCTTTCGTTTAGATGGGCGTTGATACTTTATCTTTTGCTACAGTTTACTCTCTACAGTTTAATCCCCTAGCGTGTGACCCACTATCTTTAACAACATTTGTGATTTGTAATGTTTCACCTCACCTTTCATTATACCAGAAGTTTCACTTTAATTAATCTCTCATATATATTTCTTCTTTGTCTTGTAAGATTTAGCAGGCCTGACGTAGCCCAGTGGTCAGGAGCGACAGTGCATAGCACGCGTTCCTTGAGTGGACCGGGGTTCAAGCCCGTGACTACTAAATACGATAAATATTTGTATTGACGATTTATTGTAAACTCTACTGACTTGGTTGTCGTGCCGGAGTATAAACAGAAAATTTATTTATTTATTTTTTTATATAAAATCTTACAAGATCATCACCTGAAAATTGATGGCATGCCCAGGCAGGTGTTTCTTCAAATTTCTGAAGAAGAAATAATCATTGAATTCGGAATCGAGAATCTATGGGTTAACTGCCGAAATCCGCAGTCCCTCAGAGCAGCAGTTACTTCATGGTACTTGTGCACAGAAACATTGTCATGAAGCAGCAATAAGCCTCTTGTTGCTATTTCTCACTTCTCTGTTCCTTTTTGGCCCCACTTAAACTATAAGAGAAGAGCAGCATAGGCAGCTCCAATGATTGTTTTCTTATGCGACAAGTGGTCTCTCAAAAGATTACCCTCTTGGGTAGTACAGTTGGTAGGATAGCCGCCCTCCCCACATCGGGTGGAAAAGACCTGAGTTCGAGTCCCGTATAACTCGGGTCTTTTCCACCCGTCGATGTCGTGAGGAAATTTTATGGGCCTTTTTCACAACGTGGCTGAGCTAGTCGGTTTCAGGCGAGATTGGCATGCTTTTTACTCCCGGAAATTCGATTTTTTCGTCCAGCAAACAGAAAATCGACCTCAGAACACATTCAATTTACAGACAATATACGGAGCAACATAGCCTTAGTGGCTGATGCTCCTAAAACCCAACTACAATAACAACAACTGTACCTCCATGTCCCAAAAATGGTGGCCGTGATCTTCCTAGCGGAGGATTGAATCCTGAATCTCTCAAGCAGTGGTGACCCATTGTTTCCATTGCAAGGACTGCTCTTTTATTTTCGAATCCCAGTTATGAATCCACAGTTCATCAACAGTTACAATTCTTAAAAGAAACCCTTGTACCTCTGCATCATGCACGTGTAAACTTTCCTCTAATTTTGAACCATGCACTGTTCTGAAGAGGTGTGAACAATTCTTGCACCCAACGAGAACCGACTTTTAACGTGGCCGTGTCCATTGAGGATGGTTAGTACCTCCCCTCAGAAATATTTCATTCTCTGATAATCACAGACAATTAATTCAATACGTTTGTCCTACATAACTTTATGTAGGATTAGTTTTGGGTTTTTTTTTACACATCTTGAGCGGAGGGGTCATCTTCAATGGATTCTCGATCACATGTAAACAGCTTAAATGCAAACAGCAAAAAAAAAAAAAAAATATATATATATATATATATCTGATAATAAAACGGGGCACATTACCATATACAACTTTTCTGCGTTCGTGAATACCTTTTGGCCCATCCCCTTCTTTTGTCAAAAATTTTATGATGACTCGATGTTTCGGTTGAGTTGGCTACTTTAAATCTTTTCCGTACTTCACTGTATTTAATTGGACCTTCGCAAATGAGAAATATATTTACAATCGAGGTTATTGAATACCTTTCATTTTAATATCTATTTTAGTGTATCCTGACAACCGTTTCATTATACTGATGTTTGATCAAAGGAAAAATAGCACAAACTGCGCATTAACTAAGAAAAGCATCCTAATGAGAGAAGACGTGCGACCTTTTAGTCCCTAAAGATGAAAGGCAGATGGACAGCGAGGGAATTGGAATTATGAATAGAATCCAGGCCTTAGATAAAGGCAGTGGTATTGGAACAAACAAGTTGATAGAGAATTGAAAAAATAAATCCTTTTTAAAACTACGTTTTTATTTTTCACAGGCTGAGCAAGAAAAGGTGTATATATATATATATATTCACTCTTTCTCTTTGCTTTTAGTCATCTATCTGTAATTTTTGGATCCATGATTTTTGTCACATATCTCAATTTTCAAACATGCGCCTTGCACAGCAGTGCTGTGCTCAGAATTTCCTTAATGTTTTTATTTAAAAATATAATTCATTAATTAATATTAATTGATAGATACTAATATATGCGTCGTGTATTTCAGTAATCCATCCCAGAAGTGTGTGAGTGGGATGGGTTGCATTACATGTTTTACAAGATAAACGTTCTTGAATCTAATATATGCGGATACTGGACTCGACTAACATGCAATAGCCAATATGTAATGGCTTCATTGGTAAACAAGTTAGGTAGAATTATATCTCATTAATGCTTCCATTTATTAGCTTGTTACACAAAGGTCAGATCTAAATTTAGATCTGTTCTATTCGAAACGTCAGATTAATCATTCCACTGAACACACTTCATCAGACTCTCTTGATCATCTTTTGTAATCCTCTTAATAGTTAGTGCTAATGATATGAAGATAAGAGTACTTAAGAAAGGATATATTCTCAAAGGTAACTAAGACTATCAGGCATCAGTGTATTGTGTCGTTAATTGCGTATATTCTTCGTTTAGTTTTCTGGACGAAAAACCCATTTTCGATCCCATAATGTTTTTTAGATATTCACCACGGAAAAAAATCTAAAATCTTTTCTCTGTAACTAAACAAACTCGATTTATTTCAGATTGCTAGTGTTCGTTTTAATGCAGTAAGAATATACTTATTATTTATAGTTACAGAATCACAAAAAAAGCTAGGAATTTTTATTTACTTTTTCCGCAATTCAAAGATATCCCTTAAGTTTTGGCCATACTTCTTATTTCTACAAGTATGTTCAAGGAGTACGGTTAGCGAATGAAGATAAAGAATAATTATTAATACCACTTTTCTCAATAACATAACGCTTACTGCATGGTACTCGTGATTAAACGTGGACACTTAATCGATTCTGTGCCACATTTCGGTCATCCAGAATGGTCAATGTAATAAAGCATGTCAAAGAGCTGCGCAGGTGATCGAGGATTAATTCCATTATGTACGATGACCAAAAACAACCAATGGTCATTAACAGGTTTTATAACGAAGGACGTAGAACTTGCAGGGTTAAAGAGCAAGCACCAAACCCGTTAGACAGCGTTAGGTGGTGCAATGTTGCTGTTCTTTAATTAGTCCAAGAGATGTGAACGACACACACGCACATTAGCAGTCTCACGTAATCGAAAAGCCCTTGGATGACGGTCAAAGAGAGCTCCCATTTAGATCTGGTGTACGTAATTGCACAGAGATTTCGAAACCAATCTCATCTTCTCCCTCTCTCGCACTCGCTAAAAGGTTAGTAGCTTTGGTAGCAGCGAATGACAATTCGGTGGTGTCTAGTATGTCACTGCATGCACCGTATCGCGTCATACTAGTCAATAATTAATCAAAACACAGTTAGTACAACAAGAATATAATTAAAGAAGAAAAACTGCTCATCTTTATACAATTAGGAGCTTCTTTTATAATTAGAAAATTAATAAGGGAGTTATTAAATATAATATTTACATAATTCTAATTATCTACTACCTCATCTTCCCTAAGAACAAGTGTACTTCGACCGTTTCCTTTATTACCTGCGGATTCATTGTGTCTTTCTAACATAAAAAAGTAGAATAAATAAAAGTAGTCATTACTTAATGCAAATTATTTTTTTGCAAATACAACGGACGAAAGAACACATCTTTGTGGCTCTGGAAGCTTAGAGATATTCCAATGGTGTGGTAACTGAAAAATGAAACGGGACTTTGTGGGTATTTAATAGAAACAGCTTTTTCTTCTCACGGGCAGACAAAGCAGTCTTGGGACAAACCCAATTTGCAGTTATCGTATTAACTCTTTATGATTTGAGTTACCTTAAAGCTAATCGAAATATTCAGTTTGAATGCGTCTTTAAACAAATTTCTGTACTTCACGAGATTCTTAAGATATACGGATATTCCTTGGACTAGGAAGATGTGGTGAAGTGATTAAAGGTGCTGAAATCTTAAAATAACAGAATTTCTTTATTACAGATAAGAATCTGTCCCTTAAAATTTGCTATAACTAAAGGAAAACACGCGTTCAGGCATTCTCGGATTCAAATTTCAGCGTTGTTGGTCCAAAGCAGAATTTTTGAACAATTACCTTCTCAATTGACAATGTAAACGAAGATTGTAGCAAAGACTACTTTTCTCTCTGTATAATACCTTGGTCTTTCGTGTGGCGAAGTAGCTTTCTTTTGTGAAGAAAGAGAAACAAAAGAACCAGTCGAATACCGCTGGGTAATATACCTATATAATTGCCAGTTTTAGTTTAATTACAACAGAGTGCAAAGGTGCCAGAAGCAAGTCGCTAATTAATTAATTCAGATCTTAAGAAGTGCTAATTAATTGGGTTTTACGCTTTGATCCTTGTGTAGAGGATTTAATCAAGCGTCAGCCTTTTGTCTTCTACTACTGTTTTGAACTCCTCTGGCGAATTCAAAACAGAGTGCCTTTTAAATGTTGCAATTTACTTCTGAATAAAACTTTAAACGCGTGTCAACAAAAATAAATGAAAAAAGCAGGATTTTTAACGAGTGTTAAACCGAAACAAAGTGGACTGCTGAGATAGTCCTTCATAGTATCCAAATAGATTAATTACTCATTCGCGTGTAAATTTTGATTGTAAAGGCAATTAATATTCGTTCCGGATAAAGAATTGGGGAAAACAATTTGCTCTTTAATCTAAAAGATGATGGTGCATCTGATCAAGTTATGCTGGCTTTTTATTTTAAAATTTAAAAGTTATGATTTTTTTTAAAAATAGTCCAGGGTGGGGGAGGCTTAACCAGTAAGAAATATCTAGTTATTTTTATTATGATCGCATTACTCTTACATAAAGGTTATTAGTCTTGATTAATATGTAACTATTTGATTGAAATATTTAACGAGGGATAATTTAAAAAATAGTGACTTAGTAGAGAATAAACAAAACTTCACCTTTCACACACTACAAAATAAAAGCAAAAATTGATAAATTACACAGCCTACAGCTTCAAACCACCACTTCCCCTTTAATTACGTAACTCTTTTTAATCCAGGTTTATCACGTTAACTCCAGAAAGCCTATAAAATTATGCCACTTTTTCATACCTGCGTTTCTAAAGTGCTCTTGCGGCTAGCAGAATGGCTACAGCACTTTTTTGTTCTTGTTTTTTTCTTCCCCTTCACTGTTCGAGTTCCCACCGCAGCGACAAACTTTGGACACAGTGGCCCAGTTATTCGGTCTCTGATGAAGGGCGAATGTTCCTTTGTCCTGAGACTCCGGTTTGGTTTTTTCCATCCTACAAAATATGACAACCGACTCTAAAATGCACGTAATTTATAGACACTATATTCCTCATCTTGAGGTACCAGTACTTATTCAAAAGCATCCCAGGTTTCTGATGTTTGAATTTTCATCATTCTGTGGTATTTCTAGGCCAGAATTTCGGCACTCACTTCATTGGATTATTCGATTTCGCTATAAGCTTCTACATTTCTAAGAAAATAAGAAAGAAAATTAATTGGATTTTGACACGACAATGTTTGCCTTTGTAGGATTTTTATTGAATTTATTTATTCAGTTTATTTAACCATATGGTTTGCTCATTAAAGAGCAAGTTGCTGGGAATTACATTCCAGTATGGATGGTAACACCATAAACAGAGTACTTTCAAATATTACAATGTCAATATTAGAATTTAAACACTTCTATTCATTCTGTCATGTGGATTACTGGACTCAAATAAACAGAATAATACTGAAGTCGAATGTTTTTTTTTTTTTTTGCAAAACCTTTCCTTTCCTCGGTTTATCTTTGGCAAGGCTTCCGATGGGAATAATTCCTTTAAATCGGATAAGAATTGTTGAAGAAATGGAGCAGAATTAGTGGTGCTTTTAAGCTTTTTTAGTTCACTTCAATTGAAAGTACATTTCACTTTACTTTGGGGATTTAGCGTTGGAGACTCTTTTATGGAATGTACCCAAATAAGCAAAACATGGAAAAGATAAACTCCCTCTGCTCACCTATATTCGACATATAATCGAAATATTCATTCACTTAAAAATCATCTAAGGGAAAGGTGTAAAAAATTTACACCTTTCCCTTAGAGCAACGTCAATTCCTTTCAAATAGGTTTTTTCCAATTCCTTGAAAATAATAAGCGAAGGAAAAATCTGTTATCTTCCAAACATTTATATAATATTCTCTTTTCTTTCATCTTTTTGAAAAGTAATATTTGATTTAGTAATTCTGCATTTTTATGCAAAACAAGACCAGAAATTTCACAAAAGCTGAGGGTGCTGGAAAATGTTCTTCCATATTTGAAATCAGTATGGAACAAGTTGGGCAATACACAGATTGGTTTACATTTCAGGAGCATTCGATAATCAAATAACAAAGTTAAAAGCGCTGAAAACTTCAACGTTGTACTCAAGAAGTATTTACCATGGCTATTAAATATGATACCTGGAATAAAAGGTCCAAAAGAATATTCTGAAGTTCTGCATTCTTCAAAAGGATCGGAACAGCCATTCCAGATTTATCGCAATGTTTTTCTGGCATGGAAGAACTGAGAGGATGTTGGAATCGCATTCACTTCTAAAAGTTGCTCATGGACCAACGAAACATAAACTGAAAGTTTGGTGTTGATCAGACTTTACCCTTTCGATTAATGCACCACAATTTCTGAATCTTGAAACCTTCCGAAGGAGTAAAGGAGCACATTCTGAAAATTCAGTGTCAATTTGATTTGTCCTTGTAGAGCAGTGCCCGAATATCCGAAACATACTTCGATTTATATACAGAGATCCCTAAACTTTATGAAGAAAAATTTGCAATTTCTATTGGTCTGCTTTTATTGACTCGATGAATGACCCAAATATAAAATGTCATCAGAATTTGTCCAATGGAAGCCCAGTTGCTACATGCGAACGTATACTTTAGAAATATGTTAGCATCCCTAAAAACAAGTTAAGTAATGTACGCATTGCATTACATTTCGGGCACATTCAGTTATGCAAATAGTGTGCCTCAAGGATTATAAACTTCTATAATCTTAGGAAACGTTTGCCGAAACCTTGTGGGAACATGGGTATATATATATATATATACCCCTGTACTTTGGAACCACTATGGTATTTGTTATAATTTTTCAAAGGAGAACAATGCTGCCTGCTCCAAAGCCCACAAGCTATTTGACTGCTCAACTCTTTTATTTTTAACCTTTTCTTTCATCAGTAGATTCCCGATTATGAGGTTTTCTTTTATTTTCCCCAACCAGGATAATTCTCAATGTATTTTTCTTAGGGTTATGTTAACTTCTCTTGAATAAAAAGATATATTCAGTATTGTAACCATAACACAAATTTATTTTCAATATATAACGTTTGTTACTTTGCTCACCTTCTCAGGCTAAACTACCAACATTAATTCTGTCTGTCTCATTGGCTGCTATTTCTAATGTAACAGTTAATTAAACATGTACATATATACTTCATAACCTTAGCCACATCAGCATTAACCTAGAACATAAATCCTACATTTTACCTACGATTCCTTTCTTAAACAAAAAAATTTGAAAACCTTCGTTCTAACAATACTTTTGAATCAAGAAGACAACACATTCTCTCTCATCAACTCTTTCCTAATAATTAACATGTTCCTTCACTTTATTTTTAGTTAGTTATTTCTACAATGCTACCTAACTCACTGCAATCTCTAGCTGCAGTTAAGTCCTTCAGTCCTATTCATACTTCAGTTTCTAAACAATCAATATTAGGGGACTTACTTTTCTCTGCCTTCCTTTTTCCTCCAGTTGGTGATCCTTCCCTTTTGGTCTTTTCTACGCGGCTGTCCACCAGGGTCTTGGCTTATTCGTCCGCTAGGCATACATCTCTGGAGTCACTCTTGGATCCTTCGTTTAGGGAAGTGGGTTAAGCTATGAACTGCATTCTTTGCTGGTTCTCTCAATAAAACAAGGCCCTTACTTCTGAAACTTTCCTCTGGTCATCCATTTAATCTTTCTTCTCGCTTTCTAGCAACTAGCATCGCTTCCCCGTACTTTACACCTAAGCACTTTCACTTTTTATAACAGTTTCTTTCTTAACTTTTCCCCATCACTTTTACTTCTAATTACTCGCTAACTGCGCTGGCACTTTTCTAACTCCTCTTCCAAAATACTTCGCATCACTTCCATCCTCTCTCTCTTCTCAATTGCTCCCCCTCTTCTTTCCGCGTTTCTCCTTTTTTGTTTCTCCCTCTCCCTTTAGAGGCCGTCGTAGCCTCAGAGATTTAGTGGTCAGACGCGCGGATGCATAAGTACACGTGCCTTGAGTGACCGGTGCTCAAGCCCGTGACTGCTGAATACGGTGCTGTTTCTTGTATTCTGTCTATCTTGTGAACTCCTCTGACCGTTTGGTCGTCCCGGAGTATAAACAGAAAAATGTATTTATTTATTCTCTTTTCTTCATCAATCACCATCAATTTCTCTCTCTGCATCTCTATTCTAATTCGCTCTTATCTTCCTTCTTTGTCCTTAACGAGTCCTGTATGGACAAACCATCCTTCCCCAGAAGTACACGTGTTGTTACAGAAATGCTTCCCAAGGTAACTTTTTTCTTAACAGTCATCTTTTAATCCCATTAATCCTTTTTGCTACGCTCTTCACCAGACCTAGCCTCCCTTCAGTTTTAAAATGCACCTCAGAGTCGGTGTCTTTGTACCTACTCGAAGCTTAAGGTATCTGCCATTACTAGAGTCACGGCTCATTTTCTCCTCTGAAGTATAGACCATTTTTTGCCAGAGTTTTCTCTCCATGGTCAATCCTAAACTATCCATCCTTTTATCTTTACCATATCACCAGTTATCCAATTCACCCACTTACTGGCTTTAAGGAGCAATCCGGGGATGGTGCCTTTATTCTTAACCTTTCCCATCAGTTTTACTTCAAATTACTCACTGAATTGCGCTGGCCCTTTTCTAACTTATCCTTTCGACCCTTACCTGAGTGCTGAACCACTAAAATTTTAAGTAAACAGATCAGTCTCCCACTGACACAATTCAATTCTTACTCCGAACTGCTGCCATTGACAGCGCTAATCAGGGCTCTACTTCAAACGAACACCTGTGGAAATTTTATGTTCAACCAATTAATTCCAAAGACAAACTTATTATTCTTACTAGTTATCTTACACTTCAAGTGATTTTCACGAATGGTTGAGGTGAGATTTGTTTAGGGATTGGGATAAAGAGAAATGGCTGAGGAAATGTAGCGAGGACTTGAACTATGGATTCGGACCTAAAATTTCAAACCAACAAACAAAATGAAACATACAACAAAACATGCGATGATGAAAACTTAGGGTCTATCCGACTTTCCATTTTAGGCTAATGTCCGAAACATGCTTTCATTTTTACAATTTCTTTTGTGGAAGGAGGAGGAGTGGGCGCATAGCCTTGAGACTGATTGGGTTTTCCTTCATATTCATTTCCCTTTCTATTTGTAACTCACTGTTCATGCTTCATATCCATTAGATCTATAAATCTGCTTATTCCATCCAAACGTTCATTATTAAACTTACAGAAAACAACTCAGGTACATTCATTATGATCAGCATTTGTTAATCCCAACGAGTTCTTCCTAATTAACCAGAAAGGAAACATCAGAAAAACGTCAAGATGTCCTTTATGATTGACTTGAAGGATTATAGAAGACTTAAAATACTAATTTCCTATAATCTTTTCTGCCTCCATCTGTTCAGCTTTTGTTTTAAATGCGATTGCGTAAATTATTACATAACGTATTACAATAAATCAGATAATGATGTTGAACACTATTTTAAGTTCCAGAGTGCGAATCAAAAAGGGTTGTGATGGGGAAGTTTTCAAGGCCGCCATTACAATACTATAGGATATAGAGATTTATTTCAACTACTGCGTTGAAATATATCTCTGGCCTCTGTGCAGCTACAGGAAAGACTGTTTCGAGACAAATTGTATGAAGAAGGAAAGGATATTTTCTCACAGGAGATTCCACCGAACTTGATATAACTTCTTTGGTTCAAGGGCAAACATCTTTTGTACATCAGTCGACATTCAGCGTTGAAAACCGATTTTCAACACGCTCTCATTGGGAGGGAAGAAGCGGACCATGTTTCCATCCCTCTAAAAGAGACAGTTGTAGTGAGGGTGCGATGGTCTGGGGTAGCTTCATGATGAAAGGCTACCTACACCGATCTCATCTTTTGCAGAGTCAACATGATTGAACAGAGATAACACCCAAGGTCGTTTTGTGTCAAAGGCGCGATAGTCTTTGAATTCATTTTCACCGAATAAAGCTTCCCAGTGGATCATTTTCAAAAATCAAAATTTATTACTGAAAGAAATGGTGGCTTATGCATTGCCTTTCTCATTTCCCAAAACTCGAAAGCATTTTGTGTAAAAGATTCTCGAATTCTATCACTATTAAATTAAAATTCAAACACTTTATAGTATAACAGCAGACCATGATGATGAACGACAAAATAAATTACGAAATAAATTTTGAAAAACTAAATAATTATGGAATAATTCCTACCCTATAAAGACTTAAAAGTTTCTGCTCTTAATCGCTTCAAAACACCAACCAGACTGTTGTTCTTTCTAGCGTGTAGAAATATCAAGCAGATGGCTATAATTGAACTTATGAAGAGAGGAAGACATCAACTATAATAATTGAAAAAAACATAATAAATAAAAATCATACTGTCGACAAAATTCACGCGCAATTATAGTATGCAGTTCTGCGTTCGTTCACAACTTCCGGCTTTTGCGCCAAGAACAAATGCCAAATCAGCAGGATTTGTCGAAATTAGGAGTACAGTCTCCTATCGTATTAGTTGTCTTGTTCTCTTTGATTTCTGTGGCAGTTCAGATCCTCCGACACAACAGAACGCTTTATTTAATTATAGGGTGTCAACTGAAGCACAGCTGGTTTAAGTAATCAACTGTTTGACGCAATTCTTGTCGTCAATGCGAATGACATAAAACTTCCAAACTTTAAAATTACCATTTAAATAGAAACAACTAAGAATCCTCTTAAACAATACCGAACAGTTATTTTTCAGATTAACTGAAACAGCTCGAACTTACTAACGCTAATAGACAGGGATTGAGTGCTGTTCCGGAAAACTTTCTACCGGAATAAACACGGGCTAATTGGAACGCTGATCATGTCTAGACGGAAGTCAATTTTGGCCATTCGTTCGGTTCTGTAAATGCACGATTACAAATAGGTGGCGATTATGAATCAATGGCGAATATCTTATTTAAATTTAAATAAAACACTCTCTTCTTTGAATGCTCAGTGATCCCTCCCCTCATTTCGATTGTGCTCTCTGAATAAGTTGTAAACAAGTTATAACTCGAATGAAAACCCTTTGTTTATCGATGGAAGATTGAAATAAAATACCTCCATCGTACAATCTACTTCCCCCTCCCCATAAACTGTAAATTTTGGTTTGAATTTGACCATAAATATCATAGTTATTCGTAGGGGACATACATAGTGACGTAAATTTGGTTAAAAGTAAATCCTTTACTTAACTAATCGAGCTATAAACTGTTACTGAAGCCAAGGAGCTCCAATGAATCCAAAACGAACTGTGATCTGACAATACGTTCTGGGCTTTAGATGACTTCAGATAGGCAGTTGTTGTGTGTGTTGAATTTGGAGCAGAGCAACAAAATGAACTCTCTTTAATATCTCTATTGCAATCAGCGAAAAGAAGTAAATTTTACATGGATGCCTGATGCAATGCCCATAACAGCAAAATTGCTAGGGGTTTTACATAGAAACGAACTAAAACTCTAGCAACAAAAAAATTAAGATGTAAACACATGAAAACATTTTTTTTTTTTTCACAATATCAACAAAACGATCTAGGAAAAATAGTGACAGTCACTTGGTTGAAGATGAGAGCTGCTGCCTGATGATACGTCTTCTGTAGGCTTTGTTCTCAATGAATTTCTTGTAGTCAGCATCCATATCTTGGATGTTTTGAAGCATCTCCATTGGCAGGAATCTGTCGCCCTTCCTGAGCCTCCACGCCAAGGACTGTAAAGAAGAGAGGGGCCCTTAAATGTCTCGGGGGGATTCTCCAGTTACAAATCTGCCAAAAATTTGGCGTTGATTTCACCCGCTATCATTTTAATGGTGACGAGTAAGCGGAGGGTGAAGATCCGTTCTGAGGCTTTGCTGTAATTTAGAAGTTTGGTCATTTCTGAAGTATGTGTGAGGGGGTGGAAGCTTGTGCTTGAAGAGAGAGCACCCACTGAAGAAGCCAGTACTCATCAGATGAGGTGGTTTTTGTGGCAGACGCCCAGATTTCAGATCCGTAGGTTGTGACTGGCTGAAGGAACCGGTAAATATACTGAATGGTGTACTGAAACTCTGTGACATGGAGGTGTTGTTTGGCAAGCCATCTGGATCGGCAGACCTTGTTGTGAATATCTGCCACATGGTGTTTAACGCTGAGCCTGCGGTCAAAGATTACCCCGAGATCTCTGTGCTTGGTTACTGGAGGTTGTTGTTTGTTTTTTTTAGGAGCATTAGCAACTAAGGCCATATTGCTCTGGGATATGCGGTGGTCATTCCCTGACCTTGCCGCATCCTCCGTATTTGGTGGTGACGGGCTCGAACCCCGGGGTTACTGGAGGGATAGAGGTTCCATGGATTTTGAGGTTTAGTTGAGTTGGGTGTGATTTGAGTGAGAACACCATTTGTGCAGATTTATTTGGGTTAATCTGGAGAGAGAACCTTGCTAAGTATGTAACAAGAACTTTTAGGCTGTTGTTGATGGTGTCGGAAGCAGTCTCAGGTTGGTCGGTCCCATGGATCCGATAGAGGAGCTTCAAATCATCTGCGTAGCTGAGAAAATCCATTTCCTGGCACAGGAATGGGTGGATGGCAGCAGTAAAAAGGAGCCCAGACAGAACTCCGCCCTGGGGAACACCTACACTGACTTTCCTAGTGAAGGATTTTTTATTAACTGTCGAGTGAAGAACCATTGTTGCAAGAAGCGACTTTAAGAATTCAAGGATATTTCCTTTAATCTGGTATCCCTCCACACATAGCTGAAGGGGCTGGATGTCAATGCAGTCGAAGGCAGACTGGATATCTAGATACACAATTGCCATCTCCTCCCTGTCTTGTAGAGCCTACCAGAATAAAATTGTGGGTGCAACGGAATGGCTATTCATTAGCAGAAAATAAATCAACTGCAATTCATTTCTGTAAAATACGAAAATTGCATCCAGATCCTGAAATATATTTAAATAACAATCTGATTCCTCTTACCAACAATTTTCGTTTATTGGGTTTATACCTTGACAGTAAGCTTAACTTTTCCAATCACATAGCCTACCTTAGAGCGGCCTGTCAAAAGAAATTAAACATCTTAAGAGCTGTGTCATCTAACTCCTGGGGTGCTGATAGACACTCCCTCACACATCTTTATAAAAGTTTTATCCGATCCCGCTTAGATTACGTGTCACCTGTCTATGACTCTGCAAGAAACAATTCCTTGTTACGTCTGAATACTGTTCAACATAGTGCCCTAAGGATAGCCACAGGAACCTTCAGAACGTCTCCAGTCAACAGCCTGTATATTGACGCAAATGAACCGCCGTTACACCTTAGACGAAAATCCTTACTATGTAGCTATGCTGCAAAAATAAAAAGTATTCCATCTCATCCTTGCTGGGAATACCTGTTTGACCCTCAGAATGAAATGCTCTATCGTAACAAACCTAATGAAAACCGCCCTGCGGGTATTAGATTGCAAGAACTGATGCACAGTTGGAATATTAGCTTCCAACATATCCTTGAAGACGTAGATCCTCCTGATCATCCCTGGTCTCATTACTCACATCTTTGTGATAATTTCTTTCTGAAATGGAGAAAAGGATCCCTGCCAAACAACAACTTCCAGCAGCTACATAAAGCCCACGCCTTAGAAAACGCAGAGAAATGTCATGTATATACAGACGGCTCCAAAACAGATGAAGCTGTAGGTGCTGCAGCAATTTCTGCTGCTTTTTCAATAGCTGTGTCTCTTCCTACAGAATGTAGTATCTATACCGCAGAACTGTATGCAATAAAATTAGCTCTAGATAACATAACCAAACATCAAATCAGAAAAGCTCTTATATACACCGACTCCTTAAGTGCCGTCACTGCCATTCAAACTACTTCTTTTTCCCAACATCCCATTCTGAAACAGATACGTTCTCAATTATACGAATATCAAACATCCAAACAGTTGGTTACCTTCTGCTGGATCCCTGGGCATGTCGGCATCCCAGGTAATGAAAGTGCAGATCGTGCTGCCAAACATCCTACCAATGGATCATTCTATCATCTGAAAGTTCCACACATTGATTATAAATCAACTATTAAAACAGCATGTAGACGTCAATGGACTAATCTGTGACAAACACAAGTAAAAAATAAACTGTTTCAGATTAAAAAAGAACCTCAGTTGTGGACTTCTAGTTTCAGGAAAAGCAGACGTGAAGAAGTGATTTTGGCAAGACTCCGTATTGGGCACTCATACACAACTCATTTATTCTTGCTTATGGGAGAAAACCCACCTCAATGTCCATTCTGTCAGACACAGCTAACAATCAAACATATTCTAATGGAATGCCCTAATTATTCAAGTAACCGAAAATCCAGTTTTTGTTCTGCATCCAATCTGCTGGAACCTTCAAATTTACTACATGTACTTGGAAATAATGCTAATTTTGAAGCACTGTTTAGATACTTGAAAAGCATAAATATTTATAATCGCCTCTGATAACCATTATATTAATAACTCAGTCATAAGTTAATAATGAAAAGGCCCAGGAGGCCCTTGTGCCAAAAAACTCCACAACAACAACAATGTAGAGCCTACAGAATGATGTTAGTAGTTGCCAGAAGATTGGTGATGGTGGACCTGCGTTTCAGTGCATAATGGATAAATTGTGAATTGCGTGGGAGAACCTGGTTGGTTAAGATGGGAAGAAGGCAATTCTCCATAACTTTGAGGATGCATGAAGCTTTCATAATTGGCCTGAACTGTGATAGTGAGGTAGCTCCATGTGTTTTTGGAATTTCCCGAACTATATATTGGTTCCAGGCCGTTGGGAAACTTTGAGATGTGAGAACTCCATTTAGGATTCCTAAAAGCGCATCTATGATGAAAACACTTACGGTCTTAAAGTAAATTGTGGGATCCCATCAAATCCAACACATGATGTTGGTGGGATACTATTGATGGCCTCTCCCTTTGTAATGATGATGGATGTGAGGGTATCTTGCTGAAAACTGTTGTGAAGGTTCATATGATCTGATGCAGACTTGGGTTCGAATCTTGTAATATAGTCAAGCCATTCGATCGGGCGCCTCCGTAGGAAGGAGCAGCAGTGCGGAGCACACGCTTCTTGATTAGACCGGGGTTCGAGCCCGTCACCACCAAATACGGAGGATGCGGAAAGGTCAGGGAATGACCACCGCACCGGAGCAATATGGCCTTAGTTGCTGCTCCTAAAAACCAAATAACAACAACAACCATTCGATCGGATTAATTTGTTGAGGGAAATCGTCATGTCCTGCCTTAAACGGTGTCTTCCCTACCTTGAGTGTTTTATCAATATAGGCTTTCATGGCTTTAGATTTACTTCTGTGAAACTGAGCACGGGTTCTTGAGTATGCTGTCCTGTCTATTGGGTCTGATGTGGATTTCCATTTTGCATGAAGGCTGAGCTGTTGGGTCCACCATGCG
This sequence comes from Mastigoproctus giganteus, assembly GCF_048544385.1. Lineage (NCBI taxonomy): Eukaryota > Metazoa > Arthropoda > Arachnida > Uropygi > Thelyphonidae > Mastigoproctus > Mastigoproctus giganteus. Next base: position 182,274,213 of record NC_143575.1, on the reverse strand, counting down.
TTGCTCTGGCGAGAAATTGACACGGTTTTTGACGCTGCAGATAGGGCAATGGAATTCAGCCAGCAGGTAAGAAAGTGCAGCCCGAGCTGTGGATGACTTTGGTTTAGGGCATCCCAAGGAAATATGGATGCTGCAGAGCAGCATTTCTGTGGATCGAAGAGTGAAGGACTAATCAGTTTTCTTAACTGGTATCTGATGTTGCCATGGTGACTTGGAAGCAATTGGGAGACAGAGGGCTACTGGTAAATGGTCTGACATGAAGGCTGTTTCAGGCCGGCTAAGGTGAGGAAAACTGTTGCAAAGATTAGTTCTGGCTAGTGTCTCTAGTGGGGACAAAGTTCTGGAGGGTCAGTCCTACTGCAGCCAGATTAGAGGAAAACAATCTGTGAAGACTGTGTGGTCTGAGCTAATATTGAAGTCTCCACACACGTTTGTTTGTTTGTTTGTTATTTTGTTTTTAGGGGCATTAGCAATATTTCTCCGTGATATGCGGTGGTCATTCCCTGACCTTTCCGCATCCTCCGTATTTGGTTATGACGGGCTTGAACCCTGGTCTAATCAAGAAGCGTGTGCTACGCACTGCTGCTCCTGCCCACCTGGCTACGGAGGCGCCCACACACAAGTAAATTTTGCTTTTGGGTGGCATTGATTAATGATCTAGTTAGAGACCTCTTGTACAGCGTTCTTAACTGAAGGTGGGGGATATAGACTGTGCACACATCAAGTCTATTATCTTGGACACTGTGTGAGACTCTTGCAGCTTCAAACAGTTCTGTCTTCAAAGTGGCTGAGCTAGTCAGTAAGAATTTCTGTGTTGAAGAGAATGCCTACACCGTCGCCAGGCCTCCGCTCTCTTGAGGCAAAAATGCCAGAGAAACATGCAAGTTGAGAAGGCGAAGTCTTCTTCATTAGGGAAGAGCAAGTCTCTTGTGGGGGTGGGTAAAAAGCTATTTTTTATTTTTTCTGAAAATCCTATTCTGAAAGGAGGCCTACAATTATATTATATTATGTTATATTTTTTTATATCCCCTTATTTTAACCCCTCCCACTTTAACACCTGACTTGATTGATTTCAGAAAATTCCCAGACTCACGGGGACCCCTAATATATTAAGGTATTCTTCCACTGGACTGGCTGAGTTTAGAAGTGACAGACACACACACAAGAATGTAGAATATACAAATTTGTTTTTTATTGTCATATTATATATAAGAAAATTACAATAACCTTTAACAGAATACAGTATTTAGTTTGACACTTGTTATTTTACTAATTTTTAAATGTGTATATATCTTGTAATTTACAGTCAACCTTGTTATCAAAAGAACTACTAAATCCTAATACTTATATACATCTACATATATATATATATATATATCACTGTGTCTCTTCATGTTGCTCTACAAAGATTTCAGTAGGTCCGGGCATTTATTACCCCTCACAACGCACAATCTGTCTCTTTGCTCCTTAACAGTCCATGTAAGTCAATAAACCACCATCAGCCAATGAACAGACAAAATATAATTTCATAAGTGCTCGTTTCCCAACTTATTAGGAAATACATATATATTCATTCAAGAATCCTTCCTTGCAAACATGTCACCAGTCAACAATATCCAACCAATTTACTTAGTTACCTTTCCGTTCAATTAATCCACTATTTCACAATTAGGGCTAGATGCTCATTTAATTGTTTACCAGTTTAATCATTTTCTACCCCAAATAAGTCATACTCACAGCAATTTAACATTCACAATAATTCAAGGACAAAATTTTTACTTCCTACTACAGATTAACTTACTCTTAAATTGCATTACTCTGATCTCTATACTAAATTAAATTATCACTCCTTAAGTATTACACTCGTTCAAATATATATGTATATATATTTAGTACTTTGACATTCTCTCTTAAACTTATAGCGTCCTCCTAGAGTCCTTTTCATTATTAAATTAGTTCCCCTTTTTTTTACAAATTATATTCTCAGTACTTATTCTAACACTTACGCAATGGTCTGGTATTCCTCCCTGCTCGGTCTCTCTTCCTATCTGTTCGGGGTGAGGACTGGAAAGCGAAAGGTTGCTCATCCGGGGAACACAGTAATCTATCCTGGGTTTCTCTACCGGGTACGGCACGGCTGAAGATAATACCGGATCTTATCTCCTTTCTTCTTCCATCTGCGTTGCGTCCGAGGACTGGGATACCTTTCGGGTCGACTAGTCACTCAACTGCTCAAACGAGAAATTTGCTTCTAGGGCGTTTCACCATTCTTCCTCCATAGACTGCATTAACTTCTTCAAGGGAACGATACTTCCGACTCTAGACTTTCACAAAATAAATTCTTATAATCAATTCTCCCACTACAGCTTCCATCTCTCCAGGACTGCTTCCACCACAAAAACTCCTCTCCGAATAATCAGTATCAATTTTTTCTTCCCTTCTCTCCTTTCTCTCAAATTTCCCACCGCTTTCTTACTGGCCAATCGTTGACTTCCACATCCTTTCATTCGTGCTCCTATTCGTCTCCCTTCATTTCCGTGGGCGTGCTTTCTTTTTCCTAGTGTGACCGAACTTCCGATAATCTGGAAAATACTGGTAATTTCTCGAAATTAAACGTAAGTTCCGGTCAGCTAAGAGTTTCAGGCTTTCTTTGTGACCTCACCCCCATATCCATTTCTAGTCGCCCACACCTGCTAGAGGTCGAACCGTGAAATCTATAATAGGGCCACTTCCGCACTCAGTGCCCTTTCTATAGAGTATGTGCTCCTGTCTTAAGTGGGATTTGTTTCGGTCCATTATGATTGCTTTTACTGACTCGCTTAAGGAATTTTTCCATACAACCGAGATTTAACTAACTGGGTGTGTCTGGAATAACCTTCGAATTTCAGTGTTTCTTAACAAATGATACTTGTCTGAAACTAACTATATACGCCACAATTAATTCTTCCAATATTTAACAAACTTTATTAAATTATTGTAAGGCTGGGTCCTTACATTGCATCTCTCTCCCCCTAAAATTTATATCCCATATATATAAATTTTATACAGGTCCTCAGGCGGATGTGCCTTCTTCCAGGGCCTACTTATTAACTACAATCTATCCCTCCTTCTAAATTTTCTATATACAATTATATACATGACATTACTTAAATTTTTTTTTTTTCTAAAACTATTCCCATCCCATGTTTTCATTAAATACTGCTCCTAAATACATTTGTTGTAGTCTGTTTGTCTCTTTCAACTTGAGGGCCCTTTCCCCATAGGAAGTTTCAGCTCTGTGGTTCCATGGCCATTCGATTCTTTTCGGCTCTGTTGATTCATTTACCAAGTTGTCATTCTTTTCACCTCCACTTTCTTCCACTTTATTTAACAGTTCGCTATCTTCATGTTTCTCTTCCCTTCGAGACGTTTTCTTTCCAGAATTTCCATTGACCCTTTCTGTCATTTCCAAAACTCCCACGTGTAACATCCTTCCACTTTCTCGACACTTTCTCTCATTATTCTTATTAGTTTTGTTGTTCTTCTTCAATTCCCTTAATTCTTCTTGTGCAACCAGAACTTTATTAACAGTGTTTGCCTTATACCCTTCTAATTCTTTCACACTCGTTCCCTTTGAAGATTCCCCTCGCTCTGGCTCGTACTGGGCTCTGCTGCCAGCATTTTGCCTTCTGTCTACTTTAGACCTCACCTGGGTATCACTACCGAAGTTAATGCTGCCATTTCCCACATCTACCTTGGCTCTTAATTTCTTTAGTAGGTCCGTGCCTAGTATTGCGTCATGTCGACGACTGTTTACTCTATTTGCCACTAAATATGAATGGGGCACCATGTTTTCACATCCCTGTAATCTTATCTTGTCTCTGACTATATAGTTGGTGTGAATTTCTTCAGCACCTACCCCTTTCACAAGAAATTCGCGGCAACATCTCACATCTCCCTTATTTGACCCTTTGCAGTATCTGATGAGGTAATCCCACATTAATATTGACCTCGAGGCTCCTGTGTCTACAAGAAATTTACCTGGTACCCCTCCTAAGCTTCCCTTTACATATAACAGGTCGTTCCCCCTTCCGTTATCACTTACAGCGCCTAAAGATATGTTTTTTCTTTTGGCTGTGTTTATGTGTAATGCTTGTTCACTCCTCCCAGGGTTTTGCTCCTGGCTGTAGTTACTACCTCCGCGGTATCCCCTTTGGCTATTCCTGTGTGGACAATATCTAGCGAGATGTTCCTTGCCCCCACATATGTAACACCTCTTCTGTCCATTTCGCCTATCTTCTCTGACTTCCCCTTTCCACCCCTCTGTGTTGTACTTGCCTCTTGTGCTCTGCCCTGTTTGTGGTCTTTCGCCCCCCTGCCTATTATTTTCATCTAGTGCATTCTTTTTTGTGTTTAATTGTTCTAATAATTTATTTAATTTTATTTCCATTCCCGCTATCTGTTTCTCTAGCCCTTCTAGCTTAATTTCGCCTTCCCTTTCTTTATTACCTTTCGGTTTTGTCCCTTCTCCAGTTGATACTATATTTATGTCCCCTCTTGTTGCCCCCCGACCTTGGAGATCTAGCTTTTCCTCATCAGTGGCTAGTTTCATGGCCTCAGCTAATGAATTGGGTTTTCTCCTAAGGATTTCTCGCTTATATTTATCTCTGACCCCCATCAAAAACTGTCCCATCAGGATTTTGTCAAAGGCACTTTTTTCTTTTTCTGATACTTCTGTATTTAATTTTACTGTTAAAAACCTTTTGTAATAGTCCTCTATGCTTTCGCGATTATTTTGACTATAATTATTTAATATCCCGATTCCTTCTAGGAACGTGATCTTTGGGGAAAATAACTTCCTTAATATCTTTTCAAATTTGTCTAATGTTGCTATTTCCATCCCTTGGGTCTCCTCTAAATACCTAGTCTGGGCCCTGCCCTCTAGCTTGAATTCCGCCATCATGACTATTTCTAGTTCCGTTAATTCTTCCTTTTCCTTAATCATTTTCAGTTTTCTCAGAAAATGTTCCACATTTTCTGATGGTTCCCCTTTAAATACTTTTAAAAATTTGCTTAACTTAATTGGGCCCCTATTATCATTCCCTATACTAACAATTGTTTCTCCTGATGTCTCCTGCCCGTTGATATTTTCCTCCCTTTCTCTATCCCTACTGCTGTTCGCTCTCCTTGTAGCCATGACTTATCTTTCGAGGTTGGGGTTTAATCTAATTAACTCGTTATTTGTTGTCAATACCTTTCTTATTCTATAACTTAATTCACCTAATTCTAAAACACAAATTCTAATTCAGTACCCACTTTAACTACTTACTTTTTTTCACTTTTCACTTTCTGGCTCGCCAGCTGAATTTTTTTCTATCAGTTTCAGCAACTGGATTACATATACATATATATATATATATTTTTTTTTTGTCGTTCTGAACTCAGCCTTCCGTCGTGAAGAATTATCCTGGCTCTGGCTCGCCAATTGTGGGGGTGGGTAAAAAGCTATTTTTTATTTTTTCTGAAAATCCTATTCTGAAAGGAGGCCTACAATTATATTATATTATGTTATATTTTTTTATATCCCCTTATTTTAACCCCTCCCACTTTAACACCTGACTTGATTGATTTCAGAAAATTCCCAGACTCACGGGGACCCCTAATATATTAAGGTATTCTTCCACTGGACTGGCTGAGTTTAGAAGTGACAGACACACACACAAGAATGTAGAATATACAAATTTGTTTTTTATTGTCATATTATATATAAGAAAATTACAATAACCTTTAACAGAATACAGTATTTAGTTTGACACTTGTTATTTTACTAATTTTTAAATGTGTATATATCTTGTAATTTACAGTCAACCTTGTTATCAAAAGAACTACTAAATCCTAATACTTATATACATCTACATATATATATATATATATATCACTGTGTCTCTTCATGTTGCTCTACAAAGATTTCAGTAGGTCCGGGCATTTATTACCCCTCACAACGCACAATCTGTCTCTTTGCTCCTTAACAGTCCATGTAAGTCAATAAACCACCATCAGCCAATGAACAGACAAAATATAATTTCATAAGTGCTCGTTTCCCAACTTATTAGGAAATACATATATATTCATTCAAGAATCCTTCCTTGCAAACATGTCACCAGTCAACAATATCCAACCAATTTACTTAGTTACCTTTCCGTTCAATTAATCCACTATTTCACAATTAGGGCTAGATGCTCATTTAATTGTTTACCAGTTTAATCATTTTCTACCCCAAATAAGTCATACTCACAGCAATTTAACATTCACAATAATTCAAGGACAAAATTTTTACTTCCTACTACAGATTAACTTACTCTTAAATTGCATTACTCTGATCTCTATACTAAATTAAATTATCACTCCTTAAGTATTACACTCGTTCAAATATATATGTATATATATTTAGTACTTTGACATTCTCTCTTAAACTTATAGCGTCCTCCTAGAGTCCTTTTCATTATTAAATTAGTTCCCCTTTTTTTTACAAATTATATTCTCAGTACTTATTCTAACACTTACGCAATGGTCTGGTATTCCTCCCTGCTCGGTCTCTCTTCCTATCTGTTCGGGGTGAGGACTGGAAAGCGAAAGGTTGCTCATCCGGGGAACACAGTAATCTATCCTGGGTTTCTCTACCGGGTACGGCACGGCTGAAGATAATACCGGATCTTATCTCCTTTCTTCTTCCATCTGCGTTGCGTCCGAGGACTGGGATACCTTTCGGGTCGACTAGTCACTCAACTGCTCAAACGAGAAATTTGCTTCTAGGGCGTTTCACCATTCTTCCTCCATAGACTGCATTAACTTCTTCAAGGGAACGATACTTCCGACTCTAGACTTTCACAAAATAAATTCTTATAATCAATTCTCCCACTACAGCTTCCATCTCTCCAGGACTGCTTCCACCACAAAAACTCCTCTCCGAATAATCAGTATCAATTTTTTCTTCCCTTCTCTCCTTTCTCTCAAATTTCCCACCGCTTTCTTACTGGCCAATCGTTGACTTCCACATCCTTTCATTCGTGCTCCTATTCGTCTCCCTTCATTTCCGTGGGCGTGCTTTCTTTTTCCTAGTGTGACCGAACTTCCGATAATCTGGAAAATACTGGTAATTTCTCGAAATTAAACGTAAGTTCCGGTCAGCTAAGAGTTTCAGGCTTTCTTTGTGACCTCACCCCCATATCCATTTCTAGTCGCCCACACCTGCTAGAGGTCGAACCGTGAAATCTATAATAGGGCCACTTCCGCACTCAGTGCCCTTTCTATAGAGTATGTGCTCCTGTCTTAAGTGGGATTTGTTTCGGTCCATTATGATTGCTTTTACTGACTCGCTTAAGGAATTTTTCCATACAACCGAGATTTAACTAACTGGGTGTGTCTGGAATAACCTTCGAATTTCAGTGTTTCTTAACAAATGATACTTGTCTGAAACTAACTATATACGCCACAATTAATTCTTCCAATATTTAACAAACTTTATTAAATTATTGTAAGGCTGGGTCCTTACACTCTGTAATGCAAATCACGTCATAAAACCTTGATAGGAGAAGAATTTCCATTGTTTGAAGCTTATTTCTCAGATTTATAGCTTTTTGGTAGAAAATAGTACACATCATAGAAGTTTTGATTTTTTTTTTTTTTTTTTTTTTTTGATTTGGTAGTTGTTGGCGCATCGGCTTCTGTGGCCATATTGCACCTCCCAAGGTTTTTGCAGTACTTTGATCCAAGCCCGAGGCGGGAATCGAACCCGCGACCTTTGGGTTGCCGGGCAGGTACTTTACCCACTCGGCTAGCCCGGTCGGCTAGAAGTTTTGATGTATGTCCTTGTTGGAGCTCTGGTGGCATTCGAATATCGGCTTTGATTCGTTCTGGAGGTAATTCTCATTTTAATCTTCATATGTCCCTGAGCAGTTGATGACAGGTGTTCTTGTCGCTGACTTGCTTCTATGAGGCTGTTCGGACCTTTGGAGAGGTTAACCTGAATGCTTCTCCCTTTTCTTAGACTTGATGGCGGGTCTGAGTCAGCTCTTCCTTTCCTTCATCATGGTTTCATACCGTTCAGGAAACTGCATCCTGGTAGAGAGATGCTTGGAAGAGTAGAAATGTTTCACAAGTGCCCCGGCAGGCCAAGATGATGCAAGGCTGATTAGTTTAGAGTTAGATTACGCAGAAGTGATTTTGAATGATGCATAGTATGGTTGTTTGGTGGTAAGCCTAGTAACTTCTGTATCTGTACGTATGTCTTCATTCAGATATGATCTCATCTATTCAACTGTTGTCTGTGGGAAAAGCCGTGTGACAAAAATTGATCTATTACGTGTCGAGATTTTAAGTGGAATCGCATGAATTTTCGTTGGGTACCGACCGTAGGCTTCATATGATAGTTTGGCTTTTCTGGTGTGGTTTCTGGGCTTTTTGTGCCTTTGCTTCTTACGTTCTCTCCTTAGGATATTCTGGCTGGGTTGTTACTTCGATGTGGCGGTGAGATGGATGATTTCGGGATGTTTTTCTTTTGGGAAGGGTACTGTAGATCCGATTTGGTTGATGCGGTACCTCCAGTACCTTAAATGGTGGTATTTAGATGCCGGGAATTGGTCGCGTCTCCTCATCCCCTAGGGAGTGCGGCCGGATATGTAACCTTGGGGCTTTTTTCCTAGGTGTCTGGACGGTTGAATGATTGGATTTGAGGAAGTTTGCATATGTATCACATCGGCTTAACTCTGCATCTTGGACGGATAAGTTTTGTTTCTGAGATGAACGAGGATGGGTGGTGCTGGGACTGATGTGATGAGGGATTAGAGGTCAAGAGTTCGGTCGCAGTTTCTGAGGAGGAGGGAGATCTATCATTGCGTTGATAATTTTTATTCGCTCCAAACGTTTGTTTCTTGACTGGTGACACATTATTCCTGAGTGTGGGGTGACATCCCTTTCTCTTGTTTTTGGGGTGTCATTCATCAGTTGTCTTATCCTGTGAGTGTGTATGATGTTGTCCCTGGGAAGAACAATGTTCGTTCTTGTCAGTTGAAGTAGGCTGTCGGAGACACGTAGATTGGGCCCGATGAGCGGTGTCGATCGGGACCTCGGCGGAATCATTTCTCCTGGGAATGGTGGTGGAAAGAACATGATTTCCTTTTACAATGAGGACAAACTAGCACGATATTCGTCTTCTCAACGTTTTTATATATCTTAATAAATTCCTGCGCATTAAGAAGGTTTGACATGTCCCTCGTATCCTCGGACTTATTCAGTTCGATCTTACTGAAGATGTCGAGAAGAATAAGCTTTGTTACTCCGGTCCAGAAATGTGACATCTTGCAGTTCTGCAAGGTTCGCTTTCATCATATTGAAGCTAATTCCAATTTCGAAATAACGTCCGAAAAGGTCTCCTGGAGGTTCAGTAATTCTTTCTCAATGAGGTTGACTCTGGACATCACAATTTCGGAACTGTTGACAAACTCGTCCATGGCAATCGCGAGGGTTGAATCAGTTTCCGTTCTATTTTTATATTGATGTTCCAGTTTCGCAACAACCTTCTCTGTCAGTAGCATGTCAGCCTCTTTTAACTGATCTAGTCCGGTTACCAGTTGCGTAATGGCGACTTGAATTGGGTTCACAAGGGTTCTCAACTCATCCCAACCAATGCGATCTGTCTGTTTCCATTGTTTTATTGTGAGGTGGGGAACGCAGCGTCTACTTTTTCGCTGTGATAATTGTTCATTTTTGCATACACCGCATTTCCAAGAAAGCTTAACCTTCTTTGCAAGCTTCTTTAGGTCGCAATATAGGCTACATAGTCCGCAAAGACATACCTGCTTACAGGAAGTGCCAACAAGAAGAAAATCTGCTTTCTTAACACATCCAGTGCCCAACGCAGCTTCACTCATGCCGAAATTAGCTGAAATGAAGTATCAGAACGGGGCTTAACAAGGTCAGTGAAAATTCACTGACCTTGTTTAAAGTGAACGGAGTAAACAGGTAGAAGGTCACGTCGCAAGGTGAGCCCTAGGGCGAATAGCTTTCAGCACGAAGCAGGAATCAAATCAGCGGGGGTGTGTGTTACGCTGACCTTGTCCAAATGCAGCCGCGATAGTGGCTTTCTTTGTCAGATGTGGAAGAAACTAAAAATTATAAATAATTACCTATCTGACGAGTCGATGCTGCAAGACCAGACCTGGAGACACTCGGTGAGTTTAGACCCCGCCAGACGAATAGTCACCATAAAAAAGCTTGACAATGCCATTTAAAATGCAAACTTTCAGGAGCACTTTCAAGCACATGTTCATCACAGACCGCGCACGCTCACTGACCGCTGATCTGCCTAAGGTCAGCCCTGACATCCTACCTTATCTTGTCCTTGACATTTTGTGACACATCAACTACCCAGGCGACAGTGCTCCAGTACTTTGAGGTACGTATGGGTTATAGAGTTTACAATAATACAACTCCCCACCATCCTGTCTCATCTCAGTTATGCGTTGGTGGGGGAGTTTCCTAGGACTGCGTTACTGAACTGCATTTTAGATCTAGGTGGGAAAATTATAGCAAAAGGGCAGTCTAAAGAACGAAGTGAAGCTCTGAATGAAACTGTTTGAGGACATCACCAAATATTCCAGCATGATTCTTCTCGTGATCACAACTACATTACCTGATGTTAAATTCAAAAATTGGCTTTCTGGAAGGTCGTATTTGAAGCAGTTAGATTACTAATTCTGGTTGGAGTTGCATAAACAAAGTTAGATTACTTATAGCAGACAACAACTGAATATCAAAAGTCGCGATTGCTGCCATAGACTCGCTGTTCTTCTAAAGTTCACGTAGAAGAGAGTAGAAGACGTTTTAAGTGATCTTTGGATATTGCATTGCTGATTATGTGAACACGTATGACTATAAAAAATTTTCACTTGTCGTTCTCGTAGTATTAATAGCAAGGCCGTGCATCGTGCACGCCAGGACCATGTTAATGTTTTAAATTGTCTTGGATACTCTTTGAGAACAAGACTCTGCTTTGGAATTACATCTTCCATCAAAGATTTGAAAAGCCATCCTTTGCTGTACTTTCTGCCTTTAGTTCCAAACTTGCCCTTGTGGGTAGCACAGTTGGTATAATCACGGTTCTCCTCACACCAGGGAAAATACTTGAATTTGGGTTCCCGTTGATGACGCGAGGAATTTTTATGGTATTTTTTCAGAATGTGGCTGAGTTCGTCAGTCTCAGGCGAGCGTAGTATGGTTTTTTCTATCGGAAACAGCAAATCGATTACAGAACACAACAATTTACTGACATATTATATACAGTGTAATATGGCCTAAGCTGGTGATGCGCCTAGAACAACCTACGTTACAAACTTATACTAAAGACAGGCAATAGAATACAATAACAAAGTATATGTTAAGTTCATAAATATTAACTGTGGAGGAAACCCAAGCGATTGAAAAGTAAAATTAACCCGGTAGTATTGTGAAGATTCAACGGTACCAACTGTGGTGGCTACTAAGCAATGCAGTGGGCTTTTCATTAATTTCTCGAAGTTTTGAGCCATGTCACGTGCTTCACAACGCCTTCCTACTGATTCTACTTAGCTAGAGATTTAAATCAGAAGTTTATAATTACGAATAGACTGAAATATTTTCAGTAAACTTCTAGCTTCTAAATGAATCATCCATCACCAGTGAGCTGGAGTATTTTCTACAGTTTGCATGACGGTGCCCTTCGACTAGTGTGTTTTTTTTTTTTGCTTTCTGTTGCTGAATCTCTCTTCCACCACACTTCGCTTCGAAATTAAAACGATTTGGATTTATATTTGAGATTATTTGTTAAGTGCAACTTTTAAGAAACTTAACATAAGAAAAAAGCAATCTTGGCCCATCCATTTCTTGCCCAAGCAAGAAATGGATGGGCCAATCCATTGACTTCTAGATCTTGTAAGCGGTCACATAATTAATCACACGCACTGGACAGATCTGTGTACACAGTATCCATTTTGCTCAGGAATCAGACTGTGTCTTGGGCTTCATCCAATGCCGAACTCAAGGTTTGAAATCGCCAAAGAACTGGATTGATCTACAGCTCGTTCGCGAGCTGTATGTTAATAAAAAAAAAAAAAAAAAAAAAAACAACGATGATTACTATGGAAATTTAAAATAGTATAATAGGTCTGTAATTCTGAATAAGCTATTTGGATTTTTGCGGATTGGAACGATATTAGCGATTTTAAGAGAAATATATTCGATGATAACGATTTCTCAAATTGAAGATAGTATTTAGGAGTATCTGGTTTCTTTACAATGTTTTTAAAAAGAACTCAAACTCTCCCGATGTAGTGTGTTTAGGGTCGAGCGGCACAAGGGGTTTCCCCCATCTCCGCGTGAGGATGAACCAGTTGACTGGAAAAGCCAGAGATTTAAAAGTGTATGGACTTTGTATATGTGTGATGCCTTTTACCGTTGTTCATCTGGTCATTTAGCCGCCAGACCCCTACTAAGGCCCGACGTTGCCCCACTTTCGCCCCGTGGAGGCAGACCAGGTACCCACTAGTATATAGTTCACTCTGGCAGGTCCTGCCACCGAATTTCCTGAGATTTCAGTGGCTAGGACCTAAAAAAAAAAAAAAAAATCGCGTACGCGTCGTGGGAAGCGCTAAGAGAAGTCCAAAATGTTGGGCAAAATTAAGCAGGGGGAGGGACAGCAAACTGTCCCCTCACCTCCCTGCCAGGAAGAGGTGAGACAGTGAGCCAGACAAGAGAGCTGGCTCAGGTTGCCAATGTGGCATGTGTGCATGGGTGGGAGCAAACCAGACCGCGGGGTCAGGTACGCACCACCCAGAAAAAATTGAGGCCCAGCAGAGGCTATCCAATGTTGGTTTGGCTGAATAGGTTGTGCAAAATGTCATAGTTCGGAGTGACTCATGGGACTGTTGTCCCGTCCGGTAGTCAATGTTCTGGGAAGTGGGGTTTTGTCACTTCGCGGAAGAGTTCCAGTTTTGTCCTGCATGATGGATCAAGCAGTCAAACCTGACGTCTGTTTGGGGGTCTCTGAGATGCTTTGTTTGACATGTCAATTCGAGGTTTCCAGGCAGAGGAATGGTCAATCGTTTGGCATACAGGTTCTGGGCAAACTTGGTGAATGCTATATATTCGTCTTCCAGTAAGTAGTGTTCCTGGTTTTTGGGATTAAGGCGCACTTGGATGATTAATTCAACACGAAGATCTTCATAAAGTTCGTAGTCATACATCTGGTGTCTACAAGTCTCCACAGAGCCACATCTACACACATTGGGTTGTTTTCAAGTCCGAGAAGGTGTAATTTGTGGCGGATCGCTCCGTGTCCTGTTAGGAGATACGTGCTGTACAATCCAAGGCAAAGCCATTCCGGACACTGTGGGTATATTTGCTGTAGATCGGGGAGGAACCTCCGCGTGACTTCCCCTTTTGTGGAGGTCGTCCAGCGCTGCTGCCATATTGATCGCAAATAGATCTGGAGTCTTTTCTTCTCCACTGTCCGATTTGCAGTTGGGTCTGTGGTGTGATCCTGGAAGGTAGTTGGATTTCCGCGTCTAAGCTGCTGTAACATGCCTAGGCGAATCTCTTCAAGATCAAGGGGGAGGGTCCCAGTGAGTACTTGCAGCGCATAAGTTGATACGGTGCTGCACGCTCTGGTGAGGGTTAATAAAATCGGTCGGTGAATGATGTTGAGGAGCCGAAGATTTATCGCCGTAGAGGCCTTATGGTGCCAGACACCAGAAGCATATGCAATTGCAGGGATGATGGCTGCTTTGTAAAGTATTGCTAGCGTTCTTTTCAGCCCTCAGTCGTGGCGGGTAATCCTGGCAAGCATGGCAGAGTAGTTTTTCATTTTCTTCTGGGTGTAAATGATAAATTTCGGTCCAAGATCACTTCTAGATATTTGAGTTCTGTGGCCAACTTGATCGTTCTGTTGTAGATTTTTATCTGCGATGGTCTGGTAGGAGTTAGATATTCCTTTAGTAGGATAGATTGGGTTTTGTCGGCAGAGATATTAAGGTGATGAGTTTCAGTTGTAGAAATTGCTGAGTTGGCAAGCGTTTCCAGTTGTGCTCTTGAATCAGCAGAGAGGATTAGGGAGAGGTCATCTGCGTATGCGAGCGCTTTCACGCCCCTCAGTTCCAGGGAGGGGAACTCATCCAGCACGTAGTTCCATAGGAACTACCCGGCGCTCAACCTTGCAGTAGGGAGCCTGCATTAGGACCCTCCTATTGGTCAGGTAGCTCTGAATGCATCCATACAGGATTGTTGGGAGGTTGGAAGCTCTTAGTCTTGCGAGGATGCTCTGTCACCAGAGGGCGTCGAACGTCCCTGCAAATTCCACAGAGATGAGAAGAAGGTACTTTCATTGGCAGTTTGACGCGGCATTCATGATATATTCTAGTGCATCCAGAATGGATTTCCCCGTTTTGAATCCGAATTGTTAAATTTGTTGCGGTGTAATGTCCTTCAAGCCTCTATCTAAGAAGTTGTTCCAGGACTTTGCTGAGTACAGACAGGATGGCTATAGGTCGGTATGACTGTGGTATATGTGGCTGCTTTGTTGGGTTTTTATGATTAATTTTATGCTGGCTACCTTCCAATCCGAGGGGAACCAGCCCTGACGAAGACAGTGGCTATATAAGTCTAACAGCCAGTTCTGGGCATACTCGGCCACCTTTTTTACCAGTTCTGGTTCAAGCATGTCCAGTCCTGGGGTTCTTTTTTTTGTTTGTTTGTTTGTTTTTTTGTACGGCAGTTTGTAAAGCTTGCAGAGTGAAAGCTTGTAAAGCTTGCAGGTTGTTCCACTCGGGCCGATTGGTATGTTTTGTTGGCGTGGCACAGCTTTTGCTGTTGAGGTGTGTTGTCCTCTTCGATGGGTTAGAAGGTGGCATTGAGAATGTTGTTGACGGTATCGTGCCGGTTGTTGGTCCTGGTGCCTTGGTGGGTGATGGTGGAGGGCGTGACCTCTCCCCTTGGTAACTTGTTTGTGGTTATTCTATATATGATGCTCCATGGGTCTGTATTGCCGACTGTGGAAACCAGATGCTCCCAGGACAATTTCTTCCGCTGCCTGATCATCGCAGTGTAGATATTCCTGGCCTCCCTGTATTGTTGTCTGAGGGGTTCAACCTCAGGAGGAGATCAGGACCGTCTGGCTCTTTGGAAGGCAAGTCTTTTCCTGTTAATATCTCTCCTAAGTAGATCAAGTTCCTGCGAACACCACAACACGGCACAGCGCCTGGCCGGGGAGCCTCCTCTCCGGATCGACTGGTCCGCTGCTTGTAGGATGGCGTTAGTGACAGCACGCTGGTGTTGATCGGGGGTTTGGTTGTGGAGGTTATTGGAAGACAGGTTCTCTGTGTTCGTAATTATGGCTTCTTGAAAGTTGTTCGAGTTGGCCTTGTCAACGGCATATCTGCTGAATTTGTAGCTGTTTGTTGGAGCCCAGCGAAGCAATCTGTGCATCGTGAAGGTGATACTCTGTGGTCTGAGGAGGTCCAGTCTTCCTGCACCGTCCAATCATTTAGGTGCCCAGCAAGGGATCTGGTAGCCATTTTTGCATCTAGAGTGACCTCCCAGAGAGTGGAACTAAACGTGGGAAGATTGTTTGGTCGATTTAGGACAACGAAGCTGCTGTTAGCCAGGAATTCCTCCTCCACATATTGGCCATTCCTGGTTCCTCGACGTTCAGGAGTCTCACTATGCCACAGTGGCGAACGACAGTTTAGGTCCGCAGATACGAGGATCCTGGAACCCACAAGTTTTGTTTGTACTTGATTTAGGTATTGGATGGCTGCTCCTGGGCGGCAGTACAGAGAGATGATATATAGCTCTCCCAATGGAGTAACAATGTGAGCACAGGCCGCCCACTCCGAGCACAGGTGTTATTCTTGTCACAGTTATGTCGGGATTCCTGACAGCCACCGCAGCCCAGGGGGTGGCTCCCTCTACCTGAATAATTTTGTAGCTGAGTGGGTAACCCCGGACAGCACCGCGCAGGTGTATGGCTCCTGCAGCAGGAGGATGTCCAGGTTCTCTTCTTCAGCTTTTTTGTCTAATTTTACCAGCTACGGCAATAGCCCGCTGCGCATTCAGTTGAAGAAATATGATACAGTTGTTATTGTACCTTTTAGGGAGAGTTCCCATAATTTATTCTTATTTGTTGTGCACTTCTTGCTTTTACGTATACCGGGAATTTGTTGTCTCGAACAGAGTGCGTGTGGGGAAGCTTCTGTCACTTGCAGTTTGCGCAGGCTGGTTCTTTTCCTTCGTTCGGGCAGTTAGCATAGTTGTGCCCCTTCTCGGTACAGTGTCCGCAGGTTAGTTCCTGTTGGGCGCACGTGTGGGTGGTGTGGCCGAATCGGCAACACCGGAAGCATTTTGGCACCGCGATGTATTCCCTAAAGCGGTGGGAGCTCCAGCATATGTAGATCCTTTCTTGTTTTGTGATGACTCTCCATGCTTCAGGGGTTAATCTGACCACCCAGTTGGTCGAGCTGCCATCCCTGGTCTGGTTTGATGTTTGCGCACTACTAAACTTTTTTAGTCTCCATCAGGGAAGTCTTGTTGCAGATTTCGCATGAAGATTTCTTTATAGATTGTCTCTGGAGTCAGATTTGGGTCTAATGATGACTGGGGGTCTTTATGATGACTGGGGTCTTTATGATGACCAAATATGATGACCATCAGCCAAATATGATGACTGGGGGTCTTTTTCTTTAGGAGCTTCCGCAAGGAGACCGAGTGTAGGGATCTTGGTGTTGTTGATAATCAATTTAGCGTCTTCTTTATTTTCCGTTTCGATTATCAGACCAGTGTTTCTAGTTTTCCGTATGGAGCGGATTCTGGCTGTTTTAAATTCCTGCGTTAGCGAGTCAATAACCTTTTTTTTTTACTTCTTCACTTGTTTTCAGCGTATCTGAGTTACTCTCCTGATGTATTACATTTTCAATTATTGCTTTTCTGATCATGAAGACAAATATATTTTTTGTATTGAAGCGAAATGGTTTTCGTTTAAAAATTCGCATATATGTAGGTACATGGTGTTCCACTTTTTATTATATATATATATATATTGTTTTGACTCATTTCAAAGCCTTTCACTAATTCCTTATCCATTATTGAACGGAAATATCAATAAAGTCGTTGTCTACAGAGAACAGTGTACATCAAGGTAGTTGATTCTTTGAGGTTGATGCCAATTAGCTTTGGTAATAATCCTTTTTTAACAGATTATTTCGACAGTGCTGATTACTCTTTGCTTATATAAAAAACTAATTTGGAACAACAAAAAAATATCATTTAACTTAGTAAGACATCATGAATTTTAGATTTGGTATAGTTTCTGAATTCTAATATTTGGCAAGCGGGGGAAGATGTTTCTTTATAAAGAGTTGTAAGGACTAAAGCAAGGTCAGCAGCACCGAAAGGAGTTGACTGAAGCGGAAAGTTGGGGAGTGTAATTTTAGACTACTGGGATTAAGGAGGAAGAAATAACACTTCGCTCGCAACAGCTGTAAAAAAATGAATACTTACTCTTCAACCTTCGGATCAGATACAAGGCTCGTGCTGCTTTCTGAGTCAGTCAACCCAGCCTAATTTTGTTTTGAATCAAACGCTAATTGGGGTCCTTTGGCTCAGTTATTCGCAAATCACTTTATGTAAAATATGGCTGTCGAGTTAGTAACCACTTAATACTTAGTGTGAACGCAGAGGATGGACATTAGATAATAGATTACCTCTCGATAAACCGGGTACAGATGAAAATGATTGGTCCCAACACAACAGACAAGAGTTAACCAAATAATCTTAAACCATCAGATTCACCTGATTCCGATATTTCAACTTTAAAACATCTTCTGGAGGTGCTTCGCACATAAGTTTAGCGGTAGAAGGAATTATATCTCGCAGGCATTCGTATATTTAATTCTCCGCTGATATTTGTACTCCCCTGAAGCTAGAGAGAGAAAACGATCTTCATAAAACTCGTACTATAATGAAGATTCAGCTATCGATCGATTGATACGCATTCTCGGTAGCCAAATTCGCTAGCTCCGAAAAAAAAAAAGTTTTAATTTACTCATAGAAGAGATCATCTCTTTTATTAAATGGCCAGCTTCTCTCCTCCTCCCCTTCCCACCACCACAAATTAAACAGAAACGAATTCGTGGCTTGGACTACTCCTAAGTATGCAGGTCCCGACTTAGAGTGACGCGTTCAGCGGTCACTCCATCTTTAGATCCGACAGTGCATAGCCTTGACCTATTGGACTGCAGCGAGGGAAATATTTTTTCCCCAAGTTCCATATAATAAGGAGATTTCGGGCAGTAATGAGACCATTTAATAAGATCATTCTCTCCTCGCTGTCTTAACTTGGAGCAATAAATTCGAAAACACGCTGCCTCTATTATGAGTAACGAATTCGGTGCCTCTTAGTTTTGTGTGCGTGTTTATAGAAATAACAAGTCCCTATCCCCACGGTAGTAGCAGTAGACCTAGTGGGTCTGTTGGGAGTCGGAAATAAGCACGCCAAGTTGGAGTGTTGCCAAGGGAAACAAGAAATGTGCGTCGAAGTTAGCACTTTATATGTGTTGATTCAACGAGCAAAGTATAAAACCGTTATCGGTAACCAATGACCTCTGGGCGTCACTGCTTTCTTCCAGCTGCCCCAAGGACCTGCTTTATGTGAAAAATTACTTCGTTTTCATTGCTTCCTGTCAATGGTTTCTAAAACGGTTATTCGCTACAGTATTCCATGTTGTTGCAAATGACCGATGGAAAAAATTCTCCCAAGGAAGATGGAGATGTAAGAAATTGTATCAGTCGACATTACGGAACTGTTCAGCATGCTTTTAGAAGTCACCTAGCCGACTGATTTGACGTTGTCCTTCAGTACGAGCTATTAGTCTGTTCTCTTCCCTTTTCCAGCGTATTATAAATCAAGAAAATCGAGCAGAACTTTCTTGTTTGGGATATGAGTTCCTACTCCTCGGAAATTTAATTTGAAATGCCAACCAACCTATTAAAATATGATTTCGAAAGGTCAGAGTTGTAGACTGCCTAAGGTTCTATTTTCAACCGATAGGTACATTAAATTTATTTTATATTAGTTTTCTTTTTCTACAAGTCAAATCGATATTCTAATTAAATTTCATCATGATTCAGGTCTTGAAAGAGGATCAGAGAGTAAAAATCGCCATTACTGTCCACGGAAAAAACTAATTCAGTTTGTTTTTGATGAAACAGAGATTGAAACATGCTGTTTGGACAAAGTATTATATTTTGATGGTTTGAGACTCCCTGTTGAAACCTCTTACAATAAAGTTGCAGCTCGTACTCACGTGGTTTTATTAGTGTCCTGATTTCATTCAATGAACTGCTTAGAGAATTATAGCCTAAAATGAATCTAGTTATACAAGTAATCACATATGAGACAGGAACTTCTTTACAAAGGTACTTTTCGATGCTTTCTTTTCCTGGTTTCAACTTTCATTGCGATTCAGGGAATTTACTGAAATTTTGAAATCAGCATCCAGCTTAAGCGTAGCTGCATGTGTCGGAATAGGGTTGCTGTCAATGGGCCTTCCATGATAATATAGTGGGTTCGCACTTATCACTCTGTTCGAATCCCGTGAGAAACCTCTGATTAAGAGGAATTCTTAAAGTCATCTAATTAAATTCTAATTACATTTCCTAAATTTAATTAGATGACTTTAAAAATTTCTCTACACAAATCATCAAGTCAGTTCAGAGAAGTAAAAATCACCAGCACAATGGCACAGAGAGCAAATATCGGGGTGGTTGTTAAGTCGATCTCGGACGTAGGATTCCTCACCCCTCCAATCTGAGTTATCCCGCCTTTTGGGACTATAACATACAAATTGGTGTGTGCATAAGTTTATCTGGACATGTAATACCTAGTTATGAAATTGTGTGTCATTCTAAGAAATGTAGTTATATTTCTTGAAGAAGTATTTTATGACTGGTTTCTCCAGCTTCTTAATATTATTTTGAAATGACGCTACGTGATTATACAGGGATTAATTTTTGAAATGAACCTCGTTTATCACGTGGATAATTCAAAATTAGTTCATTAATTAAGCGCCTTGACCTAACTCGTCTGGTGGATGGGATTCAGCCAATACTTATTAAAACAAGGGAAAATTTTGCAAATTCAGTTTTCGTGAGAAGGAATATACTTTTGCAATTGGAAGAGTTAAGGTTGAATAATGGATGAATTTGTGGACTATACCCTCTTATTTACATGGAACGTATGTTATTTTTTATATAGGAACAGAGAAAATTCTTTGCAAAGGTGGACAGGATGTTGGTACTCTGTTTCCTTAATGGGTGGGTGTCCCCTTCTGCTCCTGCCAACGCCCCTCAACGTGGGCACCTGTACGTGGTGAGGGGACCTCCCAGTGACGCTGCTGGACTTCCAGACTAGCATCACTGGGATCCAACGCCCACAGCCCAGGTTCCAGGCTTATATCAATGGAATCCGGCGTGTTTGCCGTTCGCTGCGACCCGTGGAAATTCGGAAAGGGGGATCCTGGTGGTTGAGGGGCCCAGCTTCAATACACCACTTTGGCCCCTGCTTCGACAAGACGGGTGGTCCTGGAAGGCCCGGCTAGGATCAATCGGCTAGTAGGCTCGCCTGCGAGGGTCAACCGTGTCAATGCCACGCCCCTACCCTCATGGTCCGAGGGGACAGGATTCAGGCTGGCGGCGGTGCGGGTATAGTGTCTGGGTAGCCCTGGCGTTCCACTCCCGAGCACATTTATTGCATGCCGGGTAGTGGGCGTCCCTTTGGGCTCCGTGGTGGATGGGGAGCCCGGGCACTGAACAATTTAAAAAACTATATGAATCCTGATAAACTTACTTCTTCAGGGGCCCCAACCCGGTCCCTATCTGAAAATATAGACAATGACAGCACTATTGCTTCAAAGAGGCAGCGGACTGAACTACCATCAGGGCCTATCCCGCGGTTTCTAATCATGCACTCCACCAATGAAAAACCGATTGGTAAAATGTCACCTTTCTTTATACAGAAAGGGTTAGATGGGTTAGCAGGTACACCCAAGTCAGTTAAGAGGCTCCGTTCTGGGGACCTCTTGATTGAAACAAAAAATGACAGGCAGTCTGAACATCTACTCCGAGTAACATCAATCGGAGGAATACCCATAACAGTGACACCACACAGAACACTAAATTCATCGAGAGGTGTCATTTCGGAGTGGGACCTTCTCGACGTCACCGAGGAGGAAATCTGCTCCGAATGAAAACCACAGGGAGTTACTGCCGTCAAGAGAATCACTGCGCGAAGGGATGGAAAAATTGTTAAAACCAGGAGTGTTATCCTGACTTTTAACTCTCCCAAACCTCCTGATGAGATTAAAGCTGGCTACATCAACTGTCCAGTGCGTCCATATGTTCCAAACCCTTTACGGTGTTTTAAATGCCAGAAATATGGACATTTTCAAATGGCCTGCCGTGGAGTCCTTGCGTGCACTCGATGCGGTGCAAAGGACCACGAAACAACAGCATATTCAGCCACGAAACCCACCTGCATTAACTGTGAAGGCGAACACCCGGCCTACTCACGAGCATGCCAGAGGTGGAAAGAAGAAAAGGAAATTCAACGGCTGAAGGCAGAGCTAAACATATCGTACCAGGAGGCAAGGAAAGCAGTGAAACCTCTTAACATCAAAAAACTTACCTACGCCCAGAAGGTAGCAGGGAGGTGTTCGATTGGGACTCAGACGGACATGTCCATCCCTCCAAAAGAATCCTTTACACCCATCGCACGTTATCTTTTAACCTCCCAAAAACCTGCACAGAAGGACCAATCAGCTGCCACTCCTATATCGATACCTCCTAATGCTCCACAAGTAACAAAAGCAAAAGAAAAGAATAAGAAAGGGGAAGTACGACCTAGTACCCAGGAAAACATGGATGTCGAGCAGGAGGTACATGATGAGTCAGTTTTGGAACTCTTCGCTGAGGAAGAAATGGACACAGGACAGCGTCCATACTTCCCCAGGAAAGATAAATCCAAGACTGACAAAATTAAGCCCTCAGCACCTCGGAAGCCGCCTGATGGACCCACCAAGTCCAAATAATGGCTAAAATCCGACAGTGGAATTGTCGTGGATTCCGGCAAAATACTGACGACATCAAGGCACTCCTGCAAAAGCACAAACCAGTTTGCGTTTGCATACAGGAGACTTATTTAAAGGCAAATGATGACCCCACCATGCATAACATTACCATCATTCGTAAGGATAGAATTGTGGATGGTCCTGCCCACGGAGGAGTCGCAATCCTCGTCGGCAACCAGATCCCATTTCAGCCTTTGCAGCTTACAACTAGCATTGAAGCTGTAGCAATTCGCCTTACAGTGGGGTTCTTATTAACTGTCTGCTCTGTTTATTTGCCACCTGGGATTGACATCCCACAGAAAGACCTTGATGATCTTATCATGCAATTGCCTTCCCCTTGTTTAATTCTTGGGGATTTCAATGGACATAACACTCTCTGGGGTAGTGCTGACATCAATGGAAGGGGACGAGTCATAGAGCATATGCTCACTGACAATGATCTCTCCCTCCTAAATGTGGGAACAAACACCTTCTTCCACATGGCTACTCGTACTTTCTCTGCCATTGATCTTTCTATCTGCTCCCCTTCTCTCCTTCCTTCAATTGCTTGGGAGGTGGAGGAGAACCCATATGGAAGCGATCACTTCCCCGTGATAATCACCCTAACTAGTGGTAGACCGTGTCTTCCATTTAGTTTACCGCGGTGGAAGCTTGATCAGGCTGACTGGAATGCCTTTCAACATCTGGCAAACCTTGACATCGCTACAGTCAGTCGGGTGCCAATCAATGATGCAGTCGTGTACGTCACAGAAACAATTGTCCAAGCAGCTGCAATTGCAATCCCAAAATCATCTAGCCGGTTCCCACTATTTCCGAAACCTTGGTGGAATTCCGAATGCACAGCAGCAAAAAAAGCACAAAACAAAGCCTGGGGGATATTCCGCCGATATCCCACAACTGCAAATTTAATATCATTTAAACGTGCACGTGCGAAAGCGCGTTATGTACGACGTCAGAGCCAAAGGAAATCTTGGATTCGTTTTACATCTTCCATAACTCAGGCTGCTAGCTCAAAAGTAGTCTGGGATAAGATCCGGAAAATGAAGGGAAAATACCCACCATGTCCTTCAGTGATCCTCGAGCATAACGGATGTCCAATTGCAGATCGAAGTGCAGTTGCAAATACTCTAGAGGAAACATTTGCAAAAATCTCTGCGATAACACCTTTTCCCGCAGAGTTTTTGGCCCTGAAAGAGAAAAATCAGAAAAACCCCCTGAACTTCTATTCAAAGGGACTTGAATCGTATAACAAGCCCTTTTCACAGGAGGAGTTAAATGCTGCACTCTTTCTCACGCACGCAAGTGCTGTGGGGCCCGATGACATCCACTACGAAATGCTAAAACACCTCACACCACAATGTAAGGATCACCTTTTAATTCTGTTTAAAAGAATTTTTCTTAATAAACAATTTCCGGATTCCTGGCGGAAAGCAATCGTTCTTGCCTTCTCAAAACCAGGAAAGGATCCTAGAAATCCAAGTAACTACCGTCCTATTGCTCTGACAAGCTGTTTGTGCAAGATCCTGGAAAGAATGGTAAATTCTCGCCTGGTATGGTATTTAGAAACAAATGGTTTGCTTTCCAGGACACAGTGCGGCTTCCGAAGAAATAGATCCACTCTGGATCATTTAATCCGATTTGAAACGTCCATTCGTGATGCTTTTATTAAATCCGAGCATTTGGTAGCAGTTTTCTTTGATATTGAAAAAGCGTACGACACAGCCTGGCGATTTGGAATTTTAAAAGACCTCTATAACTTTGGTCTTAGAGGTAACCTTCCTCTTTTTATTAAAAACTTTCTTTCGAATCGCCAGTTTCAAGTCCGTTTAGGATCCACCCTCTCTCGAGTTTTCTCTCAGGAAGAGGGAGTCCGACAAGGATCCGTTCTAAGTGTCACGCTTTTCGCAATCAAAATAAACTCTATCGCAGAACAACTTCCACCCACTGTAAACAATGCCCTCTATGTTGATGACTTTGCTATATTTTGTCACTCATGCAATATGAGGGTCATTGAAAGGCAACTGCAGAAAACCATTGACCATCTTACAGCTTGGTCTTTGGCTAATGGGTTCAGAGTTTCATCACAGAAGACTGTTTGTGTACACTTCTGTCGCAAACGTAATCTTCATCCTGACCCAGAATTAAGGCTTGGGCAAAATAACATCCCAGTTGTAGCAGAATTCAAATTCCTTGGACTTATTTTCGACAAAAAGCTGACATTCTTACAACATATTCGTCAGCTGAGGACAAGATGTGTCAAAGGGCTTAACATCCTTCGTGCCCTTTCGTCAACCTCATGGGGCGCAGATCGTGCTACCCTTCTTCGTTTCTACCGGGCACTTGTCCGTTCCAAACTCGACTATATGTCTCAGGTCTATGGTTCTGCTAGAGATAGTGCACTTCGGTGGTTAGATCCAATCCACCATCAAGCCATCCGGACAGCCACTGGAGCATTTCGCATATCTCTTGTCCAAAGCCTTTACGTTGAAGCAAATGAACCATCTCTGTCTCTTCGACGTAAGCAGTTGTCCTTACAGTACGCCTTCAAATTAAAATCCCTGCCCGATCATCCCACATGGCCATCCGTTTTTGAGCCGCGCTGGGAAAATCTCTACAACTCCCGTCGGACTGCCAACAAACCTTTTGGTATTCGCATTCAAGGGCTGCTGAATGAGCTGAACTTGACGGTAGACAATGTTGCCCAACAACCAAGGCAATTCTTTCCACCCTGGCATGCTTATTTTCCACCTTGCGACTTCTCCCTTAAGATCTGGGAGAAGGCTACTACACCGCCATCTGTCTACCAGCAACTTTTTGCATCACATAGACAGCAGTATTCTGACTTTCTGCCAGTCTATACAGACGGCTCAAAGTTAGAATGCTATGTGGGATTTGCTGTCGTGTTCCCTAACAAAATTCTATCCAATAAGATCCCACAAGAAACTAGCATTTATACTGCAGAGTTACGTGGAATAGAAACAGCCCTATATCACATTAAAAATAGCGACTACCAAAGGTATATGATTTATTGTGATTCCTTGAGCGTGTTACAGGCTCTAGTGTCGGTGAGGTTTAATCCTCATCCGATCCTGTCCAGGATCCGGCAGATTCTTCTTCCTCTCGTGGAATTAGAATTTGATATTCGCTTTTGCTGGATCCCAAGCCACGTTGGGATCCGGGGAAATGAATTAGCTGATACCGCTGCAAAATCAGCCGTTTCCCTGGATAACCATTGCCTGTCATGTCCCCTATACAGACTACAGGCAAATAATACGCTCTAAATTGTATTCCCAATGGCAAGATTCCTGGCACGGGCAGGTCATAAATAAACTACATCACATAAAGCCTGTAATTTCGCAATGGCAGTCCAGTCTACGCAGGGTCCGAAGAGAAGAAGTTGTTCTTGCTCGGCTCCGCATAGGTCATAGTCATCTAACACATTCCTATTTGCTGAGGGCGGATGACCCACCTATGTGCGAGATGTGTAACATTATTTTAACCGTCCGTCATCTTTTCATAGAATGTCCTGTTTTTATAGAAGCACGACGCTTGTGTTTTACCGCTTTTAATAATCTGACTGAACCATTTACACTCAGTCAGATTTTAGATGACAGGGACAACATGTCTGACGTTTTTAATTTTTTACACTCTATTAATTTTTATACAAAGGTCTAAGTTTTATATTTTTACTTTTATTTCTATCTTTGTTAGATAACAGTATTTGTTAGACGTGGTAGCCTAAGCTAACAAATTGTTTACTAGCTTTTAAACTTTGACTTGGCGCATTATGACCCTAGCTGCCAATGCGCCATTAAAAACTAAATCAATCAATCAATCAAGCTCCTGCCAACGCAGTTGGCAAGAAGCCTTGGTTGTTTTTCTTGGATTTGATCCTGAAATAACACCTTCTTCCAGCTTGGTTTTTCTGGTTAATATGAATAACTTTTGTTGAGCTCTCTGGCTGCTGGTAGATGGCTGTTCGTTGAACTCTTTCTTTTGGAGAATATCGGCGATGATCAATCTCTAGGATGTGATGCTTGTGCTCACTGTGAAAGTCTCTCTTCATCGGTTACTCTTGTAGCCCACTTGTCCAGCTCGTTGTGATGATCAGTCTCTAGGATGTGATGCTTGTGCTCATCTGTGGACAGTGTGCCTTATCGGTTTCTGCTGTAGCTGAGGGGATGACCATTGCACAGTACAGTTGATTTGTAATTTGAATGTTCAATTTGTATTGTAAATAATTGCACACTGCACTATACTATTTCTATATGTTTGACGGATTTGCCAGATATTTTTGGCTAGGGGCCGCTTTATTCAATAAATAAATGAATGAATGAAAAAATGACCTAATTCCTAAATTTATTACAAAGGTTTCAGGATCCATGCTTTTCTAAGACTGCTCTGTGCGCAGCCTTGGGCAAGCCAAGAGGAGGGACTGTTAACCCCATATAATCTGATAATAGGAACCGAGGAGGGTTCTGAAACGTCATCCTTGTAATAAGTTTACGAATTATGCATTATCCACGTGGTAAGAGTGCCTCCCCATCTTCTATTTTTCTCCCTTAACTTAGAACTGGCTGTGGTCCAGGGATAACGAATACAGACGCATATTATTCATTTATTTTCGTTAAGAAAGCTCTTACTCAACTGCCTCATGTATTTATCAAGGAAAACACGCTCGATCAGTGTTTATATTATTTCCGGATGTTATACTGCAATGTCTGAAAAAAGAGATGTTATAAAATAACATCCGCATGAGACCATACAAAAATCATAGAACAAAGCCGTGGTTTACATACAAATTCATTTTGCGAGTTATAGAAAGGGCCGGTGCATAGCCTATGACACTACACTTTGATCTTACCATTCGACCAGTATTATTTTGCGGTGCGATTCGATAGATCTTAAAATCACACGCGATTCTGATTGATGCCCACTATAGAGATTCCTAAATTGGTCAATCCGACATCTTCTAAACAGAAGGAGGGAATGGAGCTCGTATTCGAACTGTTAGTAACATTTTTTTCACGTTACTTAACCCCATTTCTTAATACCCATCACAAATCAAATGCCATTCAAGCTTGATTGAGTATTCAGTTTATTTGTGAAACTATAGATAAGACAGAAGACTCCAATGATAATGTATATTACATCGAAATATACTCAATTAAGAAATGTGGATGCGATTTGATCACCCTAAAGATTACGCTCTCTTTGCAGAAAGATCAGATCAGATCATAACGTCAGTAATGAACGAATTATTGATGTTCTACTAAGATAAAAGTTTCCTGGAAGCACTTTAGAACTTGTTTCAAATATGCAATAACAGTCCGTCTTAATGTCTGTAAAATACGGTTGTTAAGATCAAAAATTAAGCTGATATTATACTAATGTGAACAGTTGGAAAATCTATAAAATGGTATAAATTATATTTATCTAATAACAAGAGGTTGAAAAACAGCTGAAATAAGATTTGACCCCTTCTTTTTTTTTGCTTTAAAAATAACATAAAAACTAATTTATGCTCTCATAATTTGATATTCGGCAGCGTTGTTGTTTTCCAACACGATGGGCCATCTGAGTGGTCCCTGAAAAGATACCAATTTAACAAAAATTCCAATACAATTAATGCAAAGTTGGAGACGGCATCGTAATATTTTATCTGATTTCCTTCTTCCTCCTCCTTATTCTGAGTAGTGTACCTAAGAAACTCATGAAAATACCCAAGACCAACTTAGAAAGTCTAAGTTAGCTTCGTTATAACCTGCTATGGGGTTTAATTTCACTTACGTAATCTTCAAAGGAAATAATCCACAACTGACGACTACCCACTCTAGGTTTAATGTTTAAGAACATATTTAAATAAACACAAACCATGGACATCTTACTAAACATTGCATTAATTAAAATATTTTAAAAACATTTTTAAATACTAAGTTTTCTTCGTTTCAATAATGATTATGTTATCTAAAGCAGGGACGAATGTAAAGACGAAATACTTAAGGGATGAATCTAAAGATGAAATATTTAAGTTTAGCCGGAACAGATACTAATTTATATTTTCTAACTTGTGGAAGATGTTCACTTCCTGAATTTGAATACCTTGCATCTGGCAAAATGATGAAAGGTGCTGTGGGAATACATTATTATTAATGATCACAAAATCAAATGAGACAGCAAACATCGATATTTTGCACTCATCCGTTATGTGGGGGTTAAATTTTCAATATCAGCATAAAACAATTATTTTCGCTATCTCTGCATTCTGTTTCAGTAGCTAAGCTACGACGACTCACTCTGAAGTATTTCTTAAGGCTGCACGTACGAATTTTCCAACTCCAAGATAACAAAATTGAGAAGAATTCACTGGAGAGAAAATATCAACGTAATTATTAGCTTTTAAGTACATTATTTTACCTTATGTACAGTAGCTGTAGAAATAATAATTCATGCTATTTCTGGGCTACTTACATTGATATTCTAACAGAGTTATACTTTTAGTATCAAAATATAATCATCTGAACTTCCTATATAGTCTACATATTGGTTACAGCAGCAGCCTCCAGCAGACATAACCCACCCTTGGTCGCACATGCTCTCAATCAAACAGAAAACTAATTGTCCATTATTAAGTGCGTGGTATTCACAAATGAGATTGATTACAACCGTATGTATATTCATTCTCCAAATGAGCATATCCGTTATGTTTATTAGGTGAAGTTATTCTGGAAATTCTTCAAACGAAGAATTTGACCAAGAACGTTAACTATTTTGCTCCTATAACTGAGGTAGATGGAGATTTGTTTTAATCATTCTTGCTGATGCTAAAAACTAATGGTAAATCTAATTATAAAAAGCTTAAGGCTTAGATTCTGTCTTCTTGCTTCCTCAGTCTGCAATGAGCCACATACGAATAACCCATACTTTGTATCTGGATTCTCAATCCACACAACAGCGCTGTTATTCTATTTAATAAAATTTCTTCATCCCATAAGCAATAAAGTTCTCTAATATTACCCTTTTTGGTGTATTTTGATTTACTGTTTCAAATATATTTGTACTTGAAACTACTGTTCCGATATTTGTCTAAATTTTGAATTTTTTATATATCCTAGCTCGTGATAGAAGGCCACTGTCTCATAAGAGGAATACCTAAGATTCAGATGTTCATCTCGAGTCAGACCCGCGTTGTCTATATGGATATCAGGTATGGAAATTTTAAAACGTTCGCTTCCTATAGCAAATCCACTTTGAGAGATCTGATTTAACTATTCAAAGACAAAATAAGAATTCGAAATCGAAGAATGAATTTTATATCTGAAGCTGCCAACATTGTATGCAATTTGAATATAAAAGTGGAATGTTCTCCAGAGTTTACTTTCGTTATAACATAACAACCCGGGCAGCTTGTTTGTGCTTTCAATAAGTGGAATTTTATTTTATTGCATCCGCTCATTTCAAAAGAAACTATTGGTGGGGCATATTTACTAAACGTCTTAAAGGAGGTCAAAATAGAAGGAGCAAAATAATTTTTCCATTACCTCCATCCATCTCTCCTAGCTCCTAGTTTCCCAACACACATCTTCCAAACTATTCAAATAGTTGACATATTTGTTGTCCTCAAAATCAAAATATTCATCGATGGCGCCACCCCACAAGAATAAGAACGTCTTCTTCCTCATCGACATGACAGATTCCATGAATACTAACACTGTTTGATGTTTACTTAACTTTTGCATTTACCGAAGATCATAAAGGGGATCTCAATTTGAGATCTAAGAGTGTTTTGCGACCCGCCATCGTAAAGAAGATCGTTCTTTCGAAACCTCAACTTATGCAGATAATTGAAGTAAATACGAACTTAATGAAAGCATGGCTTCGCGAAATTTCTTTGTCCTTGCCATCGGTGACGTAAGAAATTTAACGAAGTTTTAAATAAACATTGCAGGGATAGGCAGCGTAATTATCATAGCTTTCAGGAGACTAGTAATTGGGAGAAAGAACTCATTAGGAAAATAATCCGGTTGTAGCAGAGGTTTAACTTTGGAGATTTTTAATCTTGCGCTCTGAAAGGGAAATTTTGTTTCATTATTAGAATAAATCTGGAAAACGTAGCGTGTTAATGCTAGAAGATAAGTTTACTGTAGAAAGGATTTCAAAAGTATCAGTAACGTGTCAATTTGAAAACAGGAAGACCATGCCTTTGTTTGTAGAGTAAGAATTAATAATATTAAAGCGGATGTGGTAGGACAGGGCTTTTATTCGATGCACTATATTTCACAAAGTCTAAAATACAAGAAGTTTCAGGGTTGCAAAGTTCTAAAGGAACTTTTTAATTACCCTGTATTGTATATCCAAATATGTTCTCGCTAAATACCATCCTACAAGATATTAAGGTCATTTGATGTAAATCTTTTTAACTTGCGATATCTTTCTTTGGGAATAAATTTAACCGATTCCATTTCACTTTCCAATCTAGCGCAAATAAATTCGTGTCTGATGCTCACATAATTAAAAGATAATAAACGTAACAAAAAAAAGTCCACACTCTTAATTCCAGTCCAGCTCTCGTGAGTAATCATTTGGGCTGTGCTGTTCAAGACCATTTCAGTCTGACATCTCTTGACAGTGCTGTACATGAAAGTTGTTGGCAATAGGATTGGTTTTATCGATGTTATGACAGGCAAAATAATACCTTTTAAGGGATTTAACATTAAAGCATTAAAAATGAGTTTATTCGCCAATTTATCCCATAAGATGCAGCCAGAACTTTCAATCTCTAAGAGAATTAGGGGGAGATACACTAGCATGTTGTCTACAGCACGAGCAAGGTTCTTTGATGTAAACTGCAATAGAAAACCGACAGAAAATTTCTGAGATATCCAGAATAGAATAGATTTTTCCTCTGCCACATACGCCAATCTAGGAATTATAAAGCTAATGCAAAGCCAAATCATGAATTCCATTGTTAATTTTGTAGATTAATAAGCCTTACGAAACAAATCAAACCTTTTGACATGTCCATATAAGTTAAGGTTATTTGAATTCTAGAACTTGAAATATTCGTAACAGTGATGGAAGCATGTGATGCAAGAAAGCAAGCGTATGAGCTTATGCAGCATCAGAAAAAAAAAAAAACAATTTCACACATCCATTCCCTCTAAAAGTTCGTTCAGTTCCTCCTTGAATTTATTTAAGCTATCAACTTCCACAACTACAGAATGAAGTTTGTTCCAGCAATGAACTACCCGCTGACTAAAGGCAAATTTCCGCACATCTATTCTACCAATGTCCTTCCTCAATTTGAATTTATGCCCCACCCACACGTTTGTAATCTGAGCAAGCGGAAGAATCCCATCAGAATTCAGCTTGCTCAATCCATTCAAGGCCTTATACACCTCAATCAGATCACCTCGCAGATGCCTAGTCTCCAGCTGCTACAAGTTGCAGAACTTAAGCCTTTCTTGGTAAGAGGGCCCCTTCGTTTTCCTCACCAATGTTGTTGCTCTTCTCTGTGGCTCAAGCTCAATATTTACTGAGAAAATATTTTTTCACATTTTACAATTTGGATCTTTGCTTTTTTCAATGAGTTTTCTTAAGATAGAAGAGAAAAACTGAGTAAATATACTCTTCCCCATCAAGATCCTGAAGAAAAGAAGTATATCGATTAACAGCATCACTTTGGTTTCTTTCCTATAGTCTGGTGCTATATCCAACTCTATTCATCCATCTCAATTTTCGGTAAATTGAGATAGATGAATATCAGATAATTTACTCCCCCTTTTTTTTAATGTCACCCCTTGTCCAATTATTATCGCATCCCAAATACTTAACAATCAACCGTTTCTGCGCTGTTTCACTTTATCATTTGAATCTTCTCTGCTTATTTTGGATCATGCGCACTTCTGGACAAATTTAGTGTTCCAAAAATGAATTTCAAATTAGTGAGTAATTTTTTTTTTAATGTGAAAATCATATTCACCATCTGTGAATGTTGTTGTTTCCCCCTTCACTGATTTAATATCGCCTTTCTGCCTTATCATTTTACTAAATTAACCTTTAAAAAAAGTTGACACTGGTTGAAAGTCGTTTTCTACTGTCACATCACTTTGACATCGCGACAGAAAGCGAGCTGCAGAGGAATATCGCGCTGTGATAACGATCTGATTAATCTCCCTGACAATGCGCAAACATTTCTCGTGCACGGTGAAACCTGTTTTGATCAACACATTTGGGCAAAAAAATGGAGAGTCCGCGTATTTTAACGAATTCGCAACGGCATTCAGCAGATGACACACCTGACTCCATTATCGAACTTCATCTTGCGAGGGGAATGCATAATGCTTAAAGAAATTTACCGTCCATGGTGAATTAATGATATCGCACAGGCATCACCGACAGTTGCTTAAAAATATTTTTTCTGTTTCCTGCAGCCTTTTGCGCGAGCCAGTAGAACACACACTTGAAGTGAATCAATGAATCCGTAATTATAAATATACAACATTTCTAAGAAAAGTCAAACCTAATTCTATTCATTTGCAATGCGGTATACCACTTCGGTGGAAGGAAACCAGCCACTCCCATCTTTAGAATGCAATACAAATTATCCAATAAGATGAGAGATGATTTAATGTTGTATAAAAATCTATATTTAATTTAAAAATGAATTTAGAAAACTTTTGCGTGTGAAATTAATTTCTTTCACAAGGTGTGTGTTTATGAAACTTTTGTTGTCAAACTCAAACAAGGATAAAAAACCCAAGAGAAAAAGTATAGCAAGGCAACGTAAACAAAACAAAGACAAAAGGAAATTTTCTACATAAAGATGCCCATTATATTTGATGGCATTAGTGGTTCAAAGATGGATGAACTAGCGCAGAACATGACCCGATTCCAGGACGCCCATCGGGTATCAATAATTGATGACTATTGGTTCAGCATCGGTTATCCCTTGAAGACAGAATTACAGTCAAAAGCTTTCAGGGATCTTGGCTGCTGGTTATGAAGAATTCACAAATCAATGAAGACAAATCCTGACTCCACCACTAGAATGTTGATCGAAAATAAAGTTAGCAGAAGAGTATCATATCTCTGACTGCTGGCAAACGTGTGATTATCACCCACTGTTTATTACAGCGTAATTCTAAAGAAACATGGAGGTTATGTCTATTGAGTCATTCTTGTTTGTCCTCTCAACCTACGAAGTGGCAGCTTTAAGAAAACTCAGGCGTTTTGTTTTAACAAGATGGCACAGCTCATGAATTTTGATAACGCGATTAAAACATTCCTAAATGAGTAGGGACGTGGTTGGTGAGAAGAATATCATTCCTTGGGCAGCTCATTTGCTCAATCTTATCCCCCCCTCCCAAGATTCTTTGGGGACATGTGAAAACTCTGGTGTTTTCATTGTCACAATGAGAACTCGTATCGATTCTTTAAAAAAATATTGACTTCTTGTTAGCGTATCTTTAACAGCATCATCATAAAAATGGAAATCACCCAAAAATATGTTTTTTGTGCTTTGCAGTCTTTCCTTCCAGCATTCATTTTTAAGAAATGCCGGGCTTGTGACATACATAAACAAAACAACTTATGATAAATTTTAATGGTTGAAGGTAAGTGATGCACTTGTTTCCGATGATAAAACGGATATCCTCTTGAGGCTGGATACTCTTGTGGCATACGAGATACTTTAAAGTAAGATGTAGAAAATAATTTACATATGCGCATTAAAAATTAAACCTTAACCAAAAAATATCCTAGAAAATTTACGTCTTGCTTTAAACATCTGAATTATTTATGAACTAGAAAGTACAGTATATGTTACTTCAAAATTAAAGGCAAGATTTCTGACATTTAGAAACATGTAGGTTCTCCAGGGGTGGCCAAAAAGATCCTTTGTAGACGTCAATATTTTTAGAATCTACGTATACTGGTACATAGGCTATATAATTCTCGAGTTTGTCCTGCGCCCATCATATGTTTAAGGCGTTTTTATTGGTCACGTATTAATGAATTATTACCATTGATCAATTGTTGTGACCATTAATGAATATTTGACTTGATAAATTGGAACAGAACCTGAAATTAGTTAAAATAATATTCAAATTGAATAAAGATATTTTTGTACTATATTAATTAATATAATGAAATGAAATTATTCAGCATCTACCAAACTCTCTCTCAAGAAGGGCCTATTCAATCCTTCCTTGAATTTTGCCAAATTTTCCTCCTCGGGTGGAAAACCCTAGTCTGTTTCTGTCTCCAAGATTTTACAGTTGCATCTCTGGTTCTTGTCTCACTCTCCAGTTAGAAAATTTCTCCCTTAAGGTGTGACACAGTATCAGAATTTTTGAAGAAACATGGACCTGAACATTATCTGCACTCTCCTATTACTATTTCTGCTGATTCGTCCATTACTGATGACTTATTGTTGTTTCCAAGGGATATTTTCTGACTCAAATATTATTATAGCATTAGAAATTTTTCTTCTCTTCGGATGGCGAAAACACCCTCAAAGAATAGCCCTCGTGAGTAGCACAGTTGGTAGAATCGCCATCCTCCCCACACAGAGAGAAACAGACCTGAGTTCGAATCCCTTCGATGACGAGAGGAATTTTTATGGGCCTTTTTCATGACTGAGTTAGTCGGTCTCAGGTGAGGGTAGCATGGTTTTTGTTTCCAGCAAACAACAAATCGAGCACAGAACACATGAAATTAATAGATGTTATATACAGCGCAATATGGCCTAAGTTGCTGATGCACCTTAAACGATATTACAACTCGAAGAAGAAGCAGCATCGTTTTAATTTTAAAATCAAAATAATTTGTTGTAACCGTTGTCCACCTCATTCAGGTTAAGTTCAGATTTAAAAACAGCCAGACAAGTTACTAGAACGAATTAAGTTCCATAAATCTTTTCTAAAACTCCTTACCTAAGGCACCTGCATCCAGTTGATACTACCACCTCTGTCAATAACACAGTTCAGTGCATTTGTAATAACTATTACTAACGCAGCGAGGGACCGTGTTTGTTTTCCTCCCCACAGCTAGCTTTCTCTAGAGTGCCAATCTTTTATCTCCGGTGCAAAGTTTCAGAAATAAACCACTCAAGAGCTAAATGAAGGATGACATCATCCTTCACTGTAAGACAGTGAAGACTGTCAAAAACAATTGATTATCTCTGGCCAACCATATGCCTATATTTGCAGACATGCTTCATGAAATTTTTTTCAGAATTTGAAAAGCGTGAAGGGGATTTTAACACGGGCCGTATTGTTTTTTGGCTTCGCTAACAGTTCTAGTTTTTTTTCCCTAGAAACCGGTTTAATAAGATCATTTCGAAATAAATTGGCTCAGGTTTGTTTTCAACTTTCTAAAATCAAGTACGCAGTCCATACCTATGATTAGTTGTAAGACATGACAGGTCAGTAGCCTAATATATATCTGGATCTAGTGTTTCTTGTCAAACGACACCTGGGGATTCCCCCTAACTCTGTGTTGTAGTACAAACTGTAGATGCCAGAGATAGAGTTTTTGGTGTTAGTCTGCAAAGTGTAGTGTTTGCGCTGGTACGTAATCAATTATTAAGAAAAGCCATCATTTTTTATTGGTTTGAGTAGTAATTTGTCGATGCTGTGTAAGTATTTTCTCTCTTTGTAATTATGTAGCTGGAAACGTCTCAACATTTTTGCGCAAGATTTGTCAACGAGAAAATAAATCTGCCTTTGCCAAGGACTCATTCTGAAAGAGAAATAATCACCAAAAGAATAATAATTTAAAAATAAAACCAGCAATGGAGAAATGCCAGATATAAATTTCAGTTAATTGGTGTTAAACGTATCTAATGATAACCACGTGATCTGCACTTCCTCTCTCGTAGTCATTATAAAAAATATGGCAGCGATGTCTGACTTCCAAGTACACTATTATACAAAAAGTACAGGAGCGCTCATTTATGCTAATATTGCAGCTTTATAGAGCAGTACACTCACATAAAGGTTTAAATTAGACCACAGAAGATAAAAATAACATTTTCTATCGAAACCAAACAATTATTATGTTTTGTTTCCCTGTCAACGAGACTGGCTTCGGCATCTTATATTTGGGGCAGGAAATGCGACAGTGATGGACTTACCTATTCTGATCCCAAAGAAACTACCATGGGATGGATTAGAAAAGCATGTGAGGGCTTGTTCTTAAACATCATCTTCACTTCTCCAATAAAAACTGTTCTGCTTGAGAAATATCTCCTTTGATACTTGCCAAAAGCGTTTAATACCTGCCTGAGAAAAGACAGAGAGAATTATGTGAAACTTCTCAGTTATACTGACCTTTTCCTCTCAAGTTAAACATTTGACCTTCACTCTTAGTGTCTGGTGAGTGTTTAGGCTCACGTAGCCTGCAAAATTTATTATTTCTGAGTTCTGAGTTTTTCAAAGGAGGTGTTGTCCAGACATCTAATAAATTACCAGTGGTGGTAGCCCCTCTGCTTGGAAGGTGTTAAAGTGTGACTGTTTATAACTCGGGCTGAGAATTTTCCATGAGAGCTTTCCATTGTATTAGGCCTAATTTCCTCTCATGGACCAGAACAAGAAACTTATGTATTCAGTCAACACTCACGAAATACGATGCCTTGATTTTAAAGAATAAGAAAGTTAGAAAGAGAGAGATGGACACATTGCAATAATTAATCAAATAATTAGTGCATTGACGTGCTGTCTAACTCCAGATCATATTTCTTGCGCCAGTTATCGACAGTTGATGGACTATGGCACTCACCCATACTCTGCTGCTAAGAGGAACACATATATCCATTATAATATGAATTAAACGACAGCTTTTGCTGCCATAATGGATGAACAGAGGCTTTACGCCAACTAATGGTGGGGATGCGAACACTTGGAGGGCCAAGTAGGTCTTCCCCGATCTCTCGCGCGGCGTTGTTGCAGACGCGATTTCAACAACTGTATGCACAGTTGCCGACTTGAGCTATTTTGGTATCTTAATTCATCTTTGTAACTGCTGGCGTGACATCGCAAATGGGAACATTCTTAAGTGTTTTCGCTTCTTCGAGAATGTCATGAAACGAAACTTCTCTGTGAGAGCGAAAAAAAAAAATTAATCGCCTTTCACATTTTTTATCGTCTTGAGCAGAAATTTACTTTTAGTGTTGCGTTAAAATAAATCACCCCCCGTATTCCTTCCCTCCCTGATGTCATGGAATTAAACATTTAACTAAATCACTTCTTTGCCTTTTTAAACTGACAGTTTATCTTCGATTGAGTACACTGGTGTGAAAAGAATCCTATAAGTCCTACTTTGTGCGAATGAATTAAAAGGCTGTGTTTTCTATTCAAAATAAACTGTCTGAAAACCCTCCGAACGGCTTCAACTACTTGAAGGAGATAGGACATTATTGTATAGCAGCGGTATTTGTAAGTGCACGTGAAAAAGAAAGTTCTAGTCGCACACATACTGCAGCCTAAACGCATGCAATGGAACCCAAGGGCGATTAGACAACATCCTTGACCGAATGGTAGCGGGTCATTACCATTTCGACCACTACCACATCGCGTCTTTGGGGTTCACATACACCCCTATTTCCGATGGCAATCTAACAGAATCAAGCTGACCACTGATGGAGTCACGCGTCAAAAGCAGAGGTCAGAATGGTACGTTTCCAAATGCTGATGGACCACCAGCTTAATGAGTCATTGTCCAACTAAACAGTCTGTCTCAATTTTAGACTGCC
The DNA here is from genome assembly GCF_048544385.1 of Mastigoproctus giganteus. NCBI lineage: Eukaryota > Metazoa > Arthropoda > Arachnida > Uropygi > Thelyphonidae > Mastigoproctus > Mastigoproctus giganteus. Next base: position 182,236,272 of record NC_143575.1, on the reverse strand, counting down.
ACTTTCTTTGGCGTGCGAAATTTCATGCAATGAATTTAATAAATTAAACACTTAAGTTCGTATTCTTAAAATAGTTAATAATGAAAGTTTATAAATAATATATAAAAGATTATAGGAAATTAAACTTATATTTTACAATTCTTAAGGGTTTATATTGAATTTGTTAATCTGGAGTTCGTTTTGGAGTCGGGGTGCATATATTTTTATTTAACTTTGATCGTTATAAATAAGGCTTTGAACAAATTAATTCACGTTTAAGTAATCTTTCAATTATTTAACCCTTTAAAGATAATGAATTATTTCGGTCAGTCGTAACTTGTGACTTCCCCATCCCAAACCTGATGTTGCGAATGCTTCCACCTTTCGCAAATTGACTGTGTCGGCTCTTTAAACAGGCGTGCCGTGAACTTAAACGGTTGCAAAACATTGAATTTTGGATGAGGGGAGAAGGAAAAAGTAGTCACTTTATAAGGATTTAAATTTCGATGAAGTGTGTTGCCAAAGTGCTGAGTCATCAAAGAAGACGCCCTAGTTTGACTTGTCTATATTTAAGTATTGAATTTAAGTTAGTGTTGGCACTAGTACTGACACGGCATCGCACAAAAAAAAAAAGACCACTACCATTGTACCATCCCTTTATCCATGGCAGTAATTTGACCTAATGCAACATTGCTCCAATTTGGCAGAAGTCGCTCATATCGGACAGGATAAAATTCTTTACTGAAATCTCAAATGTCACTCCTCAGAATCAAATTAAATTTTAAAAAAAATGTCAATATATTCTGGGGAAATGGGGGTTGATTAAATTCAGTTGAATTACACAATATCGTATTTGGTGAGGCAACCGCTGTCACTCCACAAAACAGAAATCAATTGGTGAACTGAACCGATGGGTTCAATCTAAGTATCAGATAGTGTTTTGAACTTCAGTCCTACCACAGAACCCACCTTCACTTAAAGGTCGTTGCACAGATTCGCGGAATATTGGACGTTACTTCTCGTTTAGAGAGATCCGGATTTCAGTACTGTCGCCGAATGGAGGAATTTCTAATTATCTTGTCAATCAAGGCTCTAAGAGCCAATCTCAAAGGGGAGAAGGGGAGGTTTTCCCCATGAGTTTTCGGTCCGTGGACACATATCAAATCAGTCATTTCAACTAAGTATAGATTTAGTTGAATATTTCTCCTTATTTGAACCATTTCTTTCACTCAGCTTGCTTGTTTCTTATTACCAGAATCTGTCTTCACTGAAAAACATGAAAATACTAAATATTTTAGCCCCTCGACCTGGGCACCTGTGCGTGGTGAGGGGACCTCCCAGCGATGCCAGTCTGGAAGGTTATTGAAAGACAACTGCAAAAAGACATTGATCGCCTAAATTCATGGGCACTGTCTATTGGATTCAGGTTCTCGCCGCAGAAGACCGTTTGCGTACACTTTTGTCGTAAGCTTAATCTTCATCCTGAATCTGAATTAAGGCTTGGACAAAATACTATTCCAGTAGCGGTGGACACAAAATTCTTGGGACTCGTATTTGATAAAAACCTGACCTTTCTGGATCACATCCGTCAACTCCGTACAAAATGCACAATACGCTTGAATATTCTCCGCTCTCTCTCTCTCTCTCCTCTACATCTTGGGGTGCGGACCGATGCACCCTTCTACGGCTTTACCGTGCGCTTGTACGATCCAGACTAGATTACGGGTCCCTGGTATACAATTCGGCTAGAGAAAGTGTACTTCGATGGCTGGATCCTGTCCATAATCAGGCTCTCCGCATCGCTATTGGAGAATTTCGAACATCTCCTGTCCAGAGCTTATACGTCGAAGCAAACGAACCACCGTTATCGCTCCGACGCAAGCAGTTATCTCTAAAGTATGCTTTTAAACTGAAATCCCTTCCAGACCATCCTACGTGGCCATTCGTTTTTGAGCCACGATGGGAAAATTTGTACAACACCCGTAAGACTGCCAATCGTCCTTTCGGTATTCGTCTCCAAGAGCTACTCAAAGAACTTAAGATCAAGGTAGACAAGGTTGCCCAAACACCAAAGCAACCCCTTCCACCCTGGCATGCTCATGTTCTAGCATGTGACTTGTCCATTAGAAATTGGGGAAAGTCGGACACTCCATCATCTGTCTACTTCTGCTTTATTCAGCACATCGAACTGAACATTCTGACTTCGCGCCAGTTTACACAGACAGTTCGAAGTCGGAATCGTGTGTAGGATCTGCTGCTGTCTTTACAGACACCACTACATCTGAGAAGATTCTCTCTGAATGCAGCATATTTACTGCAGAACTGCACGCTATAGAGTTAGCCTTGGAGTATTACAGGCTTTAATAACTGTGAGATATATAATCCTCATCCGGTTCTATCTTGCATTCAGCAGAAGATTCACTCTCTCCATGAACGTGAATATGATATCCGCTTCTGCTGGATTCCCAGCCACATTGGGATTGGGGGAAAAGATTTGGCTGACACCGCAGCCAAATCAGCAATTCCCAGTAATAACCGCTGCCTGTCAGTCCCCTATACAGACTACAGGCAAATAATACACCAAAACGTACACTCCCAATGGCAGGACTTGTGGAATAGACAGACTGCGAATAAACTATATTGTATAAAGCCTGTAATTGCTTTTACTTTTTATGACCAGGTTATGGCGCATTATAGCCTTAGTTGCTAATGCGCCAATAAAACCCAACCAACTAAATATTTCAATATATTATCTCTTGGATAAAAACACCCAATCGGTTTTTCAGTAGAGAAATACGAAAGAGGATCACAGTGGTGCTGCCTGGTGATCGAATATAGATTAGCTCAACATTGAAAATCTGTATTAGGTACGTAATGAGATTTGGAATTTGAGTGTGCGTAGGAAAGAAACTTAGAAAGCTGTCACGCGGAGGAACTGTTCAATAATCGAAGAGTAGAATTGGCTGCCGAGACTCAAATTATTTTCCAACGGATATTACTGGTGCAAGTTTGAACACTTTTATTTTTCCGAATACCAACTGAAAGAGTTTAAATCCACCTTGTTGGTTGCCAACGAAACCTCAAAAACCCGGTAGCGCATTCCAAATTACGGGACAAAGTCCCCATCTTTGCAAAAGTCAATTTTGAACGAAGACAGACAGCTCCTCGCTTAAAACGAAAGCGAACGCGACCTACTTTATCCTCTATATCCACTGACACAAGCGAGCCAATCTTTTTGTTACTAGTTCTGTTCTTCCGTTTGCCTTGCTTGTCACTTTACAATCATATTAAAGACGGAAGCGTGGTCTATAAACTCGTAGCGGCACCTATAGGTGTCACTGATAAGGCGCCGTGTAGTGTGGATAACTGCTTTTCTGCTGACGGTCAGCTGTGGTTGGAACAGGGCATAAAATTGATTCAAAACGAATGACATAGACGTACATAAAAATGGTAATGGAGAAATAAACAATAAGTCATCATAACCCGTTGTTCTTAATGGATCTTGTCTGGCTGGCTATATGTTGGTCTGGTGGCCTTTATACAGTTAATGGTGTTGCTGTAAACTGTGGTCTTCCGCAATGAAAAGAAACAATTTGAGATAATGAAAGAGACCAGTACAGTAGATAGATTGGAGAGCGATACAGCAGACAGACTAACTTCCATTATCTTGTCCAAATTGCGTGTACTTTGTACCATCAACGACATAGCTGTACAGCAGTTTGGGGAATACACACAGAAATATATTTCGTTAGATTGTTTCGCTTCTTTTTCTGTGTTATTGACACACAATGGATCTAAAACAGAACTTTCTAAAGCCTGATTACAGAAAATTTGCATCTCTAACGATGGATCATCTAGGATGCGGGAGGTTGATTTCATCGAAGTAATCCTTAACTCTTATTTCTCAAATTTTGATTAATTATTGTTATAAATATGAGAATAAAAAAGGGATTAAAGAGTTGAAAGAAAGGAAAAATTGAGAGAGAGAGAGAGGCTGGGGAGTTCCGGGGAGAAAGAGAGAGATGAATTGGGATGTTGTATTCAAGCAGTAGCAAATAGACGTGGTTCTATTTGTGTTCATTGCGATGTTCCCCATGAATGGCGTAACTCACGAGTGTTTCTGAAGTAGTATAACTATGAAAAATTGGCTTTCGGGACTTCGGTGGCGTCATTTAGTCCTGACCTGCGAGCAGATCTCTCAAACTGACTCTGAAGCTACCGTTTTCCTACCACGAGATGAGAGAAGGCGCCACTCAAGTTCTGTTCTTTGGCCCAGAATTCAATATTTTACGTCAAAATTGTTGGCCGTAACTCAAGTGTGAAGGTATAAGAGTAAACAGTTCTATATGGAGACATCCGAGTTAGCGCAAATAGAAGAACTCAGTGAGAGATGCGAAGGATGGAACGTATACACTACACCTACTCGCGTCTACTGGTACTTCTAGTGGTAATTGACAAAACCAGGTCACTTTATGGGGTTAAGTTTATCACCTGGTGGCCTTTAATTTAAGTCATCTTAAGTTGTTCACGCTGCTATTCATATAAATGAATCTTATTGTTATTGCATTAGTATTCTATCGTTATCTCAAAACCTATATGCTGCTAGTCACAATCGGCAATAAAAACGATCAGATATTATTCTATAGCTCACCATTTAAGTGTATTCCATCGATATCGAAGTGGTATTTCGTTCAGATTTACGCCCTGTGTACAATTAAAGCATTGTAAACATCACAAGGGATAAACAATCCTAAACGTGTTCTAATTCTAAAATCAACATAATAGATGGAACGATAAAATTTGTCATAGTCAAACTTCCAAATGAATTCAGTAGGATCAGACTTAATCTGAAAGAAAAGAATTCAAATTCTTACACTAAAAATTGAGCATGCAATTCAGCTTGTCTGTACTCAGAAGAATCTACTCAAATCAAGGAAATAGGTTAATATTCTTCCAAAATATTTGATATTCTTAAGCATAGAAGGCTAGCAGCACTCTCTTTCCTGGTCTTTTTTTCCCAAAATCAGCTTGGATTGTGTAATTTGAAGCAAAGATGGAAGGATACCAAAATTGACGTGATATTCAGGGAGATTTGCCGGCATTCATAAAGTTCCACATCTTTGTTCAACAAACCATAGTAATAAAGGATTCTTTACTCACTATTGAGTTAAACCAACAGCTTCAAATCCGGGGGATGTCGTATGGAGTTACTACTTAGCAGCATAGATCAATATTTTTTTTTACCACCAAGTAGTGTCCCGCAAGGATCTTCCTTGAGGCTACTGCTATTCGGCTATACATCAGAGATCTTCCTGAAGAAAACTAATCCATCCAAACTGCCATGTTTTCTGCCAACAAAGCCATATCACAAACAGATGGAACTGAAAACTGAATTCAACTTAATTGGAACTCGATAAAGCTGTTGAATTGTATCCAATTGATCAAGGCTGGAGCAGACATTCCACATCACTGCACAAAGAATTATGTACATAACAGCCATCTACTCTCGCTATCGAATCAGTAATTTGGTTTTCAAAGATTAAAGGACAAATTTGTATTAATGTTTGAATTTCAGTGATATACTCGTATTTGCACTCACAAGTGCTGTTATTAAATGCTGTATTAGTGTTGAAATAATAAAAAAGCGCACTTTAAGAACCCGTTGATTAGGAAGCATATGCGTTACCATTCCGGTTTTGAAGACTACATTACGACGAACTGTGTCCATGACCTCACGGCTAATACAGTGATTATTAATGCTGCCCCTCCATGCTATGTTCCGTTGGTCCTCATGAAATACATTAGACAACAGTACTAGATTTCCCAAAAAAGGAAAAGAACCTGTGAAACCCGCATAATTCTAACTATATGATAATTTTATTTAAAAAATAGCAGACCAACGGTGATATTTTGAAAAACAGCCATGACCAGAAGCCCAGCACAATATGGATTCCGAAAAAAAATTGACTCACTTCCAGATATCCACATCTAGAGAAAAGAAAGAAAACTTTCTCGGAAATGCTTTAAGAAAGCAACATCAAGTTATGGTGTTTGACATTGAGAAAGTGTGTGATACCATGGGACGTTATTATAAACTTCAAAGTCTGCAATTCCTCCTGCTCCAAGGACATCTACCACTTTACGTATAGAATTCCTTGAAAGTAGAGTTTCCAAGCAGGAATTCGGATCCTCTCTAAAGCGTGCATTGAAGAAAATTGAGGTTCCTCAAGAATCTGTATTCAGAGCTTACACCTTTTTCCATTGACAGAAATAGTCTATGCCTCTATTCCAACGGATTAAGTTAGATTATGATAACAAACTCACTTTTCGGGGCTACAAAATCAGATTTTGCTGGATTCAAAGTCATACTGGAATACGACGAACAGTACAAGGAAATTAATCTTCCACAGAAGAAAGGGGTATGGTTCCCCATTCCGGTTTTTAAGTCCGAAAAGCGTGCAAATCAGCCCTAGTCGAAATTATAATAATATTATTAAAACGGTTTATATCACTGAATGGATGTAAGAGTTTTTGACGTCCTTGTGTAACCAAATGTTATCATAAGAAATGAATTTTGAAACTGACTAATGAAGGCATGATTTTAAACAAATTTCAGTAAAAACCACACCACGATTCGTTCTCCAAAGGATCACAGAACCAACCAATCCAAATATTAGTATTAGTATTAGTAACGGCCGCATGGTGCAAGAAAGCCTATGGCTTATGCTGCACCAGCCAAAAAAAAAAAAAAAAAAAAAAAATTAAAAAAAAATTAAAAAAAATAAATAAATCCGAACAAAACAATGATAAAAACAAAAAAATAAAAATAAATAACTAAATAATAATAATTAATAAAATAAAAAATAAATAAAAAGGAAATTAAACCTATCATCCTATGTGCTTCCCTTACCCGAAAGTACTATCCAGATGACCTTTGAATTTCCCCAAACTGTCAGCCTCTACCACCCATGAAGGCAACTTATTCCAGTAATTTATAACTCGCTGGCTAAAATAGAACTTCCTGCAATCCAATCTAAACATTTCCCCCCGTAACTTGAATTTATGTCCCCTAGTTCTAGCATCATTTATAATCTTGAAAATTTCGTCCTCATTCATTTTACTGATGCCTCTCAGAGCCTTAAACACCTCAATCAAATCTCCTCTAAGGTGTCTAGTTTCCAAACTCTGCAACCCACATATTCGAAGTCTTTCTTCATAAGGACGCCCTTTTGCCGATCTCACCAGGCGAGTTACCCTTCTTTGCACCCTTTCAAGAAGCTCGATATCTTTCTTCAGGTGCGGTCTCCATACTTGAACACAGTATTCCAAGTGTGGTCTAACATAAGCCTTATATAATGGGATTATCACGTCCCTTTCTCTACTTGCAAAAGTTCGATAGATCATTGATAGGACACCATGGGCCTTCCTTGCAACCTGTTTACAATGCTCAGAGAATTTCATGTCTGACCGTATCGTAACACCCAAGTCCCTTTCCTCCAGTACTGGCTTTAGTTGAACTCCACCAAGTGAATAAGTTATTTTGGGATTACTGTTTCCCAGGTGTAATACCTTACACTTTGTTGGATTAAAGCACAGCTGCCATTTTTCTGACCATTCCTGAAGTCTATCTAGGTCTCTCTGAAGAAGCTCAGCTTGACAGTGATCATTAACTACTCTCCCAATTTTAACATCATCTGCAAATTTAGACATCACGCCCTCTATCCCTTCATCAATGTCGTTTATGAAAATTAAAAACAACAGTGGTCCTAATACTGATCCTTGGGGAACCCCACTTCTTACATCAACCCAATCTGAGGAATAGCCATTTATCACAACCCTCTGCCTCCTGCCCTGAAGCCATCCTTCTATCCATCTAAGGATTTTCCCAGTGATTCCAACCTGTTCCAGCTTATAAAGCAACCGCTCATGTGGGACTGAGTCAAAAGCTTTGCTGAAATCTAAATAAACAATGTCGAAATTATTCCCTAAATCCAGCTCGTGAGTGACCCTTTCGAAATAGCGAACCAGATTTGTTAAACATGATTTTCCCTTTACGAAACCATGCTGAGTATCCTTGAGAATTTCAATTCGATCCAAATGATCCTGAATTCCACCCTTGATCATTGCCTCCATGATTTTCCCTACTACTGAAGTCAGACTGACAGGTCGATAATTTCCAACTTCACTTTTAGAGCCACCCTTATGTATGGGAGATACATTTGCACTTTTCCAATCCAAGGGAATCTCCCCAGAGTCTAATGATGCTCGCATAATTAGCCTCAATGGTTCAATGCACTCGCTTGCCGCCTCTCTTAAGATTATAGGGTATATTCCATCAACTCCAGGAGCCTTACTGGTCTGTAGGCTCGAAAGTTTTTTCATTAAATAATCTTGCGAAATTTCAATATCATTAATTACATATTTTTTAACTTCGCTCCCACAATTTCCCTTTGCCACAAAAGGCTTTTCATTTGTAAATATCGATGCAAAATAACTGTTGAGTTCATCTGCAACGGCAGCTGGTGTATTTATTACTATCCCCTTTCCCTTACATAAAGGTCCGATCTGGTTTGTCCTGCTCTTCTTGGCATTTATATATGTGAAGAATTCTTTATCCCCCCTCTTTGCTCTGTTTGCTAGTGATTTCTCATAAACTGCCTTTGCCTGTCGAACCTTTTCTGTGGCTCTATTACACATCACCTTGTAGCTGTTATAGGCTTCAGTACTTTTTGTTGTTCTGTAACCTTTCCATGCCACCTTTTTCTGCTCAAGTAATGCGGCAACTTCACTAGTCATCCAACTTGGAAGGCCTAGGTCCGAATCTTATCGGAACACGAGGATCTTTCATGTAAGTTTTCACGCCGTAGCCGAGTTACTCGTTCATGGAGGTTGACTAATGGTTACTAACCATTAGTCAACCATTAGTCTTTATGCAAGCGGCTCCTTTTTCAAGAGAAACAACCACCATAAGTTTTCCATAATTATTTGCAATATGAAACCTTACAGAGCAGGCCATTGCTTTGCCAATTCCTTCTTCTAATAATACCACAAAGAACGAAGCTGCATTTGTTTTTCAACGATATTTAGAGACACGATATACTGAGCTTCTTGTCTTGGCGTAAATTCTAAACAACAACCGTGTCCATTCACCTCACGATGACGTAATATCTTCGTTTAAAAGACACCCAACAGAGTGGATGTTGACTGATGGTTACTAACCTTTGTCTTTATGCAAGTGGCTGCTTTTTCAAGAGAAACAACCACCATAGGTTTTCCGTAATTATTTGCAATAAAACCTTACAAAACAGACCATTACTTCGCCAACTCCTTCTTCAAATAATACCAGAACGAACGAAGCTGCATTTGTTTTTCTCTGATAGATCTGTTTTCTATGATCATATTACTAATGGTGCTTCTTTCATTGAAACTGGAAGCTAATCGCATGCAACGCAATAGCATTCAGTGAGATGGTCACATCTGTCCAGCTCCTTTTTGTGAGATTTGTCCCCGCTACAATCCAAACAACATGCCCTTCTGAGTCGGTTAATTCGAATCCTATTATGCCTACGTGAAGAGGAGGACTTCTGCAGAAAAACACAATCCTATTTATGTCTTGTCTGTATTCAGACGAACACACTACTCTCAATAATGTGAGACTAGTCTGTCTTAGCATATCTTTGCCGAAATCGACATTTTGGATTTAAATCCTCCATAGATGATTTTTTTTCTGTTGTTTTAATTAAGTTCGTAAACTTTCAGTGGTTTTATTGCGTCACAATCACTTAGGTTGTACATCGCTCCAAACAGCGGTCTTGAAAATTCAATGTCACTCATAGCAATAAGCGGATGTCATAAACAAAGCACGTAGGAGTGTTGTGGCTCCATCCACCTACTCAGTACAAGTTTCGGAAGCAGAACGGGCAGCAACCAACGAAATCTTTTCAAGCAAAAGTAAGTGTGGACGAATTGAAAGTAAAATGTTTTCCACACACATTTGTTGTCGGCTTTTATCGACTGAAGATAAAACCAGGACGAAAAAGGATTTAACTCTTAGAAACGTTTGTCCTAAAGAGCACACCAAATTACAGAAGCACTCAACTGTACGAAACAAACTAAACTTCTAAAGTTTTAAACCATCGCGCGCAACTTGCAAATAATTCAGCTACTTTCAAGGGACAAATAGATTTTGAAACTTCAGAATGAAGAACTAATTAAATAATTCTAAATTGTCCTTAGGCTGGGAGAAACAACACACAAAATTAGATCTTTTTATTAATGTGATGTAGAGATAAATCTCCATCAATGTAGTTAAATCATCTTCCTGAATTATTCTTCATGAAATGGTCTTTGCCTCTGCTTTGGGTAGTTGTCAAATTTACTTGACGACTACCCAAAGCAGGGGCAAAATCTTGTCTTGGTCTTGCTTAGTAAACCAAGACCAGATTTTCTTAATAAAAGCACCTTTAATATCTGCTAGTTAAACGGGTTTCTTAAGAAGAATAATCAACCAGAAAGTTTAGAACAAAGAAATCATTGTCTTGATAAGATATACTTTAAGTCAAAAAGAAAAAATTAATAATAATTAAGAAGTTATTCGCTAACATACAGTACTATGGAATCTTATGTTATCAGAAACTCTTGGGGCGTTGCCAGTCGATTGCAGAGCTCTTATTTCCATCCCACGACATGAATTTCATTGTTAGCAGATATGATGGGCAGCTGTCTGATAACGAAATGCTTTATCTTGCATTGCTAACATAAAGGAGTTAATATTTTACAACTACAATCGCTGGTAAGTTGAAAATACCACTGGATTACGTCATTGCTGTTATTTTAATTTCGGATAAGACATTCAAGTCCTTCCATAGCAAATTCGAGCCACAAATCTTCGTGTTACCCCACGCATCAATCCGTTGCAATTTTTCCTTTGCATCATCTTTAAGCAACCCTGCAAACTACGTCCAAATATTTTGTGATACGTGTAAATTGATATACTTTCCAACGAAAGCACTTACATGACCTTTGCACATCCGGCGGATTGTGTATTTATGAAAATCTTTGCGCCCACCAACCTTTTGGCCCGCAATTATCTGCGCATCAGCATCCTTGCCCTTGGTATCAGTTTTCCTAATGGCCACCCCCTCTTACATAAGTCACGTCACTCACGTGTTGTTGTCACGGTTTTACCATGGAGATGAGATTTCTTAGCGTAATGCATTCGCTTCATTGAGTGCCACCACGCACCTCTCGGGCTTTTGTCACCAATCATTACATAATCCAACAAGTCTGACATGCCCTCGAGCAGTCTCAAGTGGTTAACGTCTCGAAGAAATTGCGATCGCATTTCTTGAGTAGAACAAATACGGTAATAACGAGGTTGTCGCTAACAGAAGAATCCGTGCTGTCAGCAGAATCAGTCCCACGCTTGACATCTCTCAAATGTCCAATACCAATACAGACTTTTCTTTTGTCTTTCTCATGCTTCTATTTTTGTCTTTGTTTTCTTCCCTTTCTCTGTCTTTCTTTTCTATTTCCGGTGTGTTCTATTTCATTCAGATTTCCCACGTTTTTCCTAAAGAAATAAATGTGCTTTTTTATAGCACGTTAGTGTAATTTTATTCGTTTTAAAAATAGAATTTGATCGTACAGTACTAGTTTGTTCTTTCAGTCAAAATAATGGAAAAAAAAACATTTAAAAAAACCTAACGCTTATTAATTAATTTCAGTTCTGTTTTCAACGATGCCATTTGCTGAACGTTCCAATAATCTTCCGAGCTTTTGGCGTTTTCTTTGGAACTCGGCTATCTCCAATCTTAAGTCCTTAACAGGGATGTAATTTTAAAATCCACAACTCCATCCAGCTTGAATTTTCTACTTGCACGGACTACGCTTGTAGTTGAAATACTGAACCTTTTGCAAATGGCATTACACAATTTGTTCATTTACCATCTAGAAGATCAAACAATCATAACCACATATCTGGCGCTTGTGATCTTTTTCTTGTCATCAGCCCTTTAATGTTCATTATCTAATGGATTCCTCAGATCACAACGTGGTTGATGATCACTTCTTCAATGGAGCCTCCACTCTCGCAGATACCACAGTGGATACAATCATGGCATTTTTTCACAACATGGCTGAGTTGGTCGGTCTCTGATGAGGGTTGCTTGGTTATTTCGTCCAGCAGAACAAACTCATTTTACAGATGACATACTGGAACACATTTGATTGTAAACTTTAGGAAAAACTCAAGCAGTTGCTCTTTACATTTCCAAGGCTCACTGCAGTTAGACATAAAGGCTTTCATTTTGTCTTTTTTGCACTTGGTTAGTCAGTTTTCTACCTTCTGTAGTTTTAATGCTAAAATTCCCCAAGCTTCTGTACTTCCTACTCTATCCCCTTCCCCCTGTATATTAGTAACCTTTTTTATATTGACTGGAGCTCCTATTCACAATTTTTCTGATGATATACATTTGACAAATACCGCTACAACTTCTCGATTATCCGCCACCACTTGCTTAAATGCTGATCTCCAAGTAATTCTTAAGTGGGGAGAAAGGAAACTTAGTTAACTTCAACACTAAGATTTCTAGACAAAATCACATATCTTTATTCTTAAATCGCATCTGGTATTGTGTCCCTCACCCGAAAACTTCCAAACTCTATCTAAAAGTCATTAAATTTTGTTCCTCAGTTGCAAACTCCCTCTCCACTCTCATGACACTTCAATGGACACTGTTTTTCTGAGGTATCTGAAGTTCCACCTTCAAACAAATCTAAAAACGTGCCTCAACGTTCATAATTCAACTCCAAACTCGCATTCAAGGCCAACTCTGAATTAATTTTCTCTTCTTCCTTCGTCCATTCATTTTCAATCCTGCTTCTGTTCTTCGGAACAACATTTCTTAACAATTACAATTTAAAGACATTCGAGTCCCTTCTATCTTTCCAACCCACACACTGTACTACAGTCCTTTCAGTAACCTCTCTATTTCGGATAGATTGAAATTACAGGCTAACAGAAACCATTCAGAGTGCTTAACACGCTTGAAAGGGGTACTTTGGAGATTCCCGTCAGTTCACTTTCAATGGGGATCGGCATCAGCACGTGCCAAACACGGAAATCATTACCGCCATAAAAGTTTTTAACGAAGAAATCCAGCCGGAAGTGCTACACAAGTAGACCGTCTTCTCGCGTGTGAGAAACTCGGGGCGAATTACAGTTACCCGACACGTGGAGGAAGACGCCACTAGTGTTGACTGGTCTAAGGAAGATTCCACTGGTAGTGACCGGTTTAGTCTGGAAGAAGAAGAGTATTCTTATGCACGAGATTTGTGTTGACTTCATTAAGTCTCTGTTTATCATTATCGCTGATAATCGGATCGTGCCCGGGAGGCCTCTGCAAGGACACCATCAAGGCAGTGGTCCAGTCGGCGGACGAGGATAATTAGGGAATTTTGACACCATTAGCGGGCGTCCCCTGACCTCTCATAAGAAGTGTGTGCGCCAAACTATTTAAGCGATTGCTACCACAGTGCAGGGAGTCCTTGACTCTGAAGGTCAGTAGTTAAAAAATCTTTTGGGAATTGACCAGACCGCTGGTGTGACACGGATTATGGAATTCCCTGATATCTCCAATATGTATCAGAGTACGCTATTAAAAACATTAGGGGGTTCAGCCCAAATTCACATTGTATTGCAATTGCGCGGCGAATATTTGAGTACTGTACTCCTATTTCTGTTGAAATAAGGTCTTTTTCAAAATTAAAATTCATCGAGAATTATTTAAGCTCTGCAGTGCTTCAGAAAAGGCTTTAGTGATCTCGGAATATTAGTTATAGAAAGAGAAAAATCACTGAGTGGACGGTAAAATTATACTGACAAGTATTTATTACATTTTGTATTGTGAAATTCTAAAACAATATATGTTTCATTTATTATTTCAAAGGGAAATTTAAGGCAGATTTACACTGAGTGGACAGAAATCATGGCAGTCACACGCCTAGGCATTGAGTTCACGAAATCGTTCCGCGGGGAGGCCATTCCATCGTGGTAAAATCTGCGGAATGTTCTTCGAACCATGTTCTAGCAGTCACCATGACTTTGTGGGGATGCGCATTGCCCTGTGGGTGCAGGATGACCATGAAGGGATGCAGATGGTCTGCAAGGATGGATACGTAATCTGGACCGTTTAGAAGTGCGTCTAGATGTACCAGGGGATGTTCAACGTGTGCCAACTGGACACTTCCCAGACCATTACCTACCTGCCTGAACAGTTCCTTGTTGACATGACGGGTGCGTGCGGTTTCCGCCAGATACGCACCCTCCGGACCTGTGTCGTGGTGTTAGCAATGGGATTCTGGTGGGCCGGCGGTGATTTCAGCCACTGTCGCTCTCCGGTTGGCTGAAACAGTGCGAGACAGACGTCGACCGCCGCCTTTCTCCACCCACAGCCCTGTCATTCCGGAAATGGCATATTTCCGATAGACCCTTGATACTGTCGAACGGGGATAATGCAATTTCTATACCACTTCCGCGATAGAGTGATCCCATGCGTCGGGCACCCACTACCGACCCTCTTTAAAAGTCCGTTAACTCACGACGTTTATCCGCTATAAACCTCATCCGTGAAAAGGTAAGAAGACTTGTGTTTTTTGAAATGCCTCTTTGGTGAACACTGTCGTATTGGATTGTTATTTGACCGACCGTAGCCTCCGTTGACCTTTCACATAAGCGATCCGTTTCCGACCACAGGATCACCATTCACTCGATTTTATTTGGTTATTGGGCCAAACTCGAACATAAGGGTCACAGTTGCTGAGATATTCATACCGCAGCGTCTGGCGATGATGCTGTTGTCGAAGGAGTGAGTGTACCTAATAACGCGGCAACTCTGTGTATTTTCATCCAGCAAACATGTACACCGACATGATATAGCAACACTAACATCACAGTTTTTTTTGAGCATTGTTTTTAATAAAAATTAAGCTCTTTCTTAACAATGATTAATACAGCTGAGTGGTCAATCAGGAATGCAGTAGTACACGCGTTTGAGTTGTGTTTGGAACTCGTGACCGCTAAAGACAGCATCTGATTATGGTCTCGTTAAATGTCTTAAACTTCTCTGACCCACGCGGTTATACCGAAATGTAAGCGTTTTCTTTGAGAGGTACGACACCTCAAATACCCGAAGTTACTTTATGACCACCCCTGTGACGCTTTACCTATAACATCTTTCTTCCTCGGTAAGCAGCCAACCATAATGTGTGCACGCTACGTGACATTCAGCCTTGGTTCGGGAGCGAATTGAAACCGGTGAAAACCGCAACGACGAATAAAAAGAATATCAAAACATCCACTTCCGTAATCTGAGGATCATCGCTCTAGGCCAGTCGGTCATATGACCCGATGCCAATGTCACGCGCATAACTCAACTATAATTGGTCCACCACCGCGGGGTCGCAGAATTTGTAGATTTGCCCCTTATTCGCGACCCTCTTCGTGAAGAAGTAAGGTGATCTTCCATTGCCTTCTTTACCTCTGTGTGTTGAAGAATTCTTCCTCAGACAGGCCAATTAATATACGAGTTGTTCGAGTTTCAATGACCTTTAACAAAATAAAATAGTAATACATACTATTTAAAATAAAATAGTAATACATACTAAAATAAAATAGTAATACATACTACTACCGTTTTTTTTTTTTTTTATATATATAAAATGTCTATGCCATAAACAGACAATGAAAATTTTCTGAAGTGTAGGTCAGTGTTTTTCATTGTGCTAAATCTTGCTACAAGCCCAAGTCATTAAAATGAGTGGAGGAATAACTTCGAGTAAAAGAGTGCTAGGGACATTAAACCCGCATTTGTTGTTCTGATTTACGAGACTATTTCTGTTTCTGCGAGCTCCCACTCGTGCCTTACAAAAATCACGTTGATAGTTTTATTTTATTTTTTTTTTTTTTTTTTTTTTATTTTATTAATAAAAAGATACACAACAGGTAACCATTAACAGTGTATCTGAGATCAGATCAATAAACATAATAACAATAATATGAAATCCAACAGGACGATAAACATTGATATAGATTCAAACAATAAAAGCATATGTACAAAAGAGGATTGTATTAAGTTAAGTTACCGGTAAAACAAGTAATAATTAATCCGTTAGAGAATAGAAAAATAATATAACAAATAATAAACTACAATAATTAGATGTGAGCTAGTCACTTTGCAGTTTAAGTGAAGAGGCAAACTTGTGGATGGAGTTCATCAGTGATTGGGAGTTGTCAAAGAAGTCAATGCGAGAGTCATTTGCTGATTTGCTGATTCTGTTTTGACGTAACGTTCGATAATCGTGCTCCCCATTTTAATTTCGTAGTTGTAAACGTTGCCGACAGATGGCGCCACTGTGGACACAAATAAAGAACGCGTGTTACTCGTAAGTTCAATGTCTCGTTTCAAATTATCACTCGTGTAGTTTAATAAAATTATATTTTTTTCTGCTAAATGCTACAATTAAAAATGATTATTTTATGAAGCAAACTAAAAAGTAAATTTTAACAGCAGTATAGCTAATTCAAAATCGTGCTTTTTGAATTTTCTTTTCGGTTTGCTTCATTAAATAAAGCATTTTTTTACCTCAATTGTAGCATTTAGCATTTTCGTTAACCTACAATTAAATGAATATTTTGTGCAAGAGGAGTAAGGAACTACCCTCTCCAGTGGGGTAGTTCCCCTTGAAAATCCAATACACCCAAAAACGGGTGTATTGAAATTTCAAGTGTGTACAGGTCTGTATCCGTGTGTATCCTTAGGTCGGTTTGTCTGTCTGTGAGGGAGTTTCCCTTCACGTCCCGGCTTGAGACCGACTAACTCAACACGGCTGGAGGAGAGCTGGAAAACTTCCATAACGCTACTTCTGGGATTCGAACCCACATCCATCCAGTCCGTGAGCGAGCACATAACGCCAGAGCTACTTGGACTGCGTGAACGTTGGGTAATAGCCAACTTTTATACGCCTACTCTAAGAATTTTTAAGTTGTAAATACTCGAGGAAGATAATTTGTTTCTACGAAAACTCAAGATCTGGACAGCTGATTCTCATTATTACTTTTCTTTAAAGCAAAAACAAACAGATGTCAGTAAGAGCGCATGCGCCAAGTATCCAAAGTGTTTTCAGTATTTGTATACTGTACTTTTATCCAAGCCAACAGAGGCTGATATTTGCATCACAGAGTAAACTTCAGTCAGATGACTCTGGCGTTTTCCTGTTTATAATCTACCCTCGTGGAGTTCTGGCGATTGTCCCTAAGCTACCCATTACGTGTTGTTATTAGACAGCACTGAAGATGACTCAAGGAAGGAAAACATAAATTTATCATTCTCTACAGAAATGCGAGGTTTTTTTTTTTTTTCTTATTGAGATCCTTCGTGGCGCCTTGCAGAGAAAATAAAATCTGGCGCGTTTATATTGCAGAAGCAGTCTTTAGGACGCCTCTGTGTTTCACTTAATACCATCTTGGATTGTTTTGGTGGAATCTAATTATAGAAGAAGTATTTTGTTATTCTCATAACAGATAAAACTAATTCGTATTCATTCAAAAAACTTTTTTATAACAGAAAATTCTCGTTTTGTGTTGAAATATGTCTGGATTCTTAATGTTATTCCATATTTGGGTAGGAACATTACACCAACTTTTTTCTCGTGTAGAAAGGACTAAAATTTATTCTATCGAGTCTAAAAATGAAAACAATTATATTGAAATGAGGCAGAGTAGCTTGCAACCTCAAACAATCTGCGTGCCCAATTTTAACAACACCTCTTCCCTTTATCACAGCCATCCTGCGAGAATGCATTCCGATATAATTTCTTTAGCTATCTCTTGCAAATCTTTGCCATAATCAGACACTCACAGGGCCGGTTTAGGTGATCGTTCTTTCCGAACGAATGCGCTTAATTTTGTTTTTCCTTTGTCCAAGAATCAAAAGGGGGATAGCTACAGGGACACGCATAAGTTAATATCATGACTGAAGCACATCTTGGAAAGAAAGAAATTTTTATATAAGGTGTTCCAAAATTGCACTCCTATAAAAAAAAAAAAAAAAAAAAAAATCTCCCGGATATTAAACATAAAAGGGAACTGAAACCAATAAATAGTGTCTGTTCAATGCAGCATTCAGCGCGACGAATCCACAATCCTCTAATAAACGTTTCTTATCTGTATGTGGGCTTTCTTCAGCGCACGTAATAATTCCATCTTATGAAATGGATACTGATTAAAGCACGAACTTTAGCCCATTCCCCCTATTTATAAAATGGGACAGCCATTGTGTACTATCACAACTCAATATGGTCTCGAACCCGTTGTTAATCCATTAAGCAGTTTTAAATCCTAATTAGCATGAACATAGTATGGAATCAAAATCGTACTATTTTAAACGTAGCGTTTATATCGAGACCTATTTCATCACTTTGGCTTGGGTTCGATTCCTGTGGTAGCCAAGATGGCGCAAATCAATGTACTGCAGCCTATTCTGGCTAAAGAAATTATGTAATCGCCATATATTCTCGATTATAAGATAAACCATGATTTTCATCTCTGAAGCTGCATTCTCGAAGAGAAAAGAAGCGCAGTAAAAACAGTTTTTACAGTGAAATAATGCCAATAACATATCTACTTTTTTATTACATATATGATTAACTTTGGTGCGATTTATAGTCGTGTATTACATGAAAAAAAACGATACAACAAACTACTGTACACCTTTTAAACCCGGCACGATCTTAGCTTTGTACAGTGCTGCCATCTATCGGATGAAATGGTAAAATTTGACAGCCTTATCTTCTCTCGATTTTCTCTTCGGAAAAATAATTGCGCTGTTCCTGTAATACTTTGCCTCTCGGAGTTAGAAAAGAAGGTTCTTCGTTCACTTTCCATTAGAGGACGCATAAGTAGCGTTGCGCTAAAGGTCTTTTAGTTAATTAAGTCAGGTTCAACGTTAAAACAATGGAAGGATGAAAGCGCTTAAAGAATTTCGCTATAGTTATTTTGGGGTAAAAAAGAAATTGTCTCTAGTTCATTATCTATACGCTAAAAGCGAGTGTTTCATTTTTATTTCTCTCTGCTCTGACGGTTGCGCGCATAAAACAAGCAATATTTCACCGTACGCATTAATTATTTAATTTAACGAAAGCTTTGAAGAATTTTCATTTCGAGCACTTTGTCAAAATTTAACTAAAAAGTTCTTCAGCACAATCTCATCTCTTTTACTGCGTACAGTAATTAAAAATGACATTTTAACTTTGAAGTAGTTCGAAGGAACCGATGTGTACAGACCTTGATTTGTAGTGCATTACCGAGGCAACTCGTTTAGAATGTTGGTGATTGCAATTACGATGCAAAAAGAGAATTCACTCTGCATCTTCCGCATAAAGAAGCTCATCCAATTCTGCCGACCACGCGTGGCGCCATCATCTTTACTGCAATTTCAGTACACAAAGATATCATAAATTGCGATATTACCTGCCTCTGTCTCCAGAGAATTCATAATTATAGAAAAGGGGAAAAAATCCTCACGGAGGTGAAGTCTGATTGAAGTGGCTTAACATCGAGATAAAGAGCTGGCCCTCAACCAGACTTGAAGGAACTGTTGAATTATGGGAGGATGCACCTGTTCACGTCACTATTTAACGAGAAGAGCTCCGGATGGTCCATAGGGCAGCGTGAGGGATCCTCGAGCCACAAATCTCCCAGAATGATGGTTTTGAGATTATGCCCATCATCGTCTTGACTGGTGCTAGGAGGCTTTGGGCAGTCGTTGAATCCATAGAGTGTTGGCAACGTCAAGGTTATTTCATGTTAGCCACGTGGAGTAATACTGGAACGATGACTGTTCTAATGTACCTGAAGGTTGTCATTTTATCAGTAATATAGATGAGATGTCTCTTCGCTATCCATGACTGACTATAATTGATTTTTTGTCGGAACTAACAATTGTATTGTTAATTTCAAAATTGTCCAGATCTTGACATCATCCGCGTAGCTTAGCAGGCACTCCTTAGAGTGCGATCAAAGACTTAATTTCCTGATTATTGCAGAAAAGATCAGGCGTCTGAGAATCTTATTGATAAAAAAATGGAGGTCTGAATTGGTTACTGATAGCGGTGTGGTCCGATGGGAATTTATGCGAGGACATGTATTTAATTTTTCTATTTCCACCCCTGAAGGGGGTAGGATTCGCTGGTCTCCAGTTTATTAGAGATGGGATTGTCACCTGCTTGTACCCATATTTGGGCTTCCACCACTGTATGTGATTATAGAAGGGTGCTAGTAATATTGTGTATAGTTGGGCCCGCCTTCTCGTGGCGTGGACGGGTACTGGGAAGCAGTGGTCCGGTTGGAGGTCTAACTGTTGTTTCCTTTTGCTTTCTTCAGAGCGTAAAGTTGAACTCGTCAGTATTTTAAAATTTGCCGTCCTGTCCTGGAGTCATCATTATGGTCAGAAGGAAGATTTTGGAGACGACACCTTAGTTGTTGAGCGTTAAGAATATTGCTTCAAACTTATGTGTCTGGCTACTTTGCACAGAAGTTATTCATGTAGAAAATCGCAAACCTTCCCCACTACTACCACTGGCTGTGCTTCTCATCGAGAACAAAGTTTTCACAAGAAAAATGAAATCGAAGGGTTTGGAGTTTAGATATCTTACTAGCTATACAAAAACTGATCCGATATTGCGATACGATTCTGAACCCCTTTCAGTGCATTTAATTGAGAAATTGCCCGGAGCTGCTTCTAACAGGATAGTGCCACAGGGTTTCTAGGTGGTGGGATGCTAGGAAAAGTGCGGTCCCAAGACACGCATCATACTTTCGGTGATCTGAAAGAAAAAAAAAAGACATTAGATAAATTCATGCGATAATCTAAATCTTCCTTAGATCAAATGAAGACCACATTAAAAAAGATTTAATGCGGTCCACCTACCGCAAGCCACGTTCATTATATTATACAATGACTCATCTATCGGTTTAAATATTTAATTACAAAAATGGAACTCAGCTTTGATCCATCTTTGGACTGCAGAATCTTATAATGCGAGAGAGTAAATTAAAATTTGTGTCTTATTATAAGTTTATAAAAGAAATATAACCAAATGGCACGAATTACAAGTATTCTTTGTAAATACAGCATTACTTATGAAGAAAAAGATGCTTTCATCTTTCGCATCACAAAGAAGTCCAGGATAAAATGTTTCGTGCAGTTTTTCTTCCAAACATTACAATAGAGAGAGACAGAAAAAAGTAACACTTTCGAAAACTAGCTCCAAGTCCGATAAAAAAAAATTTGAACACAGAGTAGCGTGAAGATTGTGACTCGGTGAACAGCTTCAGAAGAGTGCTGATTATATACAGTTCCTGGAACAGCAATATATTATTCTTAGCTCTGCCCACCTGCCACATTCAGATGGAAAATGCTATGCCGTCTGCTACTGGTCTTCGAAGAAGAGTCAAAAAACGTTTTTTCTAAAGATCAATGCTGGTAACACAAGAGAACTGACATTGTTAGTTGTACGAGTCCCTGTATATTAAATCTCAATTTGAAAACAATGTCCTCTATCTTAGTATTGCTTCGCTGAACCAAAGGTGGAGTTTTCCTCATTGCCAAGTTCTGTACCGTAAACAATTAGGCCATTATGAGATTAAAGATAAGTTTTATTCATTTATTTTATGACTGGGGTTAACACAAACTGAAAAATATGTATTCCAAAGTCCACGAGATGGCAGCACTCAAAACATCCATCCTTTCGGCAATATTTTCTTTTCTGGCAAACGTTCCAATTCTTAGATTAATCTCTTGAAAACAAAGATCGGCTTCTAAACTTTATTAATTGGAAAGATGATCGCATTTTAAAATGCAGTGATGGGCAAGAGAATGTGGGATAGACAAAGAAGGTCACACAGGCCACTGAATATCAGCGCGCATCCGATGAGATGACAAAAGTAGAGTCTGGCTAACTGATCATCTGCCTCGTGTCCCTAATTAGCTTTTAATTAGCGCGTTTAATCAACTTTAATGATGCTTTAATTACTTTGGCAGCCTTAAAAGGAAAGACAAAAGCTAAACGCCTTGTTTACTGGTAATTTAAGAAAAATTTGAAATTTATTTTCGAGACCTGTCAAATTATATCATATAAAAGGTACACAACGCAGGTATTTTCCCCCTTTTGGATCGCGGTTATTCTGCCATCTATCGGAGAATTATAATTGCGAGAGTTCGCCTAAACTTTAAATTAGTATTGGCCCATATAAATGTCCCTTCTTTTTAAGAAACTGTTAAGGGAACTGCTGTCTAAACCGTGGTTAATTCGTTATTTCTATCCTAATGAAATCTCGTCTGCTGCAATTTTGTGTAGCAATTAATCCCCTGTCAATCTCGAGCATTTTATCTTCCCGGAGACTAATTTTTCATCCGGAGGTGTTACCAGAAGTATATTTTGCTCCTCCTTAACCCTTAGAGGAGATGGTTAACTGGTTTTTGTCTGGGTTTTAAGCGACTAAGTTCATTTATAATGAGTATCCGCGCTCATTTTGCGCGACCGTTTTCGCTGCCTATTAAAAATTAGACCCGGAGTGGATTCCGATGTTTATCTGGGTGCTTGACAAATTGCCTACCTGATCCAGCCACCTCACACAATCGCTGACGCTTCCAACAGGAACTTAGCGAGATAGTGGATGATATTTATAACCCACTCATTGCCCTTAATAGAACATTCTTCGTTATTCGACAGACTGATAATTATCGGCGAGTGCAGTGTCCTAACCAGTCTGCTGAACACTAGCCAATCCTTACGTTCAAGAGTCTCTCTAAGAAAGGCCTGGATGGAAACGAGAGTATTTTTAAATCTAAGAATACGCGAAATTTACTGATGACAAGTTCAAAAGGAAGTATAATGGGTCATAAAGGAATTGATTTCTTTTTAACGAAGAGAAAAAATTCAGACCTCAGCCTCCTTATAAATCAGATCTTGCTCTTTTTCTTAACTTTGTATCCAAACTTGTCTTAAAATTTAGGAACAATTAAAGAACCACGATTTAGTGGCTAGGGGGAGGAGAAGTAAATTCTTCCAGTTTAAAAAAGTTGTCCTGCAGCTACAGCTTTTCATCTCCACACTATCATGAAGATGGCAATGGAAACACGTGAAGCCTATTCTTTTGTGGTCACTTCAAAAATAGTTATTTTTTCCTTAACCAGTTTTGTTTGGCTGGCAAGAGCTGCTTTATGCAAATTGTTCCGCAGTGTGCACGCTACTGTAGTTTTTATCCTCACGCGAATAAGATAAGAAACATTCCTCTAACTGTAGGCACTAAATCATTGTTATCTGCATCGTTTCTCTGCCTTCCCCCATCGACTTTTTGGTTTTCCGGGGTGGTAATTTATCTGCGTTTATGACAGCGAGTGTAGGAAAACGATTTAGCTACGCTTTGCTCGATCAAATAATTTATTATTCACTCCAGGATGTTTTGTCGCCACTCGCAATTATTTCCGCTTTTTATTCATCGTTTTCCCCCACCCCCATTCCGACCTACCGCAGCAAGGTTTCGAAAGCATAAATAGGGAGACTCGATGCTAATTGTTAGCAGAAAGGATTTATCGTCGGTCACAACCTTTTTGCAGAGGGCGCAATCAGCTGTGTGTCAAATTACCACAAAGTTTCTCGGTGTTTAGACGTAGAGACAAATTGGCAGCATATATCTTGGTTAGGGTCGTGGACAGCCATTCAAAAGAAGGAATCTAATTATTTAGAAGTGTGTGGGCGAAATGGGGAAAAATAATTTGATTCTCGAAATTACTTCTATTCTTTGATATAAATGTGAATTAATAAAACTCCCAAGAAAAATTAAATTTATCTTTCGCTTACTTTTTTTGGAGTAAATCAGTAAAAGATGTTCTATTAGCGCAGGAGCAACCAACAGGGCCATGCGAGACAGGGGGGGGGGGGGCTCGTTTATGTTGAGACTTTGATGGGGCTCTCATGCGGCGCATCCCCAGGCAACCAAGCGTTGGGGTAGTTGTGTGTTAGTCCGGATAATAAACTGCGTTATCCCTGCGTTCTGTTTTTGCTTCCCTTTTTCTTCAGACCTCCACCCTACTGAGGTCTCAAACATTAAGGACATACATTTTTTCAACCTTTAATGAATACTAAACTAGTACTATTATTATATATTTGTTTCTAGCCTTTAACACATGGAATAAATCCCTCATTCTACCTTAATTAGGCTCTATTTATCATCTTGGTCATTCCCTTTACCACCCTTACGTTACTTCATAACAAACTGTCTCAACCTTAGTAACTAACTTGCCTATCACTCAATTGTTTACAGAGCTAGGTTATGAGTCCTTGAGTTCAGGATTCGAGAAAAAAAAAACAAGAAACAGACTTGGGTACTCTTGACATGACGCTCCATTCACAGGTGTACATACTTGGCTCATTCTCTGCGGTCGGAACTAAAACCCATGAGTAGTTCCTTCAGACTCTTACAAGGGCCTACATTACTAACTGTGTCCCCCGCAACCACCAATCCTCATACTGTTTAATTTTTTCATTCCTTCCTATTTGCTAAAACATTTCACCACAGCCATCTCCCTAGCGCACAAACCAACCCTTCTCTAGAAATTTCTTATTTTTTTCACACGGTGGCAGTATGACCTATTCATGTTCACACCTTCTCTGCTAAATATATCGAGCTTACCCAAAATCAGTCACCCTGATGCTGTTTTCTTTTTTATGAGAACATTGGACGTTTACTTCCTAACGGTGGCTAAGATCAAAAGAGACGTTTCACGGTCCTATTGTTCTTGCCCTCAGAAACCCCACTATATTATTTGTAATTCCTTGTTTCCATTTACGTCTATAACTTTCCCCTCCCCAAATCCAGTGTTTCTTTAACTTAATGCTCGGGCATTATTGCTAATTCTCACTTTCCATTGCCCTTCCTGGAGTTATCCTAGCTGCATCAATATCTTACAACATGAAGTGAAAAGTGTTTTTAAATTTATGCTTATCAACTCGAAATTTTTCATTTATATTAATAACAAGATATACAACAGGTAACCATTAACAGTGTATCTGAGATCAGAACAATAATATGAAATCCAACAGGAAGATAAACATTGATATAGATTCAAACATTAAATTCATATGTACAAAAGAGGATTTTGCATTAAGTTAAGTTACCGGTAATACAAGTAATAATTAATCAGTTAGAGAAGAGAAAAAATAATAAACTACAATAATTAGATCAGAGCTAGTCACTTTGCAGTTTAAGAGAAGAGGCAGACTTGTGGATGGAGTTCATCAGTGACTGGAAGTTGTCAAAGAAGTCAATGAGAGGGTCATTTGCTGATTCCATTCAGTGGTGGCAGAGTCAAGGCGAAACGGAGTAAGGTTCGTGACTTGTCTACAAGGAGCACTGAAGTTGATTTTACTAAGGATTTCAGATATGCTTCATAAGTTCCAGTGATTACTTTGGCTAGAAGGGTGATGTCAGCAGTAACTCTTCTGGTGCACAGAGGCCTCAGATGAAAGTAATCACACAGCGAGTATAATACACTGAGTGATAGAATTGATGATTCCAATAGTTTTATAAAGGATAACCGCATATCTGTAGTTTTTGAACTTGTATGTGTTCCGTTTGATGAATCCCCAAGTCGTTAACTTGGTAACATCTTTCGATGATCACAGAGATAATACTGTACTCCGTATTTATTAGTTGTGGAAATCTGCCGGATAAGAAAAAGATTACTTTGCACTTCGAGGGGTTAGCAGACAAGCCATTCAGAGATAGCCACAAAGAGAATTTATTGAGAGCACATTGAAGCTGTTGAGAATCTGTAATCTCCTTCACTGCTGAGTAGATCTTAAGATCATCGGCATAGAGAGCAACTTGAACATGTAGATGAACGAAGGAAGATCATTTACGAAAACAATGAAGAGAAGGGACCTAAGGGGGGGAGCCTTGTGGTACTCCACTTAGTGGTATTAAACAGTCTGAGTTCACTTGATTGATGATAACGCTCAAGGAACGATGCGTAATATAGCCATGAGAGCAAAGGGTCACGGATACCATATAGCTTAAGTTTTTCGTGCGGGCAGCATAAACTTGAAGGTGGTTATCAAGAGCTTCAGAGGTGTATTGCCAGAAAGGAAGTAAATTTGTGACTACTGACTTGCCACTGCAGAAACCATGTTGATTCTGATCAATGAAAGGCCTGAAGAATTAGAAGAGATGTTTGTGTACTGCTGTGTCGAAGAGTTTAGCCAGGTTGTGGGTCTGTAATCAGTTACATCATTTTTATCACCTTTTTGAAAATAGGAACTATATTGACCTGCTTAAAGTGCTTAGGATACTTACCCAGCGTGAGAGACAAGTTGAAGATCCGCATTATGAGGGGTTTTAAGGTAGTGACAGTAATTTTCCAAAATAAGCTTAGAATGTCATCTGGGCCTCTAGTATAGTCATTTCTCATGCCGAATTTAAATCTTCATCAGTGATAAAGAGGATATCATCTTTAACAGGTGTGAAGTCAGGTTATTTTCTGGTTTGTACAATACAAAGTAGCAAATTCTATTAATCATATTTGTTAACTAGGAGTGTTTAGCATTGGCAGAGGATGCAAGCTTATACAGCATCAGCCATCCATTCACTCTTTCCTTGAATTTATGCCCCCTCAAACTATTCACGGTCTGAATTAGATCACCTTGCTGCCATCCTTTCTGACCATTGCTTTGACCCCGGACAGTTGGTACATTAATCTGGGACTTGCATTTGTGAACGTTAAACTTCAGTTGCCACCATCATACCTCCACTGATTACCTAGTTGATCCTACAGTGACTCCATTATTTTCTCCGGAACAGAAGTTAAACTAATTGGTCTGTAATTCCCTTTGAATCCCCACTGAAGCTCTCATAATTATGGCTAAGGGTTTGCTTACTTCCATTGCTGTGCCTTTCTTATGTTTAACTTCAACAATTTCTCTTCCGTGAATGTAGATGCAAAATACTCATTCGGTTTGTCAACTATCTGATTCATGCTCTTACTTCTAGAGTTTACAATAAGTAAAGAAGTCTTTGCGACTTGCTTATATCTACCATAGGGTTTTGTATCGCCTGATAATTTATATGCATCCAGTATTATTCCCGAACAAGCTGCAGGCAATATGGGGGAAGTTAAAATTCCCCATTACAAGACATTCTGATTTTCTCCCAGTGCTTATGACTCAACATTGCACTCCTCAAATTCTAAGGCTGCAGGACACCACGTCTCTGATATCTTGACCAGCGCTTCAAATTTATTTATTATACTCCTAGCCACTGGTGTTCATTACAAAGAACAGGGACTGATAACCCTTTTAAATACTGCGGTGTCAGATTTATACAAGATAAAAGAGGTTTTTAGGAAGTCCATCTCTGATCTTTGCTGAGAACATTAGTAGTTGGAACTGTTTATCCACGAATAGTATAAATAGCTTGTTTTGGATGTATTCTTTCCTTAAGTTAAAAAAATACCCCACCAGTTATTCCATTTCGGAAGTGGAATATTATAAATCAGACGCTTCGATGAAATATCAAAAAAAAGTAACCAGGACTTTCTCTTCGAAATCAATGGTAGAGACATTGAAATATTGAGCTGCCTCTAACAGTAGATTATTTCAAGCGTTCAGTTTATTGCAATAACCTCCAGGTCTGATGAATTCAAGCAGTAAATCCTCGGATGTCGATTTACTGAGCTCTCCACGTGGAGACTTTTATCGAGATTATTTATTTGTCCAATATTTCAACGCTAAAGGATCCCATCTGTCTGACATCGCAATACACCACTCCTGACGGCTTCTGTTTTCCCGGAAAATCTAATGGACTAATTTTTATCCCTCGGCGGTATTTATCAGTTCCTTAAATGTCATGGAATAAGCTCTCCTCAGCTTGAGCATTAACCTCCGCGTCTATCACCATCTACCCTTGACGAGTCTTATTTACCTCCCTATTAATAATCTCCACTTGTTACGCAAAAGATGATAGCTGAACAGGTCGTAGAAGTCAGATTAAACTGTCTTGTCACGATCGCGCAGGAAGATAATCAAATTACCCATTGTGTTAGCGTCAGCCAGACTGATTTTCCCATAAATCGCGAGGATTTTTGTTTCCTAGCGACGTCAAGTTACAATGAAATTCTGAATTCTAATATTGATGGGTTCTTTAATCTCACCGCAAGAGCACTGTTTCCAAAGGCTCTGTCGTTGATGCTCAGCGAGCCCCACGTTTGTATTGTAAATGTACAAGCCAACCATAGACTACCCTTTTGGATAAGAGAAAACTCAAGTTTCTTTTTCATGAACCATGTTTCAGTAAAGTGTCCGGTTATGGAGATTTCAATGGTAAGAACTTACATACCTAATATTCTCTTTCTTCGTTAGCGTAACTTTGAAGAAAGGGTGAAATATACAGATTGGGTTGTGAGTTTACATCCTTAAATGTTAACAAGCTGTGACAGGATATTTCTGTTTACTATTATAATTTGGCCACTTAAGGTAATATCTTGTGAGCATTGGAAAATTATGAATCGATGTTGGTAAATCGTCAGTATAAAGTACTTGGGTTTCCTATGGGAAGTCAAGTTGTACTGAATAAAGATATTAATGTGGTTAAAATATCTGCGTGTGTACATATCCACCAGAACAACCTTTCTAGTATCAGTTAAGCGTACAAACCGTAGCAAGAATGGGGAAAAGGAACGTGTGTTTAGGGTCAAACGGCACCAGGGGTTCCCCCCATCTCCGCGTAGTTTACATTGTGGGTGAACCAGTTGACTGGAAAAGCCAGAGATTTAAAAGTGTCGGTTTAAAGTAATCGAGTCAGGTGCTCGATTTTGTTCACCAATATGGCTTGGTGGCAGCGAACTGCACGGTCCAGGTCGGTGTGTTCCTTTGACAAGTCCAGGATTGAGGTCATTCAAATGGTTGTAAGCCGTGTCCTTTATTCTTAGTAGAGTCGGTTTCTTTGTAGGTTCCATGATGCGGCAGTCATGAGACCTAGTCGTTATCTGTTCTCAGCTTGAATTTGTTTTATTGCTGTTGGTCATGGTTTGGTTGTTGTACGATGACGGTACGTCTCCTCTTGTAGAGGTCTTCTGCAATGTATTGCTCCTGGAGATGAGCTGGCACTCGTACATGAGGTGCTGCCAGCTCTCAGACTCTCCACAGCAGCAGGCGGGGTCCTCTGTGATGCCCAGGGCTGTGAGTTTTGCCTTTTGATTGCTCCGTGTCCGGTAAGTAAAAAGGTTGTATAGAGGCCGGGCGAGAACCAATTTCTCCACGTTGTGGAGAAATTTCCTAGTGATCTCTCCCTTGGGTCTTTTCTTTTCGGTCGCTCGGTTAGCAGTAGGATCTGTATTAAAGCTGCAGGGGTTCCAGCCAGCACCTGCGTGATGGAGTCGAGTAACCTGTGGTTTACTGCCATGGTGACTTTAGAGTACCATGCTCCCGATGCATAGGTTGCTTTGTATATGAGCTTGAGGATTTTGCTGTTTAGCCCCTAATTTTCTTCCTGGTATAGTTGAGATGCGCTTTAAAGGAGAGGGTGGCGCCAAGTATTACACCCAGGTACTTGTGCTCTTTTGATAGTCTCAGTGTGGTGGTACCAATCTTGATCTGAGGGGGGGTCCATTTCAGAAGAATTTTTAGTCTGCTGTTTCCGGCGACCATAAGGATGAGGTCATCTGCTTCACCGATGTCCGCATTTAGGAATTCATCCATTGTAATGTTCCATATTGGTCCCAGTACAGAGCGCTGTGTATTTGTCTTGTAAGCGTTCTATATGGGGTGTTTATCGTGATACGTCTGTCAGACAGGTAGCTTTTTATTACGTTATATAAATTTTCTGGCATGCTGGTCTCCCGGAGCCGGGCCACCAGAGGGTGTCAAACGCCCGGGCAAAGTCAACAGAGATAGCTAGGAAGTACTTTTGATCAGTGGCTGCTGCTTGCACCAAGAGATTTCTCCGAGCATCCACCGTTGACAGCCCCTGTCGGAAGCCAAACTGTTTTGGCGATGCTAGGTTTGCTTGCAGGTAGTGGTTTTGGATCCTAGTCAGGAGGAGTCTGCTAGTTCCGGCGGCTTGTTAGCATTTTTGATAATTAGTTTTACGTTGGCCCTCTTCCAGTCCTGAGGCATAGATTATAGAGGTTTAGGAGTATGTCTGGGGCGATCTCTGGAATTGTTCTGGCGTTTGTGGGTCAGCATTTGGGTGAAAGGTTACGTCTAAGATGTTAACTGACTCTGCCTTGTGGAGTCTTAGTAGCTGCCAACACCTCCCCTCTGGGGAGTGTTCACCTTATAGACCCCCCCCCAGGGGTGAGAGTTCCCTGTAGTTGTGACTAGATTTT
Organism: Mastigoproctus giganteus; assembly: GCF_048544385.1. NCBI lineage: Eukaryota > Metazoa > Arthropoda > Arachnida > Uropygi > Thelyphonidae > Mastigoproctus > Mastigoproctus giganteus. Next base: position 182,205,850 of record NC_143575.1, on the reverse strand, counting down.
CCCAAGATTGCTGTTTACTACGGCAGATAAGTGAGGTGTATAGGTTCCTTGCCTCTTTGTAAATTTCACGTAGATATATAACGGACTTCGAACTTAGCATGGTAGTAGGTGCAAGATAAAGCATCTCTGAAACTGCAGTTCTCCTGAACTTTTCACGCACCACAGTTTCAAGGGTGTATCGAACAGAAAACATCCTCTCAACGGCACTCCTCTGGAAGAAAATCGCTTGATGAGAGGTATGAAGTATGTTTGGGTTCCTCCCATCTCCGCGTAGTTTTAGTTTCACTCTGGCAGGTCCTGCCACTTCAGTGGCTAGGACCTAAAAAAAAAACGCGCGCGCTCTTTTATATGCACGTACGTACAGACAGATCATCGTCGGTTTTGATGATCATTATATGAGGGGGATAACGCTTGCATAATAAAGGCCGAACGGTAATTTTGACATAATTAAGTTTTCGTGTGTGGAACATTCACTGGCATAAAGATAGGGGGGGGGGGGAATCACCAGTCAAAGCGAGCTGAAGAACAGATGTTCTTGTCCCTGTGGTGAGAAAAACACCACGTAGGTCCTGCCAGCTCTCCCCCCAGTAGAGACAGTTTGGCATTAATCGCTCCGTGTTCAGTTAAGAGGTACGTTACTTGTAAACCTGGGGAGAACCTTCTTTGTGATCTCTCCCTTTTGAGAGTTTCTCCACTTGAGGTCAATAGTGAACCCCAGAAAAGTCTGTGGGGTACCTTTGTCTAGGTAGTACAGTAGGCCGCGCTGTATGATTTCTAAGCCCCATTCTTTACGCGTGACCATGGCTGCGTAGCGTCTTATTTTTTCACGGAGGCCGCCTAAGATCAAGGCGCCCCTTTAATAGGATGGTGTTATAGAAGTTTTCCGGCATGTTGGCTTCGCGCAGCCTCACCAGGAAGTACTTTGTATTACATCTGTTTACCTTGGTCAGAGGGTTAGGCTTTCCATGTGATCGCCTGCCTGGTGACAAAACGGCCAGAAACAACACAACGTTACAAGTGCTTTCTGTAATCATCACAGTGTACAAAGGCGGAGATGAATTGACGTTCAGGTGCCGTCCTACATAAGATACTACACATGTCTACCTTGGTCATAAGGCACCTGGGATTTCTCCCATCTCCGCGTGTGTTTCACTGTCAAGCCAGAGACTTGAAAGTATGTGGGCCGTGTCTGTGCAGTGTGATTTGTTGTGCCCATTGTTTATCCGGCTTATTGGCCGCCAGGCCCCTAGTGGGGCCCGACGTTGCCCATACCCTGCCACGTGGAGGCTAGCCGGGTGATCCAGTATCACAACAAATTGCTCTGGCAGGTCCTGCCACCTAGTTTCCTGGGATTTCAGCGGCTAGGACCTATTTAAAAAAAAAACTTGCATTTGACATTAATGCTTAATGGGATTGCTGTTAGGAAATCGCTAAATAGATGTGTTAAAGGCCAAATAGGTCAGGCAAAATTTTGATGTTATTAAATTTAGACATGTGAGGCTATACCCTAGATAAAAGCTAATAGTGTTTGTTGTGTTAGAGATTTACAGGAAACCGGTAGAATTTAGACGATTAGAATTTGGCGGAATTGTTCAGGGTGTACTCGGTCGATTTAGTGAGAGGGGAGGAGACAACAGATAGAGCAGGCATCCCTAAAGAGGTCAGTGGAGACGAGCCCACCAAGTGAAGTAAAGTGTATCTAGGGTCAAACGGCACCAGGGGTTCCCCCATCTCCGCGTAGTTTACTTTGTGTGGTGATACAGTTCACTGTAAAGGCCAGATTTAAAAGTGTATGGATCTTGAAATGTGTGGTGTCATGTACCGTTGTTCTTCTGGCCATTTAGCCGCCAGGCCCCACGGAGGCAGACCAGGTACCTAGCAATTTGCATTTACTCTGGCAGGTCCTGCCACCTATTTTCCTGAGATTTCAATGGCAAGGACTTTAAAAAAAAAAATTTGCACGTTGTATGTTGATCACATACATGTTTCCTGGTTTGAAGGGGTTGCGTTTGAAAATTTAATGGCCGAGGAGAGGGCGAAATAATTTAAAGAAGCTAGAATTTTGGTGTGGGTCTTGCGCTGGCATAGAGAGGGGAGGAATAACTAGGAAAGACTGGGGTCAATAGAGTAGACGACCCCAGCATGTGCCATGCCCCACCAGAGAGAAAGATGGGGGGAGGCAACAAGAAGGCTGTCGCCCTCTGCCAGGGGAGGGAGGAAAGTGTGCCCGGCACAGGTCGCCGTATGGTCTGGCGGCTGCATGTCTGCTTGAGTCAGGTCCTAGTTGTCCAGTCTGTGGTTACTTATGTCTCTGTCTGGAGATATGGTCATTAGTTATTGGATCCTGTCCGTAGTTGTCACTTAGCACCAGGAAAGGTCCATTAGTCAGGTCTGTGGTTGTGGGTGTTTGGTCCAATATGTGATTTCTTCAGTTTATGCTGTTCCTTCCTGGGATGCAATCCCTTTGTGGATTGTCTTGATGGTGACTGTCCGTGCATCTTATATTGTTGTTTGCAAAGTCATATATTGTGGCTGGGGGGGGGTGGAAGAGTATGCCTTCTGTCAAAAAGATCTTGTGCAAAGTTTGCCAGTGCTTTGTAGCTGTGCTCCTCCTCCAGTAAGCGGAAGTCTTCATGAAGCTTGCAGTGGTACATTAAATGCTCCCACGTTTCCACTAAGACACAATGACAGAGGGCAGTGTTGCTCAGTCCATAGGTTATCAGTTTGAATCTGATGGCGCCGTGGCTAGCATGGGTATACGGCCGAGACAGTTGGGAGGAATTTTCGCGTTATTTGCCCTTTTGTTGAGTTTTGCCACCGTGTTTGCTGGAGATGTACAGTTAGTCTTCTTTTCTCTATTTTCGGTTCGCTGGCTACATTTAATGCGAAATTTAAGCAGGTATCCGGTATGCCTCTGGAAAGGCTGTAGAGGAGTCCACTACGTATCACTTCCAGGTCCAAGGGGAGGGCGCGCGTGTGTACTCACTGTGTTGCAAGCTCGTGAGATAGTCAGCAAGATGTACCTCTGTTGGTTTCTAGTTTTCTTTTATTAGTTGCAGTGGTTGCTTTCTTGTACCAGACACCCGAGGCATAGAGGATGACTGGCAGGAACACAGTTTTGTGAAAAAGAGCAAGGGTTTTCTTCTTTATGCCCCAGTCCTTGCGGGTGATACTTGCAAATAGTGACGAGTAATTTCTGAGATAGTTAAGGTGGGGAGTGAAGGATAGGTTTCTATCAAGGACAACCCCGAGAAATTTCATTTCTGTGGTCAGCTTGACGGTGGTTCCTTGTACTTTTATTTGGGGGGGGGGTCTCCTGGTGTCCAGGGTTCCCCGAAGTAGGATGATATCTTCAGCTCATTGTTGTAGAGTGGCGAGCGCCCGGTTTGCTGTGCCCTGGAGTTTTCTGCCAGTGTCAGGACAAGGTCATCCGCATACGCCTGGGAGGCTGCATTTCCGAGGTTGAGGAATCCGTCCAGGACCGAGCTCTGTAGATGCGTCTGGTTATTGTACAGTAAGGAGCAGTGACGTTTACTGACCTGTCACACAGGTAACTGCTGATGCAGTTGTAGAGATTACTTGGGAGTTTGGCCACCAGAGGGTGTCAAACGCCCAGGCAAGAAAGTATTTGCGCTCTGTTTCTGTTGCAGCGTTGATGATGCTGCGTAGGGCATCGGTGGTGGAGTATCCTTTTCGAAATCCAAATTGTTTGGGTGACTCTAGGCCTGCGTTTCTATAGTGCTTCTCTATCCTGTTTCGCAGATGTTCAAGAAGCTTGCTGAGAACTGTCAGGAGCGCTATCGGGCGAAGGACCCTGGGAGGTCCTGCCTCTTCGTGGGATTCTTCAAGATTAGCCGGAGTGTCGCCACCCTCCAACTGCACGGGAAGTAGCCTTCTTTGAGGCATTTATTGTATAGTTTCAATATTTCCTCTGGGATGGTGTCCACTGCTTTCTTGATGATCTCTGGCTCTAGGAGATCTTCCACGGGGGACTTTTTGTTTCTCAGCTTGGCCGTCGCGATCTCCAGCTCAATCTTTGTGAAGTAAGGTGTATTTAGTGTCAGACGGTGCCAGAGATTTAAAAGTGTATGGATATTGTATATGTGTAGTGCCATGTACCGTTGTTCATCTGGTCGTTTATCCGGTGGAGACCAGGAACCCAGGAACAGGCTTAAGTTACTCTGGCAGGTCCTGCCACCTAATTTCCTGAGATTTCAGTGGCTATGTTGTTGTTTGGTTTTTAGGAGCATTAGCAACTAAGGCCATATTGCTCCAGGATATGCGGTGGTCATTCCTTAACCTTTCCGCATCCTCCGTATTTGGTGGTGACGGGCTCGAACCCCGGTCTAATCAAGAAGCGTGTGCTACGCACTGCTGCTCCTTCCCACCTGGCTACGGAGGCGCCTTCAGTGGCTAGGACCTAAAAAAAAAAAAAAAATATATATATTTTTTTTTTATTGTATTTATATTGCATGCATACAAGTACATATATACACACATGCACATCATACAACGTCGCTTGAGTTGGGCCAGAACGTGGGTGAAGATATTTTGGATGTATTTAAATTTAGGTGTGTGGGGCTTCGCTAGCGTGAAGATAGAGAGGGGAGGAGAAAGATAGAAGTATGGAGCCAATAGGGAAGACAGCCCCAAGTTTCAGTGTGGCATGCCCCACTAGAGTAGAAATGAGGAGAGAATCGTCTCCCCAGGGGAGTAGGGTTTAAAGGTGGGGGGGGCTGGGTGCCCTTTTCAGGCTGCCGTAAGGCTGCAATTTGTTGTGTCTATTTTTGTCCACTTGATTCAGATTGGGACACTCATGAGGCAATCCCTGTCCTTTTTTTTTTCTTTATTCCTTTCTTTTCCAGGAGTTGTCTCTGTCTTATGCAATTTATGTTACTGTACTATCAGTCTCGGTGTATGGCAATTAACACCCTTCTCCTTATGAAGAGGTCCTGTGCATACTGGGAGAGCGCGCGGTACTCCTCTTCCGTGTCAATGAAGTGATGTTCAAGTCCTTTGGGGAGGTAAAGTGTGTTTAGGGTCAAGCGGCACCAGGGGTATCCCACATCTCCGCGTAGTTGACTGGAAAAGCCAGAGATTTAAAAGTGTGTGATGCCTTGTACCGTTGTTCATCTGGTCATTTAGCCGCCAGACCCCTACTGAGGCCCGAAGTTGTCCCACGTTCGCCCCCTGGAGGCAGACCAGGTACTCACTAGTATATAATTCACTCTGGCAGGTCCTGCCACTTCAGTGGCTAGAACCTTAAAAAAAAAAAATCGCGTACGCGTCGCGGGAAGCGCTAGGAGAAGTCCAAAATGTTGGGCAAAATTAATTTCGATTGTGTGGAGCGTGTTCACTTTGCTGTCAGATAGAGTGGGATGGGGGAGATAGACACAAATATGGAGCCGAAAGGGAAGGCAACTCCAGTTTACAGTGGGGCATACCCATGCCCCACCAGAGGGAAGAAATAGGGTGGGGACACAGCAAACTGTCCCCTCCCCACCCTGCCAGGAAGAGGTGAGCCGGCTCAGGTTGCCAATGTGGAAGCAAACCAGACCGCAGGATCAAGTCCGCACTATCCAGAAAACTTGAGGCCCAGCAGAGGCGATCCAATGTTGGTTTAGCTAAATAGGTTGTGCAAAATGTCATAGTTGGGAGTCATTCATGGGACTGTTGTCCCGTCCGGTAATCAGTGTTCTGGGAAGTGGAGTTTTGTCCTGCATGAAGGATCAAGCAGTCAAACCTGACGTCTGATTGGGGTCTCTCAGAAGCTTTGTTTGACACGTCTATTCGAAGTTTGCATGCAGAGGAATGGTCAATCGTCTGGCATACAGGTTCTGGGCAAACTTGGTGAATCCTATGTATGAGGCTTCGTGTTCCCGATTTTTGGGATTAAGGCGCAATTGGATGATTAATTCAACACGAAGATCTTCATAAAGTTCGCAGTCACACATCTGGGGTCCCCAGGTCTCCACAGAGCCACATTGGGTTGTTTCGAGTCCAAAAAGCTATAATTTGTGGCGGATCGCTCCATGTAATGTTAGGAGATACGTGCTGTACAATCCAGGGCAAAGCCATGCCGGATACTGTGGGTATATTTGTTGTAGATCGGGGAAGAACCTCCGCGTGACTTCCCCTTTTGTGGAGCTCGTCCAGCGCTGCTGCCATATTGATCGCAAATAGATCTGGAGTCTTTTCTTCTCCACTGTCCGATTTGCAGTTGAGTCTGTGGTGTGATCCTGGAAGGTAGTTGAATTTCCGCATCTAAGCTGCTGTAACATGCCTAGGCGGAGGGTCCCAGTGAGTACTTGCAGCGCATGAGTAGATACGGTGCGGCCTTATGGTGCCAGACACCAGAAGCATATGCCATCGCTAAGGTTCTTCTTTTCAGCCCCCAGTCGCGGCGGGTAATCCTGGCAGCGTAGTTTTTCATTTTCTTCTGGATGTATTTTAAGTGGGGTGTAAATGATAAATTTCGGTCCAGGATCACTCCTAGGTACTGGACTTCCAGACTCCTAGGTAGTCTGGAAGGATGACAAACTCAGATTTAACCCCCTATTAGTGTCCCACCTAGATGAGACTCAACGGCCAGCTTTTTAGGGCCTGCAAACTGATGGAGACGACATACGGTGGCACTCTCCCGCCGGAACAGCCTATTGGCGACCCAAATCCGCACTCTCTTGAGCGGATCTTTCTTTCCAAACTCCTGGGGAGGAGAGGCTTGCCTCTCCTTGCCTCCCCAATTTTCTCACTCTGGTGGGGCACGGGCTATGTACTCTGTCGGCCCCTTATTTCCAACTTCTTCCCCCCCAACTTTTGTCTTGCACAGCGTTTAGCCCTACATTTCAAAATTAAAAGAGAACATCAAAATTCTTGCCCGAACCTATTTGATTTTTAAAACTCACTTTCACCGCACAGCCCCACGTCGCGTACTGTTAATACTAACTTGCTAAGTATCACTAATATCAACCTCGATTTATTTATTTATTATTATTTATTTTTTGGTCCTAGCCACTGAAATCCCAGGAAAGTAAGTGCAAGACCAGCCAGAGTACAAATATTGGTAACACCCGGCCGGCCTCCCTGTGGCAGGTATTGGTAACGTCGGGTCTCACTAGGGGCCCGGCGGCTAACAGGCCGGATGAACAATGGGCACAACAAACTACACAGTACATATCCCACACACTTTTAAATCTCTGGCTTGTCCGATACAGAGAACATACGCGGAGATGGGAGAAATCCCAGGTGCCGTCAGACCCCGAACATACCTAATACCTAGGTACTTGATCGTTCTGTTGTAGATTTTTATCTGCGGTGGTCTGGTAGGAGTTAGATATCCTTTAGTAGGATAGATTGGGTTTTGGTGGCAGAGATATTAAGGTGATGAGTTTCAGTCCACTCTCTTAGTGTAGAAAGTGCTGAGTTTGCAAGCGTTTCCAGTTGTGCTCTTGAATCAGCAGAGAGGATTAGGGATAGGTCGTATGCGAGCGCTTGCACGCCCCCCCCCCCAGTTCCAGAGCTCCTGTGTACCTGGCGTTCAACCTTGCAGTAGGACCCTCCTATTGTTCAGGTAGCTCTGAATGCATCCATATAGGTTTGTTGGCAGCTTGACGCGACATTCATGCTATATTCTAGTGCATCCAGAGTGGATTTCCCCGTTTTGAATCCGAATTATTTGTCTGTTGTTAAATTTGCTGCGGTGTAATGTACTTCAAGCCTCTGTCTAAGAAGTTGTTCCAGGAGTCCGGTATATGTGGCTGGTTACTTTCCAATCCGAGGGGCATACTCGGCCACCTTTTTTATACGGTAGTTTGTAGGTTTTGTTAGCGTGGCACAGCTGATGCTGTTGAGGTGTACTTACCTCTTCGATGGGTTTCAAGGTAGCATTGAGAATGTTGTTGGTCATGGTGGAGGGCGTGACCTCTCCCCTTGGTAACTCTATATATATGATGCTCCCAGGACAATTTCTTCCGCTGCCTGATCATCGCAGTGTAGTTATTCCTGGCCTCCCTGTATTGTTGTCTGAGGAGGCCAGGACCGTGTGGCTCTTTGGAAGGCACGTCTTTTCCTGTTCATCTCTCCCCTAAGTAGGTCAAGTTCCTGCGACCACCATGGCACAGCGGGCGTTAATCGGAAGACAGGTTCTCTGTGTTCCTAATTATGGCCTCTTTAAAGTTGTTCCAGTTGGCCTTGTCAACGGCATATCTGTTGAGTTTGTAGTCCGGGGAAGCGATCTGTGCATTGTGTGAAGGTGATAGCCCTGTGGTCAGAGGAAGTCCAGTCTTCCTGCACCGTCCAATCATTTAGGTGCCCAGAGAGTGGAACTAAACGTGGGGAGATTGTTTGGTCGATTTAGGACAACGAAGCTGCTGTTAGCCAGCAATTCCTGGTTCCTCGACGTTCAGGAGTCTCACTATGCCACAGTGACGAACGATAGTTTAGGTCCGCAGATACGAGGATCCTGGAACCCACAAGTTCTGTTTGTACTTGATGGCTGCTCCTGGGCGGCATGATATACAGCTCTCCCAATGGAGTAACAATGTGAGCGCTTTTCGTGATGAGGGTGCATCTGAGGTCTTCGTAATGCAGGTGGTCCCCGCAAGTGTAATTTGGGTCATCGACGATGCAGAAGCTGAACAGTTTCTGGTTGAAGGGTTCATGTCCTGTGAGTAACGAGGTTAGGTGCAAGCTAGGGAAGAACCAGTCCGGTTGCCTTGGGTATATTTTGTTCAGTTCTGGAAAGAATTTACGAGTGATCTCGCCCTTTGTCGTCACTCCTGAAGGAGGTAGGTTTCTAGCCGTGCTCTTTCCGTTTTTTGACTGCTTGCGAAGTCCTGATGATTTGCGGCCACTCCCTTTGAGTGCAGGTGTGCTTACCGTGCGGTTGTCAATAGGATGGTCCTATGTGTCATATCCAGGATTTTCTTGTGAACCATACTGCAGCTGCATAGATTATTGCTGGGATGAAGGTTGACTTATAATATAGCATTAGTGTTCGTTTTTTCAGTCCCCAATCCTTGCCACTAGGGCTGAGTATCTTCTTATTTGTTTCAGATGAGGTATGAAGGATAGGTTATTATCTAAGATAACTCCTAAGTACTTCATTTGCTTGGTGAGTTTGATGGTCAGGCCATTTATTTTTATTTGGGGCGGACGCTGTACCTGAAGAGTTCCTTTCAGCTGGGTTTTTTTGTGGCCCAGTATTGTAATTTCTGCATTGCCTGATTACCGATGTTTTCCAGTTGGACTCTGGAATCTGCCTCAATAGTAACAATGAGATCGTCCACAAAGGCCTGGGCCTCAGCCAGCCCCAAGTCCTGGCACAGGAAATCGTCCAAGACCATGTTCCAAATGAGAGGACCCAATGTATGTTTCTTGTGATTTTTTGATAATTTGTATTTATTTCCATTGCTTTGTACTGCAGCTTCTCTCGGTCTGTTCAGGACGCTCGGCCACCAAAGTGAGTCGAACGCCCAGGCAAAATCGACTGAAATGACCAATAGATATTTTTTCCTGCACTCTTGTGCTTTCCTAAGCAGATCTCCAAGAGCATCCTGGCTTGCTGCCAGGCCTGCCCTTTCGTAGTGGTTCTGGAGCAGCGCTATGGGTCTGTATGATGATGGACATTCTGGGTTCTTCAGAATTAGCTTGGTGTTTGCAGTTTTCCACACCGCAGGGAATTTCTACTATTTTTTTCAGTATCTCCGGTTCGATCATATCAAGTCCTGGGCATTTGCGGTTTTTGATCCTAGTAGCAGCCGCGCCGAGTTCCTCATGGGTGATATATTTTTCATTTTCTTCGCAGAGTTAGGATCGCGGGTTCCTTGAAAATTGTGTGAAGTATGGGGTTTTAAAGGGAACCAGATTAGAGTACCCAGTTCAGATCGCCAATGGCGCGTTGGCAGCAAAGCCGCAGAATGTCTTCATCATGTCCGGTATGAAGGTTAAGCTGCTCATCCCACTCCTGGAGAGAGAGACACATTTACATTCTTTTTTTTTTTCACACACCAGGAGGGGATGCAATGATGTGTAGTGTAAATTTAAACTAGGGTTAGTGTGTATTTAACTGTAGCATTTATGGTTTGTGTTCTTTTTCTCTTATTCTTCAGAGGAGAATGCAGTGATAGTGTTTAGTAAATGTTTGTTGGTACAGTACATATAAAGTAATGTAAGTTATTTTTAACTTTGTATTCTTTCGGCCAATTACATTTGCTCTTCCACTCATTCAGTCTACATTGCATCCCTTTGCTACTAGCCTACTGAAAATTTGCTTCCCTGTACATCTCCCTCCCCCTAGGTGGTTACTTATTTGGCATGGGGCCCCAGGTTTCCTACACATGGCAGGTTTCAGAATACTGCTATCCGGACAGTTTTTAAGTCATCGTCTGGGCGTGGTGGGAAACTTGGTCAATTTTACTATTGATTATTGTTGAATTGCCTTTCTGTGTGAAAGATGTAAAAGCTTTATAGTTTTGTTTTTCTCCCCTGGGAAGGGGACCAACCTGTGCTATTAGCTCGGTTCTGGGGATGTCATATAGAATGTGTGCCCAGGCCTAAGGAGGTTAGTTTCGCCTTTAGGGAGCCGTGCCCTGTCAATATAAATGTTGTAAAAAGTCCAAGGGCATACCACATAGGTGGCTTTGGGCTAACCATTGACACCCGTGGCAGAAACCGTTTGGTAACCAGACCTCTGGTTTCCTGCCATAGCTCGTGGCTATTCTTTTTCTTTCATCATTGAAGGTGTTGGCTGTGTATGTTCTGCAAAGGGCATACCCACAGAATTTCTGTGGGTATGCCCTTTTTAAATCTATAATATAAGCCTCTTTTGGCTACTTCCAGGTAAAGTGGGAGAGGTGCGACATGCTCTGGTAATAGTGAGTAGTATTTCCTTTATATCGATTCTAATTTCTTACTATGGCCGAGCGGATGAACTACGCACCGGCTCCATAGGTGATAACAGGTAGGAACATTGCACGGTATATGATTGCCAGGGTCTTTCTTTTGAGTCCCCAGTCTGCTCGACTGATCCTGGCAATCATACCTGCATAATTTCGCACTTTCTTCGCCAAGTAGATCAAATGGGGGTAAAAGGTTAATTTTAAATCAAAGACCACTCCAAGATATTTTGAGCATGTGCATTTCTGCCCACTCGTGAGTTACCTTTTACAAGGAAAATCATGTCATCTGCAAAGGCCAGGCTTTCCACGGCGTGTCAATTCCTGGAATCTTGTGCGTACTGAGACACTTCTGTCTGTAAGGTAGCTGTTTATTACCTTATAGAGGTTTTGTGGGGCATTTGGCGAAGTCTCCTAAGGACATCAGAGTGAGTCAAATTCCCCAGCATATGTTTTTAACTGTTGTCAGTAGGTGGTGCATGGCATCCTCCGTAGAATTGCCCTGCTTAAAACCGTACTGATTGTTGGAATGCAAACCTGCTATATATTAGTCTTTCATATATTTTCCCTAGTACAGGGATTAATCTTAGCACAGCTTGTTTCCATATTTTTGGGAATATACCTTCTATTATATAGTGAACAGAGGTTCAGTGTTTTCTTTTATAATGTCTAGCTGGGTGGAGGAATGATTTCCAGTTTCCATCTGGTTTGACAGTACTTTCTAAGACAACTCCCCAAGGGTTATTGTTTCTTATGAGGGCTGTATACTGATTCCTGAGAGTTCTATAAGAATCTCTCAGTGCATCCAGGCTGTGATTTTATAAGCTATTGAACTGGTAGCAAGAGTAACATCAACGTCACTGCTAAAAGTTGGGAGGTTATTTGGTTGGTTTAGCAGGCTATGTAGTCTGAAAGTATCTGGCCATTGTGTGTGCCTGCTCTGCCATAAGGCTGACCGGCAGTTGACATCAGCACACACTATAATATTTGCAGTAGGTATTCAAATCTTCACCTGGTCTGGAATATAAAACTGTGATATGGGTACGCACTCCCACCTTTGTGTATCCCTGAACCCTACCCATATGTGTGTAGTCAGTCACTGCACAGTGACCACAAATAGATTCTCTGTTGTCCCTGCAATTATGTTGAGTTGTCCATTCCTTTTGTCGCTCTTTTCAGCAGCAATTTCATTGTTAAAGTTTTTGAAGTAGATATCCGTCATGAATTCTATTACTGACACAGGTACATCAAAGATTATAATATTAGGGTTTTTCCATCTCTCTTAGATCTTCTTTGCTTGCTACCGCGATCAGGACTCCATTATTCCTGATTTTCCGCATGTTGTTTATCTTTATTACCACTGTGTCCTTAACTGCCTCACTTTTTGCTTTCCTTGTTTATGTCCTGTTTGCCATTAAGCTTTGCACATTGTTGTTGTAACCTCTAATTTTGATTTTAACACTTGGTTCTCTGTGTTTAGCTCAAGCAGTGACCTGCAGAAGTAATCCTGCTGGTTTGCTTGTGCATATATTCTTCTTCTGTCTCATCTCTGGAGTTTCTTGATTTTTTTCCTTTCCTGCCCTTCTGAGGAGGAAGCTATCCAGTTCATTAGCAGGGGCTTTCTCCCTGAGCACTCTAGCTTCATTTTCAGAGGAGTGGTTTGAGGTACTTATTTCCAGTGTCGGCCCACTAGAAATCGCGATTTTCCATACAAAATAACCTTATCACAAAATCTATTCACCTTCATCTGTAATACTCGCGCAATATCGTCGTCCGTTTAGGATGAGTTTAACGTTCGGTGCGTTCCCAAGGTGACGTCTATAGTGGCCTCCCAAGATGATTTTTGCATTTGGGAGCATAGCACTAGCTAGGACCCGGTGTTACCAGTATTTTGTGTGTCCTATGTGACACTATTTTAACAGTCCGTCTTAACCTTACACACTCAGACAATGACAACGTGTCAGCTATTTTTAAGTTTTTACAACTTATTAATCTAAATAACTCTATCCGGAACGTTTTATATCGTATACTCTTTTACAATAATAATATTATAGCCTTAGATGCTAATGCGCCATAAAATCCTAAAACAAACCAGTATTCTGTAAAGAACCCTGGGTTATTCGCTAAAAACTTGTTCTAAAGGCCTAATAGGTCGGGCAATAATTTTACTCTGTGTAAGAAGTGGATACCCTTGTCTCAGCCAGAGGGAAGACAGCAAGCTGAGACGAGGTCTCCATAATACCCATACTGTAGAGCTTATCTTTATATGAATTTACGGGTGATCTCGCTCCGTCAGGACTTGATGAGGATGTTTCTTTGGTTTTTAGGAGCATTAGCAAATAGAGATCCCGGTCTAATCAAGAAACATGTGCTGCATTGCATCCATTGTCAGATTCCTTCTGATACTGTATGTTGGTAGGCGAGGGCAATGTATCTCCGCACCTGGCCTGCGGTATAATGCTCTGATATATATGGTTCCCACTAGAATCGCTGGGGGCTTCCGCTCTAATTCCGACATGGTGTTTTGAAAGTCACTTTCCATGACTCTGTGGGACGCAGAATTACCAAGTTCGGAGGTTTTATTGTCGTCAGGTGGTGGATTCCTTTAGCTTTTCGCGCACCACAGTTTGAAGAGTGTGTCGAACAGAAAACATCCTCTCAACGGGTCGAAGTTCCTAAAGCCCGAATCACTATGGAATGGTTCCAGGAACATGACAATGACTTTTCTTTGCTGCAGGCTTACACCTTTGATATTACTTACTTAACACAAGTTCACCCATTTTAAAATCTTTATGATATATACATTATCTAATAAAAACTGCTTAATTTTCACAGCAATCCTGACTTCAAACTTTACCGGATCAATGTTGAAGTGTTACATGGGAACATTCCTTTTAGGGAGTCCAAGTTTGATATCTTCTATTGATCGAGCAGCTTGGTGAGCTTACATTACTCTTGCAAACTATGCTTTGTCACACAGAATAATGAAATTATAGGGTTCAGGTAACTCTGATCCCTTGTATATAAGTTAGTTAGGAGACTATAGTTAACTGCTTATTTCCAGTTAATGATCTTAAACAAGTTTGCTCGGGTATTAACATCAATAAAAGTCCAGGTCTATCCACATCTGATGTTTAATAAGTGCTATTTGGCTGGAAGGTTGATACAGGCCTCTCTTTATACATTAATGTTCCATTGAAGGACCTTGTAGATTATGGTGTACTCGAAGAATATTTCCAGAGATCTGTTTTTGGGCCTGAGTAAGAAGACTCTTGTATTATACTATAGTCGAGTTAGGTCCTGGAAATGAAAAATTATACCTCGCAAGATTGGTCTTTGCACTTCAGGCTGATATAATAAAGGTTTTTTTCCTCTACGTGATATTTTGCTAAATACTGGTCATAATCAGATCTGTAGCAGTTAGCCAAATTAATCCAAGAGTGTTCAGAAGAGAATAAATACCGTATATTTAGTAAGGCTCTGTCCATGTCTTGAAGTATTTAATTCGCTTAATTACAAAATAAACTGGACATTACTACTCTTTAAATAATTTACTGATAGGCGTGAAGTAAGTTGACATTCTTCATTAAATGTTATTTTCTTTCTTGCCGCATGAAATTCTGCTAAAAAAGAGGATACCTATAATCAAGTCTGACTGGTCCAACTGCACAATAACAACACAGATTTTCGAGGTCGTCGACAGGTGAGTCAAATTTCGAAAACAAAACTGCTGCATTACATTCAAGTCAATTGGGGGTAACTTAATACTAGTACATGCGGCTCGGCGAAGATACCATCATCCTTCGGGAAAGGCCCGATGTATAGGATACCCTGGGTCCAGTCTACCACCTGCGCGATTTGTTCTCCAGAAGAGGAACACCTTATAACTTGGATGCTAGGCTGACTTCATCCTTAGACCGCAGCTCTACTGCCACCACCAAAGAAGAATTGAACTCCTTTCGGCTTAACTAGATTCTAGAGGCCTGCCAGGGTAAATAATTTCTCAATACTGGTGTACCTCCACGTGCATCGTGGAAGATTTAAAAAATGTTCTTGTTTATACTCGGACACGATCAGTGGAGTTTACAATAAATCAATCACGGTCCTGCTACTATTTTAATTAAAGGTAATTCCCGCAGGGCTTTAGAGTCTTCTGCCAACCATGTATAAGTAGACTCTTCAGAATAGTACCGAAGCTATGTCTGTGGGAAAGATTTCTCCTGGTTAAGAGACTGAACTTACCCCCGTGTATTGTCATATGAGGTATATTGAGGGTCTAGCGGCTCCTGGGATTTCTCCCATCTCCGCGAATGTTCTATGTATCGGTGACAGTACCCTGTCAAAGCCAGAGATTTAGAAGTGTGTGGGTCATGAGTAGTGTTATATGTTTTGCCCATTGTTTATCCGGCTTATTGGCCGCCAGGCGTTGTCCATACCTCGCCACGTGGAGGCTAGCCGGGTGTTACCATTGAGTCAATTGTACTCTGGCTGGTCCTGGGATTTTAGTGGCTAGGACCTAAAATAAAATTGGAACGACCGGGGTTGACGCTGAAAGCCTGTTTCTGAAGTGCCTAAAAGGTTGGGCGAAATTTTTTGGTGTATTTAAATTTGGACGTGTAGGGCTATACGCTGTGCTGGAAGGGGAGAATGAAGGCTGGTGGGTGAAATAGGAAGAAGAGGGTCGATAGGGTAGGTGACCCCCAATTTTTCAGTGAGGCATGCCCCACCAGAGGGAAGAAATGGTGTGGCAGGGAAGAGAGGCGACAGCAAGCCGTCACCTCCCACCCATGCCGGGTGTGGGAGTAAAAGAATTGCACTGCACAAGAGAGTGCAGAGCATAGAGCCAATATGGCTCCGTTGAGGCAGCAACTTGGAGTTCTCTATCTTCGTTGGTAGCCATATTTTTCCTCAGCTATGAACACTGGTCAGGTCTATTGTTGGTCTGTTAGCTATGGCTGTGGTTCTCTTCATCATGGGAAGATCCGCAGCTCCATGGGGTTATTCTTGCGATCGCTGGTTTTAGATGATTAGTAGTAAGCAGATTCCTGGGCGAGGTTCTCCTTGAGTCCTCTCCACGCATGTTCTGTGTTTTTTTTTACCTTCTGTAGATGGCTATCAATGTTTTACGCCTACCAAATAGTTTTTGGGCATATTCCTTTAGCTCCCTGTATTCCTCAAGTGAGTCCAAGTTCTTGGGGAGGTAGTGTATTGCAGTGATCAGTCTGCACCTGAGGTCCTCATAATGGGTGCAATCATACATAATGTGCTCCCAGCACTCAAGCTCCCCACAGGCACATCTCGGCTGTAAAGGTCCCGTGACCAGTCAATAAATAGGTGGTGTATAAGCCAGGTTGAAACCAAATTGGGGGACATCCTGTCGATGTTCGGAATGAATTTCCTGGTGATATTTCCCTTATTTGAGTTGGCCCAGCGCTCCTGCCAAACTTGCATCAGGTGTTTTTGCAGTGCATTAACGTCCACAGTATAGCCATGGTATGTACAAGGTGTTCATTCCCCTACGCATGATCTCTAAGTCAAGGGGAAGAGCTCCGGCCAAGACCTGCAGCGTGTGGGTACTGGTTGTCCTACAAGCACGTGTAACTGTCAGTAGGATTGTTCTTTGCGTTGCATCAAGGATGCGTCGGTTTACTATAGTTCCTGTTTTGGAAAACCATATTGCTGAGGCGTAAGTGATGATCGGTAGGAAGGTTGTTTTATAAAACAATGACAGGGTGCGTTGGTTTAACCCCCAGTCCCGCCTGACGATCCTAGCCACCAATCCAGAGTATCTTTTGATTTTGGCTCTGATATAAGTAAGATTACCATCCAGTATAACTCCTAAATATTTTAACTGGGTCACTAATTTTATTGTGGTAGGTCCTACCTTTATTTGTGGCGGTCTACGTATATCAAGCTTGCCTTTTAGCAGGACGGAGGACGTCTTTGTTGTTGATATCGTCAGGCAGTGGGTTCTGGTCCAGTTTTGCAATATCAGCATTGCCTAATTGGCCTTTTCCTCTAGCTGGGCCCGGCTATCTGCATCAATGGTGAGGACCAAATCATCAGCAAAGGCCAAGAACCCATCCAAAACCATAAATGAATCAGGTCTTCAAACTTTAAAATCGTTATTTAACTTCTTTTAAGAGACCACCGTGTTCATAAGAAGTACATAAGTGATTCGCGAATGATATCTTCCCCCCCCCCTGTATGCGCGTAAGCGTTCACGAGTCCGAAATAGTCTCGCTGTTTATTAAGAAACACGTGTCCATCATGGGTTGTGATCCGCCCGTTAACTAATGAATAACCCCTATTTAAAAATCTTTTTGTCAGTTCCGTGAGCTCATCCATTAGTCAAATCACAAACATAGGGCATATGTAGTTCCTACCATGGAAGGATACAGCAGCATTTGAACTTGTGTTTCTTAATAAACAGCGTGAATATTTTAGATTAAATGTTAATTCTTATAATATTTCCGACTCGTTGAAGCTTACGCGCATGCATTAATTTGATATAAAACGGAGGGAGGAATCTTAAAAGAAGTTTAATTTATGCTTTTTATTTTAACTTGATTCATATTATCAGTCCTACTCAAAGGTATGAGGTTTTAAGATTATTATAGTAATAATAGGACTTATTGTCATACCAGATCTTGCAGCCTTTTCAAATTCCATATACCGAAGCATGTTACCCCGGAAATGTAGACGAGAATAAACCATTTTAGGAAGACAAAAATAATGTGAAGAGAACTGTTAAGAATTTCAAATTCTGGAGTGGACTGCCAGGGGTGTTTTTTTTCTCTCATAAGCGTCCAAATTGTGTTCTCCCACGAAGATAAAGAACAGTGGGTACATTCTACCAGACCGCAGGGAAATAGAGCTAGCTGATATCTGGCCCTTGTGTGATAAATACAGGCTTATTGCCTACAACAACAATTGCGAACGCTTTACGAGAAAATAATGCTCAAAAATGTATATTAACATGTGCATCTGATTTCCTCCCCCCCCTCCTTCCTTCTTTATTAACAAAGAACAGCAAGCGGCCCCTAGCCAGAAACTGGCAAATCCGCTATGTACATGCATAGATATATATATGATACATACAATGATATATACATATAATCGTGTTAATTACAATGTTATAGGTGTGATGAACATGTATCATGTTCACAGAGCAAATCACATCACGTAATTAATCAGAAGTATTACTTGTGTCCCAGGAACCACAAGACAGCAGTCTTTTCCTATCCTAGGAAGAACGAAAACCGCACCCACTGAAGGTAGTGCTATATACCAATGGGTGTTAGCTAATCCTGTATCCACAGCTGCCCAAACTGGGGTACCAGCTAATAAAAAAAAAAAGAGAATAGATGGCAGGCGATATCAGTTTCAAGAGGCTATAGACATTGCAGGTGTTGGGTTGGTTCCTTGTTGTTGATATGTTGATAAACTTGAGAAGAGTTGCTTTCTTTTAGTGAAAACAGCAGAGCAGAACTGTTGTAGAGCTGAGAACGATTGAGAATTTTCAGTCAGCGCCACTTCATTTCCTTCAGAGAAGTTGCTGACAGCAGCTTGTAATGTATTTCTGTCATCGTGGTACAGGTTGCAGCGATACAGAATGTGCGTCCAGGTTTCCTCAGCACCACACAAGCAGAGATTGGTGTCAGACAAGGCAAATTTAAATAGTTTGGAGTTGATGGAGCCGTGCCCAGTAAGTATATACGATGTTGTTAGGCTAGGAGAAAACCATTGGCGGACGCTCTTGTTGAGAGGGAAGGTAACTGCAGGAACAAAAGAGTGGGTGACTTGACCAGTAGTACTGGAATCCCATCGTGATTGCCACACACTGATAAGTTCATTCCAGATCCTCCGTTTCTCGTCTTTGATGTTAGCAGTTAAGTTGCATGAGATGCCGAGAATCTCGCCGGGAACTCCGTGCTTTAGACGATAGCATAGTCCTTTGAAAATTACATGCAGGTCTAGTGGTAAGGCTCCAGCAAGAACCTGCAGAGCAGCAGAGGACACTGTCCTGCAGGCCCGGAGCATGGCAAGCAGCATAATCCGTTGAACGGAGATGAGCTTGGAACGGCTCTATGGAACCAGACTCCCGAAGCATATGTTGTTATTGGTACGAATACTGCTGTATAATATAGTAAGAGAGTCTTCCTGTTTAGTCCCCAGTCCGATTTGGAAATTCGGATAACTGCTGCAGTGAACTTCTTAATCTTCGAGGCGAAGGTTAACCTGTCGTCTAAAATTACGCCAAGATGTTTTAATTCAGGAACAAAAGGGATTTGCTTTCCGTCTATCTTTACATTTGGAGGTCTTCTATAATCTAACTTGCCTTTAAAAATCATCAGTTTTGTTTTTGTGGCAGATATTCGCAGTTTATATATACTTGACCACTTGATGAGCTGAGAACCCCCGACTGTGGGGAAAACTAAAGGAGGACCTCAAAATCAAGATGTCCAAGCAATTAATTGCCACCTTTGGACTCTCAGCTGAACCGCCAAGGAGGAAGGGACCGTCCATCACAATATACGATGTGAACTGGGCACAGCTTAGGCTGCAGACCGCACTAGACACGCTTACGAACCAGAGGTTTATTGTTGAGCTCCTGGAAGACCACCTTCCTACATTTTGTAACACTCTGTGTGAGGCCACTGCCAGATACGTCGATCAGTACCCAAGCACCTCGCGCCCGGGAAATCTATAAACACGCTCCCCTCATACGAAACAATAAGCGTCATCGCACCTTATGGGAAACTAGATGGGCCGGCCCTGAGGATACTACAGGAGTGGACACAGACTCATCGATTTTGCTCAAAGGAACACTAGACCTGCGCAGGCCACCACAAATCAAAGTGTAAAATAAGACTATCAAACTAGTGGACCAACTAAAACACCTCGGCCTTATACTTGACATAGATTAAGAAATACTCTGCACTAGTGGCCAGAATGGGGGTTCGACGGACAGTACTGGATAACCATCACCCGCCCTACAGGTATTAACAGGGGCGGCTGTTCGCTGCGGCATCGCGAAAGGACAATCCTGCACCTTCCTTGGCTTTACAGTAGGATCGATGGTCTGCCTACCATAGACCCCCACACTGCTGATTGGAATGTATTCAGAGACACTCTAGCTATGGAAAAAAATGCCAAAAATTCTGAAATGGACTCGCAACTAGACCCGGACCTACTGCAATCAAAAGAAAAAACCCCAGATACATTTCCATGGTGGAATTCTCAGCTTCGGAGCCTTCCAGAGGTAAATGCACTACGCGAAATTTACAAAGAGGCAAGGAACCTATACACCTCACTTATCTGCCGTAGTAAACAGCAATCTAGTCACAACTACAGGGAACCCCAAACGGGAGGTGTTGACAGCTACCAGGACTTCACAAGCTCATGGGAGGCGTCAGTTAACAACATCCTTGACGTAACCTTTCACCCAAATGCCAGGAGAACGACCAATATCAAACGGAACGGGCTTTTGCTCTGGAAGAACTCCAATCAGCCGGAGATCGTGTTGAAGGTTGTTGAGATAGCCCCAGACGTACTCCTAAACCTCAGGACTGGAAGAAGGCCAACGTAAAACTAATTATCAAAAATGCTAACAAGCCGCCGGAACTACCAAACTCCTACAGACCAGCATGCCAGAAAATTTATGTAACGTAATAAAAAGCTACCTGTCTGACAGACGTATCACGATAAACATCCCATATAGAACGCTCACAAGACAAATACTGTGGAACATTACAATGGATGAACTCCTTAATACGGACATCGGTGAAGCATCCTTATGGTCGCCGGAAACAGCAGACTACAACTTGAAACAAAGGCAAATCATAAAACTAATTCTATCCTCCTAAGGGGCTCCCTTGATCCGAGAAGACCACCACACTGAGACTATCAAAAGAGCACAAGTACCTGGGTGTAATAGTTGACGCCACCCTTTCCTTTAAAAGGCATCTCAACTACACCAGGAAGAAAATTAGGGGCTAAACAGCAAAACCCTCAAGCTCATATACAAAGTAGCCTATGCATCGGGAGCATGGTACTCTAAAGTCACCAGAATCGGAATCCTCTATAAAATTTCCAAGGGGAACGCCTGCACCTTCATGGGCTTCAATGCAGATCCCACTGCCCACCTCACGGAAATATGGCAATCTAGATGGGACAACTCTTCCAAGGGAGAGATCACTAGGAAATTTCTCTCCAACGTGGAGAAATTGCATTCAAGGCAAAACTCACAGCCCTGGGTATCACAGAGGACCATGCCTGAGAGCTGGCAGCATCTCATGTACGATTGCCGGATCACCTTCTTGCTCAGAGACAGAGAAAAGCACCTACTCGACAGTAAAGAGCAATACATTGCATTCTCCAAATTCGCAGAAGACCTCTACAAGAGGAGACGTACCCTCATTGTACAACAACCAAACCGTGACCAACAGCAATAAAACAAATTCAAACTGATAACGACTAGGTGTCATGACTGCCGCATCGCGGATTCTACTAAGAATAAAGGATACGGCTTACAACCATTAGAATGACCACAACCCTGGACCGTGCAGTTCGCTGCACACCAAGCCATACTGGCGAACAAAATCGAGCACCTGACTCGATTACTTTAAACCCAGGCGGGAAGAGGAGAGACACCCTGTCCCCCCCTCCTCGTGAGGCATGGACATGCCTCACTGACCACCTCTACTCTGTCGCCCCCACTCTACATCCTAAATTAATCTTCGCCCAGTCTCGGCCTATCACATGCATGGACGCTATGCGCTGTATGCAAACATTCCAAAAGTAATTACAACTGCATGTATATATATATATACACTTATTTTTTATTATTAGGACCTGCCAGAGTAACTTAAGTCAAGTGAGTTCCTGCTCTGCCTCAGCGTGGTCCAGCGGCTAAATGACAGATGAAGACGACACCACACAAATACAATTCCCTGGTTCACCCACAATGTAAACTACGCGGAGATGGGGGAGGGGGGGAACCCCTGGACCCTAAACAGGGTGTACCCGGAGCGTTCAACGCTCGTGCATTGCCTGCACAAAAATGGATATGCTAACTACTAGACAGGTCGGGACTGTCCCAGGGCTTAGACACTTCAACTACTGTGAATACACGCAGCTTTGCTGCCGATCCTACACCTGTGCGGGGGAGAGGGGACGGTCCTGGTGGGGCATGTCTCACTGACCCCATATTTCTGACTTTTCCCCCAGCCTCAACCCCACACTAACAAAATTTTAATTGTTCAAATCAAGTCACGCATGCCCTTTTGGCCTGTAATAATCTCTTTAGCGTGTTGGATTATTTTTTACATAGGCCCTAGCCGCTGAAATCTGAGGAAACTAGGTGGTAGGGCCTGCCAGAGTAAAGCTTCATAATACTGTGTACCTGGTCTGTCTCCACGGGGCCAAGTGAACAACGATACACAACATTACACCTATATATATGGGAAGTGGAGGACATAAGAAAGGCACTTTCTGGGGGGGATCTATTCATTTATATTAGGGAAGCATCCCCAATTCACAACAGACCTGTTAACAACTAGATAAGGCTGCAGTTATAGCATGGATTTGTTAAGGGGAAGTCTTGTCTGACTGCTATGGATAAAGGGATAATTATCAATTGGCTCCAAGAGAGACACCAAAGTTGGTGCAGATGCAGTACTACCAAATTTAACAATATCTCGTCAGATTCCTTTGGAGTGCGGTAGTTAACCGCAGAACTGTAAGCTATCCTGATGGCATTAAAGAATGTAAAGCAGTTTCATACCCTATACAGCCTCTTTAATGTAAACTTCCTTCAAGTCACCCGTATTTACAAAAAATAATCTTCTATTGGATACCTGGATATCCTTTTGGCAGGAGAACGAAACCTGTGGCCATCAAGCCTCAGAGGGAATAGGAAGAAGTTGTACTTTCTAGATTGCACATACCCGGGATGATCCTCAACTATGCAGCAACTGCCAAACATCTTACTCTTCAAATCAGAAACCGACCTGCTTTAAATGATCTCTTTACCTTCTTGAGAACAATAAACAACAACAACATTGATGTAGTTCATATGGGTGGCAGTAACCCCGGGGCAACGATTGAAGTGTATAAGGCCTTGAGCAAGCTCAAGGCTGATGGGATTCTTCTTCGGATTACGCACCTAAAGAAACACAGTTGTGTGAGCGAAAATTTGCCTTTAGCCAGAGGGTGGTTGATTGCTGAAACAAACTTACATCTATTGTGGAAGTTGATAGCTTAAATAAATTCAAGAAGAACTGGACACACTTTTGGAGCGATGAAATGGGAAGGGTTTTTTTTTTTGGCTGATGCTGTATAAGCTCGCTTTCTTCCATTGTGTTATCAATCCTGTATCTCTTAAACTTCGTTAACGTTACTACAGCAGATTACGAAGTCATCAACTGGATAATTGTTTGCTTCTTACATTTTTAATGTAAACTACGAGTACCTGAGATAATGTTTTCATAGTTTATATTTGCGTCTAATTTTTTTTTTTTTTTACTTTTAGGCAATTAAAGCTACCTCGAGTGCTTGGGCCATAGGTGAGAAATCGACAGTTGCTTATCTGAAAGAGCGATCGACATAATACCTGTCGGGTGAACAAGATGGCGTGACAAGTGATCCACTTCTTTCGTAACTGACTGCAATTGCTTGTATGTCCTCTGGAATGTTGATAACGCTAAAAGATCAATGGTGTGTTTGACGTTTGGAGACAAGAGACAAAGAACTACTTGTCAACGGGCAGAGACGATCACAAAGAATGCAATTTCGGTTGCGCAGACATCCCACACGTTCGTCTGCTGCGCGAGAGGCGATGAAAAGGCGAACTCGAAGAAACACAAAAGCCCGCTTAAAAACATCCGGGGTAACACCTCCCATCCACTTTGGAGAATGAAATTTTCCACTATGACAGATCATTTATATCAAGTAGAGTTGTTATATCGATTACAATGGCTGATGGGTTGATCAGATAAGCATTGATTAATTATTCGACTGATTAATGAAAATATCCCAAAATGTTATCATCAATAACCGCGTTCAAGTAAGATGTTTAAACTTTGAAGACGTCAGCGATATGATTTCTGTTTCTTCCGCTAGGTGGCAGACAGCGCAAATGACGCAGACACAGAATAAAAAAAAAAAACAATGCGCACTATTAATCAAATTTGGTCACTCGTCTTATAATATTGTTCTTTAGGTGATACCTCTAACTGGAGCTAAAATAATTCGGGCCACCACTTGACTGTTGTTTAACGATACAATGTTTGCCATTCGATTGATGTCGAAGGATTTCTTGATGACTGAAGACTGACTCGATAAGGATGATGGAACGAGGCACTCAATGAGTCTGACATAGATACATTGCCCGCTAACTTACGCATGGCTTGCATTATTAGATCGGACAATGGACGCTTCGAATTAGATCTACAGGTACAGATTTCGGTGGCCACAACGCAATTTCCAGCTAGTTCGCAGAGCTCGCTTTAATTATAAGTGTCTCTAACGTTCAATATTCCATTACAGAGACAGAAGGAGGTAGCTCATTTCAGCGTTCTATTTGCTATAAATCTGAGATTTTTAACCAGAATGAGTGTGTGGATTCGGATAGACAGCTTGTTTGTAGCAAGAACTGATCTCCATTTACCAGTGCAGGCATTCTAAGATGCTTTCTCAAAGAACAAGGAAGAAGTAAGAAAAAAAAAATGTTCATGCTACCTAAGGACGTGACGGGACCAGGAGAAGCCCCTTACATGAAAAATATGACGGAACGAAACAACCACTAAATTTGACATAGATGTATCGCATCCTTTTCGGTTCAGGCGTACGGTGTAATTAGTCGTTGTGCCGTCCGCCTAGACAATCAGTACCCGTCCTGCATGTTGATTTGCAGGAAAGAACCAACAGGTTGGTTAAGTCTAAAAGTAACTTCCTCTTCCTAACCAAATTAATGAATGCGGGCTGATAATTTGGTCAATTTTAGGCAGACCTTCGGTCCTTTTAACTAGAGGTGGGTCACTGGAAACCAGCCAGATAGTGCACACCTTTAGGACCACTCCAACGTCTGGGTAAAAGGGAAAGAATAGAAATTCTAAGCAGGCAATCCTATAATGGCTGAGAGCAGATTTACAACATTGTGGTTTTTATATGCGAGAAATTGTCACCAAGAAGGTGCAAATTCATCATGGAAGCGTGAGCACTCAGAATAATCCCTTTTCAATCATATCTGTGATAAAGTAAGACTGGACGGTTGGAAACAATGTTAAGATCCGGTACTTGAATGACTAGATGCAATAAGATTTTGAAAAGTTTACATTATACTAAACTAAAATATATAGCGCCTGTTTTTTTGTTAAAATGAACAAGTTAAACTCTTTTGGATCGCTCTTTTTCAGACTGAAAACCTCGGAGAAGAAAGTAACGCATTATTCACTTGACGCCTCAAGAGAAAGCCCAATCTAGTTCAGATGACCACTAAACCCGCAAGCATGCCGATTGGACAGGTGTTCTACTTTTTCATTCAAAGCTTAGAAAGATCTCCCCAAGTATCCAAACACTAATCCTATTCAAGCCTGAGTTATCGCTATATTGTGGACATAAATCGCATGCTTTCTTGTAATATAATTAAAACAGATTCATGCATATGTTTCTTCTTATTTCTATTCCAGATCTCGTTTGTGGAATTGGTAGGTTTCTCAAAGTTATAATTGGACATTAATATATTATGACCTCATTGACCATTGAATTTCTGCACCGATCCTCCCTGACATTTGTAGCATATACAATACTCCTAGTGAAGAAAATTACTAGGAGGTAGAGAATTGTCTACAGCTATAACTGTTGTAAGGAATTCAAGAGGTGTGGAGAACTTTACTCTCCAGCTGACTGATCGTCTTTTCATCAATCACAAGGGGGCTCTGTACCAGCAATTAGTTCCTTATTGATGACTCAATTTTTGGCCATTGCCATACAACACAGTTTAGACGCGTTTTCCATAATCTAACCTATGATCCATAAGATGAATTACCTCTCTTGCTTAACCATAGGCTGCGACCATTTTAAATTCGCAACCTTTAAAAGAAAAGTTGGTTGAGAATCGTCTACAGATAGAACACACCTTGATTAATATAATTATATTTAAATGTCTTGCACATATTAATGAAATTCGTTATGACAGCTGATGTCCTCTACCGTTTGAAAAAAAATCACTTTCAGAACAGAAATATGAAACTAATGGAAAACAGTTCTGTGGGGGATAAACAAATACGAAACGGTGTGTTTGACGGATAAAATGTGGTGGTTTTAAATTATCTAATCCTGTTTTAGCCACTCACTATGAATAAAAGTCTATGGGCACTTTGGAATGAAAAGATTTCATGTACGAGAGGGAAAAAGATTCAGAAGGGCATAAACGTAAGTCCTCAGATCAGGCATTTTCAAAACACTGCAGGATGAAGGCCTCTCCAGCTCCTTCTGTTTTGTGCAATGGCCATCCACTTACTCCCCACGAACTCGTGAATTTCATCTGTCTAATTCGTTCCATAAGTCATGGTGGGGAGTATACATTGGTTCATTATTTTACGTTTCAGATAAATTGGGATATTGCTCCTCAGTATGTGACTATATATCCTGAATGCTATCCATCCATTTATCATTATTACAACTAAGTATATACATGAAGTCACCTTTTCAATGATTATGTCCCTTTCTGTGGCATACTTGTTTTCATATAGTATGGAGTCAAATGCCAGGCATAGTTGAGAATCCTGTCCTAAAGCCAGCTTGCTCTTTCGGTTGATTCTCATCTGTTAGTAATAACGTGGGGTAACGAGCTAATAGGTGTATAATTTCCAATTTATCTCCTTTCTTGTGCAGCAAAATTATGATTACATTATTCCACTCCTCTGGCGTCACGCATTTTGTGAAGAGTCTTGCCAGCTTCCTTTTAATTTTAACAACTCTACAGTAACTGCATCTTCGCCTATTTATAAGTACACCATCGTTATTCTTCAGTTTCTGTATTACTGCTCATGGCTGCTGATTTAAGTCCTTGCATAACTCAGTACACACTGTTTTTTCCCCTATATCAATTGTGCATCTTACCATTCTGTGACCACTTCCAACGGTAACATCGTTCACGATATATCTTCTGTTAGTGAGGATGAAGTCGATTTCATTAGTTGTTAATCCATTTGGGCTCTTTCTGTTCACCTTTTTCTTGAAAAAAGTGTTCATTAATGACATTCCACAAGTCTTTCACCTCTTCATCGATGTTGGTGCATAAATTATTATAACGTTTAGCTTGTACTTCTTAGAAATCTTGACATCCTTTTGAATTCCAAAATGTTTTTTTTTTATATCTTTATGGACCTGAAAGCCAACTCTACCTTCGATCGTTCATTTCACTGTTTCTATTGGTGTACAGCAGATTTACACTTGATAAACTTATAAGTGATTTGTTTCAGCCAAACCGATTAGCAATCATACCCAGAGATTCTTAGCACACGCGGCCACCTAAGTGACGTAACAGGGCTTATCATCAAGAAGGTGTGCATAATATATATGTCATTAATGAAAATAACCACGAAGATGGGTTATAATTGAGTTGCATTGTAGTCTAATTATGAGATTTCTTTCAGTGAAGGAAAGAAGGTGATAATTTCATTATGTGTGTACTTGTATAATAAATGCTTTGCTTTCTATTTCTTGTGTCGCCCTCAAATTGCTTACGAGATAGACACACATTCTGCCGAAAATAGAAATGTAAATTAAAGTAGCCATTTCGACACGATTTTTCATTTAAAAGAAATGGATTTTTGGCGAATGGCTGCAATATTACGTATACCTACCTAATAGCAAATAGGTCACTGTGGTGTTGAATGCTGGCCCACGTTGACTCAGGTGCTCACTCGGAAAGCCACTGCAATAGTCTGAATTTATTCTCACATTCCTGGCTCTCTGACATGGCAGATAACCAGTGGTATTAAAGGGCTCAGTGTGCACAACGAACCCCCCCCCCCTCCCGCGTGCTGTTTTTATAATCGTAGCTTCTTGCTGACAGGACTGGAATCCAGTTAGGTCTTTGCCTGCAATACCCTGTCTGTGACATGATAAGATGAGTTGTGTGCTCTAAAATACCGCTTTGGTAGTGGGTTGCTATTTGACTGACTGTAGCCCTGCATAAGTCTTGTCAACTTCGATGCAGTGGCACATGAAAATTCCACGAGCATCATAATTTCTGAGATACGCTGAAATTCAATTCATTTAAATCTTTCGTCTCGCCCATTTTCTCAGACCATCATCTGCATAGCAAAGTTAATTTAAATTCTATTTTGAGTTATACTAGATGAACCAAGCAGAAAAAGACTTAGATCGAGAATTATCCTATCTCACTTAAAAAGTAAATGTTTAATGCCGAGCTGTTCGACTGATGTTTCATCTTACTGGTAAACAAAATGGGATCCATTTCGGTTTTGCCATTCCACTGAAATAATTATAAAACGTAAAATTCATCTAATTAAACCCTCAAGGATAATACAGCTACAAAAAAGGCCTGGGTTCGAATTCCATTCAAACTAAATTCAGGGAAAGCCTTTCCTACATTTAGATTGAATTCTCTGATCGAAAGAGGCGTCTAACTTAACCGGGAATGTAAATCTGTTAAAAAGATTCTCTTCCTGTTCTTGTTGGAGTACAGACGAGTGAAACAAAAAAAAAACTTTTATGTTTTCTTATATTTCAGCTATCCTTTCTTGTTGAATACGGCAAGACTTGGAGAGGTGTCAGCTAAAGTAAACACGTCCATCACGGACTTCCACAAACCATGTAATCTGCTAATAGCTATCTAACAGCCAATCACTCACAAAGTTGCTGGACCGAATCAAACAAATAAAATCTTTCTCTCCTTGGACATTTTTTTCCCGTTCTCTCTCTCTCTCTCTAGATTTTCTTCTTTATCTCTTAGGTTCAGTTTATTTATTTTTTTCTGCATTCGTGGATCCTTCTTTTGCCTGTCCAAGAAAAAGTCTGGATTCGAATCCACGCAAAAGCGAAAAGAAATTTCTGGGTTTCACCCAACTTAAACTACAGTGTATGCTTTTCATGGACACTACAGTTAAGTTTGAGTAATTCCGACTCCATAATATACTTTAAACGTTTATTTAACGTATCCTAACACGATAAAATAAACCTCATTTGTACTCTTTAGACAGTTGGCTGTTTCTGTCATCTTTTCCCAAATTTACAGCTGTAATTACCATCGATTCAGCTAAACACTTTTGGGCACTTCCGCCACACAAGCAGAAACTACAATGTTTGCACAGATCATCCTTTTAACAAAACCAGAGTTCAGATAATTAACGACGGGTGTGTAAATGCACAACAAAAGATATGGCAGCTTTAGCAGAACATTTTATATTCCTTAGTTTAAACTTTAAATCGTTTTATAAAACCTCGACATCACGGGCGATATTAAGATGAATTCAGACTATCCGATCGCATTAGTTGCTAAATCATCGGACCACTGAGTATTTCTTTAAAAAAAATCAGCCATATGTAGTTTCAAGTGGATGTGGTATATTGGAAAACAGTCCTCTCTAAATTGTACCTTTGATCTAAAAAATACGAAAGAACTTATTTCTTAAGATTACGAGAATCAAGCTTTGGCCAAATGTTAATTTCTTTAAAGCTTCCCCACGGGATTAATTTATTACGCAATCGAAGAGTGATGACAGCTGTGTAAATGGCTTTAGAATCGTGGGACACCGACTCGGTTTACTAGATGAGAAGGAGCTACGCTTGTTCCTGAAAAGCCCTTTACAAAATCCTTCAGCCACTGGTGGAACACCACTCTACGCTAAATGGAGTTCATATTGATTTTTAAAATTACTGTACGAGAATGTAGACAGCTATCTCACACTCCTGGATCCTAGGAAGAGTCATTTGATGCCTCTCTCGTCAGTCACAGCAATATATGTTATTAATACCAATAAAGATTTGTATTTCTAATTAAACAAGAGCTCCGGTAATTTTCCACACATAGGGCCCTGAATTTATTATAAATATCACTATTGTCGGGTACTGTTGATTCGTATGTGTATATCTATGAAAGTCTGTTCTTCTCAACCATATATTTTGTTTGTGAAAAAAGAATCCTTGCATTTATCGCAGCTCCACCGAGTACGTTAGAGAAAAACTACTAATGTTCATCTAGAATTTGCTTTGATGGGACCTTTACTCCTGTGATCAAGGGTTTTGTTTAACAAAATAAAAAACATCGTGCCATTTTGTTCTGTCCTGGACTGGATTAATCTTGTTTAAGTTCTCCGTTTGGTGATTTCAAAAATTTCATAGTCGCCTCAGACTCCATAAGAAATGAATAATTTCCAGGTGGAACCTAATTTGTCCTTACAAGTAACAGAGAATACCAAAATAAAATTATTCAAATTGACCGCTGCTGTACTTCCAGTGTTAATAACTGCCTTAGGACCTCCAATATAGAACCAAGTGAGTCTGCAGCTAGATCAGATTCCAGAGGAAAGGAGAACGTTTATGTTTCTGCTCCAATTGCATATCCAGTTCACAAAAATATTAAAATAGAAACTCCATTTTGCAGACCTCTGTAATCATACACAGCGACAGCGCTATGGACTGTCGTTGCTTTATATACTGCCCCATTGATTAAAAGCTCACTTCTGCCAAGCCAGAGGTTCTTAAAGACACCTTCAATTGGCAGAAGTAGGAAATTCCAAGCCTGCATAACGCGAACTCAACCCTTAATATAGCTCATGTTGCTGACATAAAGAACCGCATTTTCCAGACTATAAGAAGCACTTTTGTTTCTGGAAAATACTGCCTAAGATTGCCTCGGTCCGAATTTAAATACGTCTGAAAAAAACTTTAATTCAATATTTTCAGTAATGGACAGTGTGATAGTAGCGATTTTTGTGTTTCTAATACGCAATACAATATTTTTTACTAAAATTCGCGTTCTAAAACCAAAGTGCGTCTTATAGTCAGTAAAATATGGTACGTTATCTTTCCCGCTCTGTTCCCAGTTGGCACTACTTTATCTAGTAATTGGATAAGAAACTTTCTTATATATTTTTAAATTAAAACAGCATTGCGAATGTCCTGTAATCAAATAATAGTCTATTAATTTTCTCTAAACCAGCAGCAGCAATCACGCCACTAATACAACTAATTCTTTCTTCTTTTCTTTTTTAAAGTTGCGTTTGTTATAAAGAGAAGCTGCCGTAAATAAACTCACTCACAAGATCCGTTCCGGTAATCAATTTAAATCTGACGTACATCGCCTTACTATTACACGAGACGTTTCTGTCAGGATGCGCGCGCAACTCCTAACTATCTCTACGACTGGCGAAATAAAGTCGACGGTTAATTTAACATTCAACCTCCCCGCGAAGTAGGAAACACGTGCATGATAAATTGGCGGTATGCGGGGCACGAGGATGACGGAGATATCTGATAGTGGAGATAAAGACGAGAACATCTGAGAGACAAGTGTCACCGTGAGCCTCGCAGGTACATTAATCACCCAACTATTACTTGTGTCATCTGATACGAGTCGCTATCAACGGCTTCACAGAACCCTCACTTTCTTGAAATTTGAAAATTATCTCTAAATGCTTCCTGTATCGTAATTAGGGTTATCTTTTTTTTTTGTTTCCTCCTCCTCTTCATAAATAGGACGTACAAGAATAGAACAAAATCGCAGGTAATATGCCATTAAGGGGAACTTCTCTATGGTCAATAAGCTGTAGTCTATCCCAACATACCATTCAATTTCCAGAGGAGTCTTCGGAATTGGTTGATCAATAATCTAAATTATTGATGAACTCACTTAGGATTACATCCCTCTCTTTCCATTGGCTGAGAGCCAATGGAAAGAGAGGGATAAAACAATGTCTAGTCCTTGGTTCAAAGGAATATTTGTCGATCAACCCGATGAGGGTTTCTTCTTTTTAATTTGTGATTTTGTTTTCAGCTTGCATTACCAATACCATTCCCTGGACCGTCATACATTCCTAAAATCTTTGTTTTAAGGTACTTTATGTTAATTAATTAACACAACACATATAGAGCCACTTAGCCTCACTCAAGGAAGATCCAGCATCGAATTTCTTCCACTTATCTTAATTGAGTTGCCGTACCTGCCACGAAGAGGCGGATCACTACTATCTGTACAGAATAAACATTCTACTGTCCAAAAATTAAGGTCATCAGCATAACCAAGCAATGCAGATAAGAGGAACCTTTTTTTGAAAATTTGGTACACCGTGACATTAACAATTAACTTTTAAAATACAAGCTGTTTTTAATAAATCCATTACACTACAACAGAAGATTTTTAAACCTTGAATTCCAAACTGGCTGAAAACTGAATCCCACCACCCAAATTAATTTCCAACTCTGTAACCCATCCTCTTTGACAACTTGCATTATTGATTACTTCTCTGACTCGAGACTTAAAAAAAACTATTCGAAGATGTCACTTTGTGCATTTTGACTTCGGCCATAATAACAGTAGCGACGGGAGACACCTGGTGTCTAAATATATTCCATTTTTCCACTTATCTCTGTTATTGCCTCAGTACACAAGCCGTGCGATTCTTCTGCCATTTGCGAGTGAAGTTTTTCTTCCCTTATCACGGTTTTTGGAATGATATATCAAGGGGTTAAGTGATAGTACGAAACCAGGGCCGTCTGCGTCTCTCTCTCTCTATCTGAAACACTTAAATTTTCCGCTTAGTGCGTGATTGATGATTACATTTGACATACTTGCTGCAAGATGGATAACTTTCTTCGTATAGTGAGTACTCTACACACGTCAAAAAAAAATAAGAGAAGCCAGATAATTTATTTCTCGCATTGTTACCCAACTTATGGATGGTCCGGAGGATTTTCAACCAAAAGTTTTCCTTCTGTAGTCTTAAAGAAGAGCTTTATTAATGGAATAATATTGTTTTGCTAATAATGACATTGTAAGATTTACAAATGCTGCCACCTAGTTATTGCTATCCAAATTAAGATCCTAAGACTTCGCTGGTACATTTCAATTGATTTCTTATTCACTACTCCGCCCCAACTACCCATTCCTATAAGGATTCTTACCACCACATCGTGCTCTACAAATCGCAACTTTTTCTCCCGATGTAATCAGACCGCGGACTTCCCAATTATTAACTGTTGTGGCCACGAAATCCCCCTGCTTTGTCGATACTGTCAATGGGATTTCCTGCGGTCTCGGTCGAAGAAAGCAAGTTCGGATTCCGTTAGACAGACAAGACGGAGTGTCACTACAGTTAAAGGTCTTGCGCGTCCTTCACTTGTGAATGAGATTCTGTTGAACACACGCTTGTACCACGCTCCGTTAGTTTGTTGCTATGGTGATATCAGTTGCTGAACGAACCAACGGAGTACAATAGGTTGGGGGAGAGGAGTAGCTAAAGGAACAACGTTTTAAAAGGCGAAGTTTAAGAATGAATAAAGATAAAGATACCATGGATCTATATGAGAGAGAAGATGAGGTCCAACGATAATTGAAAAAATTCTGTTGATCTCTTTTAGGAAATACATGTGAAGGAAATAAATCAAGAAGAGGAAAAGTTGGGCAGTTTGGAAGAGAAAAGGAATTATTGATGCCAATTCAGAAAAACAATGCCCATGGAATTATCTATAAAATATAGAGTGGAGAGACTTCGTAAGAGACGGATCGTTGATTAACCTGAGCGCCCACTTTTGAACGGAGTCTAGAGCCTGAGAGAGGTTTTGGAGGCAATATTCCATGGTAGGGTCGATTTGAACTTTGCACTGAGTGCGAAAGAAATAATATTTGTGATTTACTTATGCATCATCAAAGATAAACATAGGACCAGATTTGGCCTCCAATGACTTTCATCTATTCCCAAATCTAAAAAAAAATACCTTCCGGGCAGGAAATTTCTGATGATTATGGTTGGATAGATAACCACAAGAATCTTTCTGGAAGAATTGAACTCTTTGACCATCATTAGAAAAGTGATGAAAGATAGAGATACTTCCATTGTTGTCATCCTACTATTTCTACCTGAGGGACAAAGCAACGCGATCACCCCTCTTATATTGAGAACGAATGTGGGTGATACAAGAAAAATTGGATATTTGCGGAGGAGAGATGCTATTGAGTTCTGGATGTCAAGTGTTAGAGTTGACCGATCGTAGTAGCGAATCCAGACTCTGCAGACAATTAAATCTAATATGTTTTTGCACTATTGTATTCTTAAGAACTGTCTTTAAAGAGAGTACAACATTCCCCTTAACGCATTTCAAATGAAAACCAAAAGCTTGGAGAGGGGGGTATTCTCTCGCCTTTATTAATTTCCCTTCGAAAAATCGCTCTGCTTCCCGTGGTACACGGTAGATGTCGCCCTCACCAATGCGTTTCTACAACTGCAATTTAGTTTCACATCTCAGATACAGTAGGCGTTAGGAAAACAAACCCGAGTCATTACCCTTTGGTCACGCCACTTGGGTAGAAAATATTGCGTGTCCTTTCTCACACACCGATGACCTTGCAGTTAAATAATAATCGAGATAAATTACAGACCCCAAATATCCACTATGATTAGTCCTTCGAATCGAGGCAAAGAACTAATAAAAAGGAAGCCATTTCCGTGCACTTCGTTCTACCCGTGTATCATTGAACAAAATAAAAAGCGCAGACATCAGAACTACCCATTTTTTATGAACCAATTTCGAGTTCGATGTTTTAAGTTTTCTCACCTCTCAATCCTCAACTCATACACTGTAGGTCCAACAACCTTCCAAGTTCCAGAGAATGGACAAGGGAAACGAAACTCGTTGTCGTGGACTGGCGCACCATCTGGCGCCCATTACTAGAACGTGAAGTCAAAACTTGAGCTTCCGAAAGCAAACAAAAATAAAAAAACGCATCAAAGGAGTAATACGGAGAAAGAGTATATAAAAACCGCCGTCTGCGAATGCCAGCAATCGGCATCCGCCGTGTCACGTGGGCGGAAGCCGAGCAGGAAACCATTAGCACATCTGATGCCACGTCGTTGGATCACATGTCTGCGAGAAAATACGCGCCATTTATTTCTTCGTGACCCCGACAGCCCTCCTCTGTTACCGAGCAATTTGTCATTTTGACGAAAAACGCCAGGTTACAGAGAAGAAGAAGTGGCTCCAACTGTTTCTGCGACAGCGTTGGAGCCCGAGCTGCAATACGGAATATTCCAAGAGGAGTACGACAACTGCGAACTCATCCTTTGTGTTGTAAATCAAAGCCACCCAGAGAACCTTCAGATTGATGCCAGATATGCTGTTTACGAAAGTAGGTGTCCGTGTGAGACGATTACTCAGAAACATTGACAAATGCTTCTTCATCATTTAAAGTACACGGATCCCGAAATCGGTATTTTTCACCCCACTGCTGCCAGTTCATTCTGATCACTTAGAGACATTGTAATTTTTACCGAAAATGTCTGTATTTGGCTTTAATAACGCGCAGATTCATAATTCTCAACCTTTCTCTTAATCGACAAAAGAAGATATACGATTTAACCATCCATTAGTGTCCAAAGAAGAGATTCAATGGCTGTTTTAGCTTGAAAACAAAAACACATTGAACTAGGGAGGAAAATTAAAAATAGATTTAAGTATGAAATTTTCAAAGAAATGTCAACATAGGTGAGGACTGATCTAAGGAGATGGAGGGCCAGAAAGAGGATCCATGCAAAGGGACAGATAAGAGTGTAAAAAGGGAATAGCGTGGGCAGCAAGCCATATTCCAACAAGTATCGATGAACAGATAGGAAGTCAAAATTACTGTCCGCAGTCTATTTAGTATCGAATAATGCCATCTGGTTGCTGGAAAAGGAAGATTATTATCTTAAAAATGTAAACTCAATATTCAGCATTTCTTTTATGGAGGATGGGGAGGAATGACGTACGTTATCAACGATTTCCCAGGAAGACAGGAAACTGCACGCTATTCTAGAAAGCGGCTGAGTTGGCATTCTTCTTGTCGGCAGATTTAAAAGCATCACTTGACTAGTAGGAGGTTACGTTAGCTTAAATAGAGATTTCAGGTTTTTTGGTGCACAGTGAGGGGTGTAGACAGATGTCAAATGAAGGGGTGCGTTGATGATCAATTCGAAGGGTGGCAAACAAAATCGGGATTGGAGGAATGAAAATAGCCTCCTACCATGGGGAAACAAGGTCAGCGGTGCCATGAGAAACTTGGGAGAAGTTGCCGTAGGCGTGAAATAGATGACACACACCTATCTTCGTTGGGGAGCCGACGATAGAAAATTAAGTGCGAATTCAGCCATCTAATAGCGCCACAGTTCCACATATTTGGAGTGGCAAACAGCCGGACGCAATTTCGCACTATTTCCGAACAAAATTAAAGTCTGGGTCAAGATTATACATCCCCTTGACTAAGAAAGTTCTTCAGAGACAAACTTCAGCGAAGCCAACTTGATCAAAAAGGCCGTGTGTTTCATTTTTGCGAGGCCAAGAAAGAAAAAGAAAAACCAGCGAAGCTAGTTAGGGTGGGTTTTCACGGTATCGGCATTCGTAGTGAAGCCATGTTCACGAAATATATCAAGTGTCCAAAGAGTGTTTTTCGTGATGAGCGAGGTCAC
Source organism: Mastigoproctus giganteus (assembly GCF_048544385.1). Lineage (NCBI taxonomy): Eukaryota > Metazoa > Arthropoda > Arachnida > Uropygi > Thelyphonidae > Mastigoproctus > Mastigoproctus giganteus. The sequence goes on along the minus strand of NC_143575.1, from coordinate 182,169,261 downwards.
TGTGATAATAACAGAGTCGGTAGCGTCCATCCTTGGCGTGTAACACCGGTAAACATATTGGTTTATTATACAGTTGCTGTCTTAATTTTCAACTTCTTCCAGGGACGTCGGGTGGGGCTGATCGAAGTGCAAATCACGACATGGATTCTTCGCCTTTGCTTGACGAAGATTAAAGTGTAGATGCGAATGATAAGGATTACCTTTCTACTCTTCTCAGACTGTCAGCTACTAAACTGCATTTTTTCAGTTGACACCTGACAGTATAATAACCCGCATTGGATGCTGTCAAGTGTTGAAATCCATGCCCCTGTGAAACTTGTCTGAAGTATTTTCTAACCAATCTCGCAGATTTTGGACAATTGATGAACTTCTTGTTTGGACAGAGTAAAAATCAATAATTGTGATTTCTGCGGTTCAAATTAGGAGAACGACGTTTTTATTATAAAATTCGATTGCTGCTACTGATGACACTCTTTCTGTGGTCTAAGGACGCTTTAGGGGCGTGTTGCACGATTAAACAGAGCGGTAACGTGTGACCACTTCGTAGTTTCAAGAGGTTATGCACAATTTCATTTTGACGAGTCCTGTCTCTCGTCTAACCTCAATCGTAGCTGTTAGGCAGATAGCATGTTTCTGGAACACGTCCTGGTTGACATTCATTCACTTGGAAGCACACTCTGAGTTTCTGAAAGTGCACGTGCGGTATAAAAAGAGAAATGCGGATGAGATAACAAACACCTGATCCAACAACAGCAAACCTGTTTGTGCAGTACGTTGACAACATCCATCACAAATTAAGTTGGCGCGTGTATATAATTTCTTTTAAAACTATCTTCGAATTTGTGGAACATACATAGAAGAGTTACACAGCTCGATCAGATAAAAAGAAAACTCAATACTTGGAGTAAATGGATTACAGTGTGTGGCAGCATGCGAATAAGCTCCGATTAAAGTTAGTAATTTGTGCGGTTATACTGTTTTGATTTTCGAGAAAGATGTTCTAAAGAATTCCTCTGGTGATGATCTGTCCGGTAATGATGCCAAATCGCCTACATCTTCCTCAGGTAATGTTTTTTTAATATATTTTCTTGACTGACTGTATCAATACGATACAGTACTTCCATTGTCCAACTGTAGAACAAAAGCAGTTGGCTATTGACAACCAGTGTTCGACGACTGTGAGTGCTCCCACCTCTTGGTATCTAGGTCATTGCCTCCGGCTGTTTTAAAGACTTCGCCTGAAATAAACTAGGGAGTTGTGCTACCACAAACACCGCCTAATCCCTTTAGAGCAATTGTCAAAAGTGTTCTGCTTCGCCTTCGTTTTTCCGCCCTGGTAGGGTAACTACTAAAATCATTACTGTTGCTTTCCGTCATTCTGCAATGCCGACCAGGAACACCAAAAATCAACTAAAGACGACTACTGTCGTTTGCAGCCGCTGCAACAAAGAAGTCAGTGAAGTGGTCTCGTGTAAATTATGTTTCGCCTTGCTTTGCGAATCATGTTCGGGCCTAAAATCCCTACATAAATTAAACGCCCCGCGTCGCAAGAATTTCACGTGCGTTCCTTGCAAGAACAACCAGCCGAAAAAATTTAGGTCCTGCGAGCAGTTTACCAGTTGCACAGATAATCAAGTTGGTGAAGCGATCGCAGTTCCATTAGCAGATGATAATGATACATCACCAACTTCCAGCACCTCAGCTGCTGATACATCTCATCCAACTGACTGCTTCCCAGATATAAGGGCTGGATCCGTGGAACGGCTTATTTCCCAGTGTGATATCACTAACGCCGCAACCTGTTCGGTTGACCCTGATGATAAAGACTCTAGCTTCTCTAACATAACAGATGCAAAGGATAAGTCCCACCATCGCAGTGTCGCCACTGTAGCAACTCAAACAGAAGACTTCGCCAATATCCCGCATGCACAGCCAACAATGCATGCAGATCCCCAAAGAAGGAACTCCCCACCTTCTATCATGTTTACTAATGTGTCTACACAAACTGATTTTTCGCTTGCTGAATCTTTGTTTCCTAGCCACTCCACGTGCCTCTTCAAGAACCGTAAATCACTTGAAATTATTATAACATCAATACTTGAAGATATCAAACACCGTATGCTCTGCACTACTAATAACTACGTATCCGCCATAGCTGATAACTTTTCTCAAGATCCAAGTTTGTGTACATGTAATGAAGGTGGTCCAGCTATTAAATGCGCTACGACTCAGACCTGCGCTACTAATCAGGATCACAATAACTTATCCTACAGCACTAATGCACTGAATTCAGGCCAAACACTAAATTGCCCCGAGATCCAGATAGCCAAAGAACTTCCTTGCCAGGAAAACCAGACCAGAAACCCTGCCAATCCTACGGAAGAATCAGCTAATCCAGATAAACCACTTAGTGTCCCACTCCACAAATCACAGAAGCCATCTACTACATTGCAATGGAAACCCAATCCTGAAACTATCGTCGAGCCTTACTCGTACTCAAGCCGAGTGTATCAACCTACAATGCCGAAGAAACCCGAAATCCACAATTGCGGCCCCCCACTGCTAACATTACAACCATCCCGGGCGGAAGTTTTAGCTGCACCTCCTCGTACACTTGTGGCCCAGAGTTACTACAGTAAGCCTCGCCACCCTGAAGAGGGTCAAATGGGAACCCCAAATGTACTAAAGAGAAGGCGATCATTTAAAATGGGCACCTCGGCCACCTCCAGGCTGCAGGCGATGAATCCACCAACTGTCCGTCTTCGACGAAGTCTATTCGTTTCCCGACTGGCCCCAAATACAACTCCCGATGATATCGAGTCATACATAATGCATGAGCTGCACTTTACTGTGTCCGTCACACTTCTTAAGAAAACACCCCTGCATACATCGTTCAAAGTTGAGTGCGATGCACAGAATTTCAGCTCCATATCAGCGACTGCTCTCTGGCCGTCTGGATCACTACTCAGGCCATACTATGAACCTAAATCCAATATCACCCCACGCCTAGTCATGGCTAATGCGCTATCCCACCAAGACTGCTCCCAAGCGTGACGGTTTGATAGGCATTCCTATTCTCAGAAGCCCCAAAACCAGGAATCAGGGTCACATGATGATGAGCCCTATACATACCCCAATGACAAAACCTCTGATCAATCTCTGCAATACCACAGCTGCAATGAAATCCACCCTCAGCTCATACCAACTATTATAACCAACCGTGCTAAAAAGCCAACAAAGAAAATAAATAATGTCCTCGAATCAGCACTCGTGAAGGTCTCGTGTCACCTTACACTCAAGATTTTTTATCAAAATGTTCGTAGTATTCGGAATAAGCTCGAGACACTTGAGCAGATGCTTCTGTCCCAAATGGCTGACGTCATCTGCATGTCTGAAACCTGGCTGGAACCACAACAAGAATCAATTGCCTCCGCCCAAGCTGCTGGTTACAAATCTTTCTTCACCTCCCGCTCTCATACCTGCGGTGGGGGCGTTGCTGTTATCATAAATGCCAGTAGACTTGAGTTCGTACATGTAGTCTCCAGCAAATCCAATCTATTCGAAGCAGTGATAGTAACGGTCAAGATCAACTCTTGCTTATTAGATCTCGGTGCAATATATACACCCCCAACCCCCGATGCTCAGACAATCAATGATATTGCATCCTGGCTAATAAATACGCTTCACACATCTGCTATCCACCTCATCTGTGGAGATTTCAACTTACCACCAAATCTCCAACATCTTCATGAGTCACTTATGGCTAAGATTGCACCTAGTGGCCTCAGGATCATAAACGAAGGCCCAACTAGAGGTCTTCATCGCCTGGATCTCATATTATCGTCTGGTTCATGTAGCGTCGACATTAAACCCGAAACTCACTTTGAATCAGATCATGAACCCATCGTAGTCCTATTGCAGCTCCCAACACCCAACTTTAATGTCTCCCACTATGTCAAAAGGAAGATCATCACCTCTCCCACCTTCCTACAACCGAACAGATGCCTTTATGCAACAAGATTAATTCCCTGGGAAGTTCTCGAATCAGGAGATCCGGAACTGGCTCTAGACATATTAACTAGATGGTTGCACACTGTTACTATGTTCTCAGCAGCTAAACAGGTCAGTATCTCCGCTAGAACTAATGCTTGGTGGTCTTCGGAGCTAAATTACAGTTTCAAGTGCAAACAGTCCCTCCATAAACAATGGAAACAGTCTGGTACAGCATATGACCGAACTCAGTACTCCAAAGCTAGAGCACTGTTTAACAGACTGAAATCGCAAGCCATTAAAGAATACACTGACAAGACCTTATCCAAAGGCAAAGTGCCATATACCCGTAACTCTGAACCAGATTCCAATTTCAATCCAGTTGAATGGATCAACTATGTAGCCAGATTCCAAGACAACATCACACAACCATATGATTACCAACCAGACCCCATTTCAAGTCCAGATGATGAGCTGTTTTCCATTCAAATCGATCGACAGCAGCTTCGTCAAGCCATCAACTCGCTGCGTCCGTCATGCACCGCTGGCATCGATAATGTCCCACATTTCATCGTAAAGTGCCTCAGTCCATACATCCTTGATCCTCTGCTCTACTTGTTCAACTCCATCCTCTCTCATAGAGTGTTTCCTGCATCCTGGAGCAAATACAGTCTTGCCCCACTACCTAAAGTTCAACTACCAAGCCAGCCGAAGCACTACAGACCGATTTCCACTGCATCCACGCTCCTAAAGCTACTGGAAAAAGTCCTTCTTCCGCATATAACACGCCATCTTCTTCCACAATCATCAAAACAACTCCATTATGTTCTCCCTAATAGATCAACTGTCTCCAACCTTCTGGCAGTCCAAACGGAGATTTTAAATGCATTTGAGGCCAAATCAGAAATGGCGGTTGTTTATGCCGATATTGAAGCTGCTTTTGATAGCCTCAACATCTCAGCCCTTCTGAATCTCCTAACCAATTTCTTTCGGATCAAAGGTGACGTTTTCGCTTTTCTGCACTCGCTCCTCCGGAACAGAACAGTGTACCTCACTCATCGTAACCTCTGCTATACCCGATCCATCAATGCTGGTGTGCCGCAAGGTGGCGTTTTATCGGGGTTACTTTTTACCGCCCTCCTTATTCCGTTTGTATGTAACAGAGATGATGTCATTACCTACGCCGACGATATAAAGTTCCTAACGCAAATACCACCATCAGCTGACAGGGGAGTGATCACATCGGAAATCTGTAATAAAATCACAGCTTTCTCTAGCCATCTCAACCATTTCGGTCTCAAACTGAACCCCCAAAAATCCGTTATTATGGTTTTTTCTCTGAAGAAGTGCCCCACATCCATACAACCCTCACTGCAGGGCGCAGTTATTCCAAGTGTTACTAAACACAAAGATCTCGGTGTAACCTTCGACCCAAACCTTAGGTTCAACTGTCACATCGAATGTGTTCTACGCAAGATCAACCGAATGCGCTGGATTGCCCGTCAACATCTTCTTCATAACACAGACGCTAGAACCACAATCAGATATCTGGAAACCATTGTGTATCCTACCTTTCTGTATGCCTCTGAAATATGGGCATCTGCAGTACCTTCTCTCATGAAGCCCATCTTCGCCAGTGAATACTGGATATTGAAGTGGGCAACCCACAAGCATCGACTCCCCCCTCAGCAGAGGACCACCAGCATGGCCGACCAACTCCAAATCCCGCGGCTGCCTCAAATAATCAGCATGAGGAGAACTGCGACCACAGTCAAAATGCTGGTTGGAAAAATCAATTCCCCTGACTTCTGGGATATATGCCAGTGGCATGTTCCACTTCCGTCCTTACGAGCCACCCCTCTTCTTCAGCTACAACGGAACAGGCTGAAGATCAGTGACAGATTCCTACCTGGACAAGTACTTCCGATAGTACAAGCCCTGCTAATGATCGGAGTTGACCTGCAGAAATTCGCTTCCGATCGCAATTACAGGCGCTCGTTGGCCGAACTTGTTCCCCTTTTGTTTGGCCCCTGATGTCGACTCATACTGATATCTCCACCTGCTATCTCCTATGAGGCGCATAACGGCACGTCGCAGGCAAATCGACGAACTGTCTTCACAAGAAAATGCAATACCGAACAATAATTTGGCACTGTGAAATATTCTGACTTGTGTGAATATGCTTAAATATGTGCTTTGTACATATGAACGTGTACATACCTTGGTGTACTGTCTGCTTCACATCTATGTACATACTCATATCTATTGAATGGTTAATGCTACGTTTTTAATTGTTATGTAATCTTTTATACTGCACAAATTTTTATACTGTACATATTTTTATATTACCCTATATCATTGTCAAGCCCCTGGCCTCCTGGCTGTGGCGGGCACATTATTGTATCTTTACTGTACAATAAAGATTTTCTTCTACTTTTTAGGTAATTCTGTGAGTCTTTCGATTGCAGCGACCCTGGTGGCGTGTCCTAAAATTGATAAACAAAATGGAATACATAACTGATGGCTGGAAACAACACAGGCTTGGACACGTATTATGGCTTCATGAAGCAAAAAGTATGTATTCGTTCCTTGAACTCATGCAAATGCAGTGGACACCTTGGATTTCACTTAGTCCCTCCATAAAAAGAACTCCAGTGACTTATATGGGTATTACGCAGGAACAGAGGGTTCAATTCTTTTATGTACAAAGTTCTTTCTACCATGAGTGATTGATCTTACTGCGGGTATAGTAATTGTTCAATTCTACTGAACCGTTAATGCTATCCAACTTTAAAAGGAGTCTACTTATCATCCTGTAATGTGTGTTGAAATTGAGACAAAGGAAGGGCGAATATAAAGTCTTTTCATAGCTAAGAAAATCTATAAGCCCTGGCAAGAAATGGTTTTTGACATTGCGCAATAGATGCTTATTTTAGTGTAATTTTTCGGTCCTATGGATATTTCTGTTATGATTTGCCAACCCAACCAACAGTTTCCATGTTGACAAGCCTAACGGAAATGCAAATATGCAATATTACAGTGGTTTCGCCATCTACGCCTAGTGAATGGATAATTTTAGACTAAAAAGTTCAGGCATCGGTCTCCATCAATTGCGAAAATAGCTTCTTACATTAACCTGTTTAGTAAAGAAAGGTCCAATGATGACGTAAAGCCACACCACCGTACCTTAACTAGTCTTGCCCATATGCTACAGAACCAGTTAGGTGAAAGCCAGTGAACTTTATCCATCCATATGGTCGAAATCTAACCATGGCCGTAATTCTTTATGATCACTGTTCCGTGGTACTGGACATTGTGAAAACATTGGTTTCGGCTCACTAATTTTACTCCTCTTCATTTCTGTGAAACATATGCTACAGATTTGGGTATGAAAGAAAGCATTCTGCGATATTTTTAAGAACACATTTCGATGAAATACTTGCGTTGATCAAGGTCCTGGAACAACTATGCCAAAGTAAATCCAGCCTTGGTTGATAAACGGACATATCTAAGCTTAAAATGGAGGGCATTCTTGAATTTTCTCTTTCTCTCAAAGGCTCTCTAAGTATGATGATAAGAATGCAAAAAATAAAGAAACATTTCCTGGGTGTCATCTATAATTTTCGAGTTGGAGGTTTTTTAAAAGTGAGAAAACGCTTTACAAAAGGGGTAATGAGCAAGCTAGCGCAACTGAAGAACGGGCAATCAAGGTCACGAAAAGAACCAAGCACATCACGACCTCGGTTGTCAACCTCGCAAATACAGAATAACATTCGCATTGTGTAGTGTTGGTTAAAAGAGAGAAAAGGAAAATCGCTTTCTTTGCGACACCCTGCAGTGTGCTGGGGGGTGTAGAAGTCGAAGGTGAATGGTGTCAGTGACAAATGACTGTCCGAAACATTAAAGTCGCATTTGTGTAGGCAGCAGTGTGTACTAAAACGCCTAACAATTCCTCGAGAAGGGTGTTGCTTTGAGTCAGTCATCTTAAGAATTCTTTTCTTTCACTGTCGTTGCGCTTGTTGAGAAACGTCACGCTGAACATTAAGCTCAAAGCAACTGTAAGGAGACGGCCAAAGTAAATGCGAGTTCTTCCCTATTGTAGGGTTGCGCTATTATTCTGAAGAGGACGTAATAACCTTGAGAATAAGAAATCATTCTTTATGAACAACTTTTACTCTATCATTTAATGCACAAGAGTAACGTGTTTCTGGGGCTTGTCCCGAGACACTCGTGACCTGGTTGGGGCCTGTTCTGGGTACCCCCAGATCACAACTTAGTGAGGATCTAAATTACAGCAAAATATGGACGATCTGCATTATTTCTTCTCTTCTTTTCCTCCTCCTTGGCTGCACTATTATTTTAAATCCCTCGATCCTTTACTCATTCCACTTAGCTCTTTTTGTAACTTATAAAACCTATAACCTATAAAATTTTAACCTAAAAAAAAAAAAGTAGCCTACTACAATCCAATTTACCTGCTGAGCCAAAAACTCTTATCCTAGGAAAGGATCTCTGTGGAATTTTGAACAGTCATGGTATCTTCAAATTTTCTTCACTTAGGGCCTGTTACTCTCGTTTCTACTGGTATTATTCCTTCGCAGTCCACTCTTCGTCACATTTTGTTCTGAATTGGCATGCGTAGGTCCTCCTCTTTTACTAATCAAGTCGAAATACGAAGATCCACCATACTAAACATTCTCTTTGCTTATGTTCCCTGGAACAACTTTCCACAGTACGTATTTCCAGACTGAGAGTAACTCGACAAGTTACTCTCAACTTCAACCCATCCACGTTACTAAATAATCACAACCTCAACGATAGAACCATCCTTTAATTTTAGAAGGACGATCTATCGCGGCGCTAGCCGTTTTCCTTATAATCTTCCAACATGATGTAGTGTTATGATGGTGTTCATAGCTTTCCTCTTCATGAATCTAATTTGAGGGCTACGGATCGTCTGCTTATAGTGGGTGTAACGTCAGCAGAATTACATTAGACACTGAGAAAACGAGCTATATGAACCCATACGGGAGGTCCAGGAAACTGCTAATTTTGAGAGTTTATCTTAAATGGGCTTATGATACAAGAGAACCGTATTGGAAGTCTATATTTAAGGACCTTCTTTCGCAATTTATGATGACCTTTGACCTCTGTATGGTTGCCTGAGGATCATTAATTAGCTACTCCTAATGAATACAAAAAAGGCCGTTGTTTAAACATTCATGATATTCGACCCGTATGTAAGGCTTCAAGTACACCCTTCGGATACTGTGCCTCCAGCGTCCCACTCTTCACGCACTCCGCCTTTTCGAAGGGAATTATCCCCCCCCACCACTCCAAAAGAAGTCAGGTGAACACTTCATACCGTTGGGTTGCGACCCCAAAACTCCGATTTTTACGCTCTTCTGCTCCGTAAATTTGCCGCTGTGAGGAGTTTAGTATACACCTACGTGCCGCCGGAGGCGGGTGGGACTTGGCTCTCTTGACCGATGGCGGCAAAGCAGCCTAAAAGGAGGGAAAAATCTTTTCTTGGAGCAGCCCTCCCGTTTTTTTTCCTTTGCCCTTTTGAGATTTTCGTGGGTACCTCCCACTTCCTGTGGGCTAATATATTGGCGACAAGGGATGCATTATAAATATAACAACTCCTCGATGTTTAGACCCTTTTTTCCAACGTCGGAAAGCAGGAAGAAAAAATAAAAGTTAAAATATTTGGCCTCGTCTCAGGTTGTGCGCGAGACCTTTTCCTATGTTTGGCACGTATTCGCCCTCATTATGCTTGATGACGCAATAAATTACAGACCTCACTAAAAATGTTGGTTGGTGGCTTTAAATAAAATTAGTCCGTCAGAGCCGTCGCAGAATTTTAAATATCAACCAGAAAATAGCACTAAAACCCGTCATTCCATTAAGTTTTATTTTTCTTACTTTTCATAGATGAACGTTGTTTTCAATGCCTGACTGAAATGATTTAGGTAAGTAGTACAACAGTTTTCTTTACTATCATATATTGGTTAGTTCACTGTCTTTTCCACCTTCAGATTTCTCTGCATTTATCCATCTATTCAACCAACTTCGTCTTCCAATCTACAGGGTGCCCTATAAGTCTGGAACCATAGGGAAAAATAACTAATTCATACATTTTCATCCTGAAGATGTCATTGAGTAAGGAAGGTTGAGCCCAGGTAATTCTTCTTGTAGAAAATTAGAGACAGAGAGAGAAGTCACTGCAGAGTTTAACAGACTGAATCCAGACCGTGAGTCAATAACAAAGTTAAGGAAAACAAGATCCATAAAGAATAAATCATGCAGTGGACCTTCGAGAAGAGCCACAAATGCTCTTTGAAGAGTGTCTTCTGAGGCAGGAGTTTTGAAAAGCTATTGTTTGGCATTTATTGACGTATTTCCGGTATATACAGGTACATGAAAGAAAGTCGAGTCATTCTTCTTATGAATACTTAGTCTCCGATCATCCTCATGATCATTTCGCATCGCTTACTCATTTTACCATCTCAAATTTGCTGCTGAAGGTGTATCACTCTAAACATAACCGAGTGATACAATCAATGACTTTGAATTTTATTTCGAAAAGCTTGGCGTATTAATATCTTTCTTGTTCAAATATTTTCTGAAAAATCCGTTTCTTGGATAACAGACTTCTTTCACGAATCCGACGCGTTACAAATGGTGAAAAGGTGCCCGCATTCCCCCTCACTAATTGCCCCAACACGTGTTACATTAACGGCGGGTCAAAAAACGAAGTACGCATGCAGCGTCATCTTATCTGGCCATATGTGTCAAAAGAGAATCGGTTTGGTCCAACGCAGTGCCAATTATTATGACGATTTCCCGGATGCCAAGTTGCATCTCCCAAAGATAAGCAGGACAACAGTTCCATCATGTTGACAAATCTCGGCAATTTACAGCATAAATGTGTCCTTCTTCCCTCTCTAATTATAGAGTGGCTTTGAGTGATTTAGTGGTCCCGACAAAACTGATCGTTTGCATATGTAATAACCCCTGCCCTCATTGGGTTTACGCGCTTTCTTTTGCTAACCATGTCAAGTGCTTTTGTCCCTCGAGACTTTTAATAAGTTCGTGTCTTTTTTTTTAACTTCATTTTTTGTGGACCACACACGTAGCTGGGGAAAAATGTTTCAGATGAGAAGTTTTTAGATATTAGCTCCCCCCCCCCTAATTTCCTGAGTACCCTAGTTCACTATGCATTCTATTAAGTAGCAACTTATCCATTAGTACGTCAGAATTTAAATAAAATAAAAGATGTAAAGAAATATTTCTTTCTAACAAAACAGTCATGCGCACATTAAATACAGCATTTTAGGTGTACGATCTTCGTATGGTAACGATATCCTGTCTACACCCCAAGAAGATATAATATATTCAAGAGAACTCAATGAATATATTTATTATACTCATAAAATAATGGTGGGATTCTTTTCGTCCCAGTTAACTAAGATTTTGTTGCTTTGCATTCACCACGATACTCATTGAGGTGTCTGTTCCAGGAGCACTGCCCTTCGAGATATATCGGATCAAAATACCTGAACCTACAAGCGTACTTCAGTGCTATGCACCACTAAATGTTTTTCTATATTTCAACACCGGAACTGCAACATAGAAAAGCTTTGTAAACAATCAACTATACTTTGTTCTACTGGAATGAAAGATGGACAAATAAAACACGCGCAGGTGGGGTTCAGTCAAAGAAAACTAAAAAAGGGGAGGGTAGAAGAAAGATCAAAGACTAGAAAGACGACGCCAGATATATTACCGGCTCTGAAAGTTTAAAGGCCCGGTCATAAATCTCTCTGGCCAATGCCATAGTTCCATGTTTGGTCCAGATAGCGGAGAGCCAACAGGAAATGTGACGCGACATCCCCTATTTTCGTTATTTTCTGCCGTGTCTTACGATCCATAATTCACCAGTATACACTAGCGTCGCTATCTTCCATGGCCTTCTCTACATACCTTCGCTTGCCGGGAGAACCTATCAAATGACGTCATTAGAATGAAATAATACCGGTTGATGACTTCCTCGATAAGAATAGCAAGACGTAAAAACCAAGACGTCTCCGGCAAATGTCTTACTTCTCCAGTGAAATAGTGTCGGACACTTAAACTGAGCAACAGTACGATTGCGATGGCATTTGGACTCTTTGAGTTGTGGTCATTGCGAATTCTGTTGAGAGTTACACTTTGTTACTTAAAGTTTATTTATAAAAGAATCACATTAACGAGAAACAGCTGCAAAGGGAGGTGAACTGTTTGCATCCACATTTCTTTATGTTCGCCTGTCTTTCTTTCCATATTTCTAAGAAATAACGTGAATTTGTAGACAGATTCAAGTTCTTTCAATAACTATATTTGAGCTAACCAGTTGAAAGTGTCCGATATAAAAGGAATATCAGATCTACAATAAATTTTAATCGCTTCTGTTTCTTATAATATCTATAGTTTTACGCTACAATACACCCATGGGAGATGGATTAAGGGTCTACAGTAGCCGGGTCTCCCCCTTAAAAATGTAACGTTAAGAAATCAAATTCATTTTTAATAATAAGGAACCAACTCAATACTATATTTCGAAAGATTGAACACAAAATCAATTCTGGTTTCTACGACTAAAAACTAATGTTGATTGATGTCGCACAAAACTGCAAGTGACTGTTTATGTCTAAATAGATTTTGAACTTCAATCCGTATGGATTAATTTGACACAAGAAAGAAGAAGAATCTTCAGTTATCATAATGACCAAAACCAAATGAAGATCGAGCAGACACCCTGGAGATCGAACACACACAGAACGATCAAATCGTTGTCTGTATATAAAAAATATCGAACCAAATGCGATCATTGGATCAGTAATAAAAATAAAATAAAGGAACAATCTTTCAAATCGCGATAACCGAAGGCGAAATGACAAGCAACACTCGCCAGAGAAAAACCAATATTAAAGGTACAGTCTGTCAGGGTGATCTCTGCAACAAAGGAGAGATTTATTGGATTCCCGCATTTCTTTAAAATTTCTGCTGGACATGATGAATGAGTGTCACTTTTTTTCTTACAACGTTGTGACAGGAGATGCCCCGAAACACAAAATGTAAGGAGCGAGCCAGTTGTGGATGGTACTTAAGGAATATTTAAGGGCCGCTTTAAGCTGTTTGTGCAGTAAAAAACAGGGGTTTGATAAATCACCAGCTCCACAACCTTTCGCTTATTATCATTATTACAGCTAGTATTTTGTTTTTACTGTTTTCTTTTTGCAATGTGGCTGCTCCCCTCCCCTGTGGCATTTTTCCTCTTAGTCAATTCGTACTTAAAAAAAGATTATTTCCTCTTTTCTAAACTGTACTATTTTTTCTTCAGGCATCTCAAGCTCCTTGAAGAAATTCGAATATTCATTGCATCTCCTTTAATTGACATCCGAAGTAGACCCTCCGACCTTTGTGTGCGTGTGTGGTCTTCTACTGGATCAGGAGACTACCATTTTCTAAGATCATTTTAAGTGCTTCGCAGTGTTAACAAGAAACTGTCTTTCTTAAGTCCTCTATTCAACATTTCCCCGCCCCCCCCAAAGGTTTGGAGGGTACCAAGATTTTATAGCTACTATTAAACCAAGTGGTACGTCGTAAAAGCTTTAATTTTAGGACAAGTGCTTATTTGTTCACAAGATACAGCACTGTATAACTTCGCACTCCCAACTCCAAGAAAGAAGGTTACTTCTTGTTTATGCCCAAATAAAATTAGATAACATCTTATAAGCCAAATCTGCATAATTTAAAAAGCTATAAATATACTCTGTATATATACACACACAGGGAGCTTTTTGGAACCTATGTGCTCCCTTCATTTCACTCAAGCAACACACCCAGGGCCCTCGTGGGTAGCACGGGTTTTTCATCCAACGAACAGAAAATTGACCACAGAACACACGCAATTTACATATAGAGTAATATGGCCTCAGTAGCTAATGCTCCTGAAACTCCCAATAATAGCAACAACACACCCGAAACAATTGTGGCCAGTGGATGTATGGCACTTATAAAATTATTACAATAGCGGTAAGATCTCTGGTATGATATGTCTGATGGAGTTTCACCTGTATAACATCTATAAGACATTCCATGTTTGGTTAGCCTCCATAATGAGATTAAAAGTTATACTGTAGGAATATAAGCTTTCCACCAAAGGAAAGCTTATGTCTGTGTTCTTAAATCTTAGAGGATCATTTTGAACATCATTAAAGCGTTGACGTTGCTCTTTGGTTATAGTGCCAGGACAAGGCCAAGAGATGAAAAGTTGATATACATATTGGCAGACTTGTAGTATTTCATTCTGTGCAGCGCGTTTTTCGCTTGTTGACATAATTCACAATCAGGACATAGACATAAGAGACCATAACATTCGTATGACCATGAATAGTAAGTTGCAATAGGACAGAATCTTAGAAACTCTGCAGTTCAACTTCATTAGATTTCTCCACTGTGTTTCTTAATGGATGTATATTAATCCTATGGGGGCTATTTAAAAGCTTATTACTTAAGCGAACTCTAACTGTGTGGTCATCCCGGATTATACAAATAAGTTTATTGGCAAACCAAAGAAACTTTCTGTAAGATGAATAAAACCACAGTCGGAAAGATTTTTGTCTTATAATTCACTGTATAGGGTAGATTATTCTCCAGTATGTATATTATTGCGTTGCGCAGTTGAAAATTCAAATGGATAGTTCTTCTCTTCGAAATTTCCTTTACGGCCAATTTTCTGTCTCTATGGAAACGACTCTACATCAGTCACGTTTTCCGCAGTTAATTACATCCTTAAGTAATGAATTCAAAAAATAAATTTAGTTATATCATAAGCATAAATAACATCAAAGTGTAGAGATTTTTAATTCCCTAAAAACCCGTTCGGATTTTCATTATCCGCTTTAGGCTATGTTTATCCTTGACATGATTGATTCCCACCAGGTAGCGTCCTTGCCTCTTCTATAACGCCCTCGAGTCGTGATACCTATCTAGATACTATCGTGCGTTAGTTGTGCCTCTTCCATCACTTGACTGACAGCGCGCGTAAGAAACACCAGGCTGATGTCCTTAAAGACACTTCCATATATAGCCAATGATTGGCAAGTCAACGTTTTGCACAAGTCTTCCACTATGAACGCCACCAATTATAATCCATTGATAAGAAATGCGCGTTATCTTAGAACTACTTCGACTCACTTTAATGTGAAGTGCTGATTGAAGTTCAGATGCGCAGATCTTCATCTATTAAACGTTTTAAAATATCCATGTTATTCATTGAGGACCCTGTACTTATACCAACTCTTCAAAGTTCGCTACAATGACCAATAGTAACAGTTTTATAGTCGTAAATGAAACAAATATATAACAATCTTTCCCCAGGCTTCATCTAAACTATGGTTTTCATTGTATCTTTAGAGTTGACTCCTGGCAGTTGCTGCCAACTAGTTTCTACTACTAAAGATAAACGTAATATGACTTTAATTAAGTTCGCTTATCTGAAGTGCGTCTGGGGTTGAAGACGGTCGATTACATTTGTGGTTAATCAAGTGACAAAAAGAGAATGAAAGAGCCAGACTTTGAGATTAACATCACGCCTTCCACGAGCCATGGCTGTATCCCTGAAATGTTGACACAAACGAGACAATATCATGATGGATACAGTGATCAATCACAAGTCGATTGCTATCGCAATCTTAAAAAAGTTTTATGGTGGGAAGTGAAGTGAGATGTCGAAATGTGTCCAGGTCATGGTTTAGCGTTGTCACCGAAGGAGCAAAACAGGTAACCAGAGGCTTTATGTTGCATTTATTTCAATCTTTATGGAAAGGGGCACGATTTATAGGGGAAGAAAACATTCTGGAGTGACCCAGCTGGTTCCTCCACAAATCTCGCAATTTATCTGTGTATAAATGAACCTAAGTTCTATTACTCGTGCTTTTTTTTTCTTAATTATACCAACTGCCAGTAAATGAAAGTCTTAGGGATGACACATAATCAGGTTTTGGTGATCTGGACCCGAAACCTACATTATTATAGTCACAATCGATTCAAGAAAAAAAAATCACTTCTGGTGTCATGGATGATCCAACTGAAACAAAGGTAGGCGAGAGGGTTGGCCGTATTTCTGTGATCACAACGTACTATTTAGATGTCACTTCTACCTGACAGCCAGCTGGAAAGATCCTTGTTTTTGTGATCTTCACTGGTTTTGCTACCTTCTCAAACTTGAAGGCTTAATTAAAACATTCGCTTCTCCACGTCACTTTGCTCTTTCTACAGAACATGGTTAGTTTCGAGTCAAAAGAGGGCAGCCATAGAATATGAATAATGATACCGGGGGGAGGGAGGTAAAATAGGAAATTGGTTTGACGGTTGTAACGTTTCGTGTGAACCTAACTGCCATCCTTATCCTCTTTGTTTATTATTAACTGAAGTACCGCCATAGATAGCTTTATTAGCTTAAGATACTCGCTTATTTATTTATAACTGCCACCATTAAGGATATGGTGATTATTAATTCTATAGAGTAAATCATTTTTAGTTAACATAAGACACTGTGAAAGATCGCAATATTTATGAGCATGATGAAATAAAAAGTGCCTATGGGTAGATCTCACTAAAAAAAATGGCAGGACTGAACAAAACACCAGAATTTTTAAGTACTACCTCACTGGAAGACAAATCCTCGAAAGCAAGCAGGCAGACTGACCTTGAAAACGGCTGTTGTGTGTCCGCGCCAGTAAACGTCCTGGGTTCGATTCTATTCAGACCATAGCTGAGTTATTAAATCTCGGAAGAGGGCTTGAGGTTCGCAGTTTTTCATCCAGACAAACTGGCCATGGAATAGTTGCATTAGACGAGTCTTTGCATAGTAAATTTAATTATGAAATCGTCTATTCCAAGATTTAAAAGGGAAATATTAAGCATGGTACTATCAAGTAGATGTCCTTCATTATAAGCAGCGATCTAAAAGAGTTCATACAGTTAGAGTGCTGCAAATCGTTGTGCATAGAACATTTTGTGAAAATGAGAAATGTAGTCCATACCTAAATATCAACAGAAAACGAATCCAGTATGGACGACTTTGCAGAATCGTTGTTTTCTCATTGAAAATTGCATATTTTTAAACGGATCCTATGCATAGGCAATAACTGCCTGTGAAATAAAACCAACACAAGATGTACCTATATGGAAAATTGTGTTGGCCATACAATCAAGCTACCGAAAAGTCTCCATTAAATGTCTTTCCAATGCATCTTTTAAAAGATCAGCGCACAAATTAAAACCATCCCTACTTCATCAGTATTGTCCACTTGTTGAGAGGACCTGGTAAAGACAAAACAGAGTTCACTGCCAAAAAAAAAAAGGTTTGAAAAGCAGTGCACTATATTACTGTTATAATAAACATAACTGACTAAGAGACCTCCGTGTCAACGTAGTGAGTTAGTCAGTTGGCACCCATTTACAAAATTCTGAAGACCTTTTGTACTCGGGTTTAAATTAGTCGGTCTCAAGAGGGGGATAGAGGATTTTCTCATTGAGTTGTTTAGTTCCTTCAAAGAGGCAGACCAACTTTTAACACACTAAAAACGACAACATTAGTCTAATTCCCAGGGAGTTTAAATCTTGCCTCCAAGATTTAAAATAGCACTCTCAATGGTTGAATGAACTAGGAAAATACGTGATCCGGAAAGAAACACCTCAGTATAAATCTGCAATCTTTCAAAATATATCTAATCCAACTCAATATACAAAACACCATACTTCCAGTTTTATTTCATATTCAAAAAGGCCAGTGATATCCTTGAAATAACCTTGGGAAGAGACTTAGTTCTAATGAAGAACAACAAAAAGGATTAGCGATTCCTCTTTTATTTTTTAATCCCATATTCTCAGAATTCCTTCATTAGGATGACTCCAAATTTCAGGTGTCTTCAGTCTTTGTACATCTCGCGTATTACGTCACCAATTACCATTCTCACCACAAAAAAATCTACACGGAGTGAATGAAAAATTCAAATGAGAAAAGCCATTTATCAGACTTTTAAGAAACCTGCCTAAAGAAACCATTTATCAGACTTTTCAATTAGTATATACTTTCCTTTGTGTTCTTTTCATTTCAAAACTTCGAACGATTGACCCGGTATGCCAAAATGAAATGTCTACTGGAAGAATGTCTTTTATGACAACCTCTTAGTGGGGTAGCGAACTAAGAAATGAGTGGATTTTACATCTGTGATCGCTTCCTTCTCTCTATTTTTCCCACTGAGACCAGCTCGATCCTAATATTTTCCCGGTGACATCCCTCTGACATAGACAAAGAAGATGAAGTTACAAGAAACCCAAAACCTTCCTCTACTTCTCAAGATTGCCTGGAAGCGGCATTATTTTACAAATGACAGGAACATATCCGAGACACAGAGATAAATGCGTGGTTATGGGAGCATTACCTTGGTGTCTTGTTGCTCGACTGATAGGCGTGTATATTGTACAGCGTGATGAATAGACCGTTCACATCGCGAGAGGATGCATTTCCTTTATCAAGAGGCTGCTTGGCGTTCCATCGATGGATGTGTGCTGTCGTCAATCGACCGCAGGGACTTTTAAGTTGCTTGTCATGTGAAAGAAATATGACCGAGTTTCCAGCAGAGGAAAAACTACCGAAATTTGAAATTTTTTAAGAGAAAATATTAGCGATCCCGCTTCTGAGGGTCCCTATCTTGGTGAATATTATAAATATTGTTTTATCCGTTTTGTTAAAATGATCCGAGGGAGTTTTTATGGAGTTTCCATAGCAACTGGGAAAGTTTTCCGGTTATTGCTTCTCGGTCGTTTCCATAACCATCTCAAGACCAACCCCAAAATTCCGCTTACTATGTTTACCATGCGTGTGGGATGTGTCCATATAATCAATAAGCAGATGCATCTATTCTGGGTGTGTCTAAAATAGCGCAAAAAGTAGGCCATGGAGCTTCTTGCATCTTAGGTTTCGGATGAGCTGTTAGCTTAAGAAGGAAACAAACTGATCCAGGTCTTTAACAACTGTTGCACAAGTGTCATCGAGAAGTCTTTCTAGCCACAACCCAGTAGGTGCAACAAGAAAGAAAGAAAATTAATTTAAAAATCTGGAGGATGCACTAACTAGACAGCAATAGTTATTCAATAAAATAATTAGGACAAACTTATGAATTGTAGGCGATGGAAAACCAGTTTACCCACCTTAGTGAAGGTTATTAGCAACAAAGTGGGTAGAAACACGATTAATAGTGCATAGAGAAGAAATATGGACTTTTCCCCCTCATCAACATACCAGAAACTGAGGAATGGAGTAGGCGAAATTGTTTGGTGTCTGTTTATTAATGATAGGAACTTATAATTTTCGATTTCAATGTAGAACTTTTTACAGGAAACTAAAAGGGATCGCCGTTTGTGGTTTTCAATAACATTTTTACAGAGGTACATCATAGATCGATGGAATCATTCGAAACCGCCAGGGATTTAAACTTTAATCTGGTATTATCAATTCTCTGTACCCTACTCCCAACCAGGAAAGAGTCCAAGAAATAATTAGTCCATTCTGGCATCCACCTTCCACAAATGTTCAGCATTTATCTACCATGGATCTTTGATATTATTCTTGTCCACTCATAGGTAACTCGGAAATGAGCTAGTAGTGTACATATAATGCTTTTATGCCATCAGTATTGCCACCTGACATAATAAAGACTTCCTAAAAAGTATTTCTCTGGTTAAGTTCACGATATTGCATCTATAAATTCTGATTTTATTCGGTACAAAAGAAGAATAAATTTTTATCGTTGGGTGTGTTCTCCCATCAATGACTACCCATTTTGGTGTTAGAAGTTCCATACTAATTGTACAATTAAACTTGCAGAAATCCACTTCTGCAAGTGGATTTCTGCAAGTTTCAGAAAAATCACCGCATACACCGTGAAGATAACATACTGTGTGGATTGGGCTACGTTATGTTGTTTGGTCTCTTTGCCACCAGGCGGGCTGCTACCCAATGCTCGTCCTCGGCCTCCCATAACACTGACCTAGCACCATTTTGGAAAGGTTGAAAACAAGGGTTTCTTGACCTGGAGATACAGTATCTGTAATTGAAAAGAAATCAGGACGGACAGAAGAAAAGTATCTGCTTTCAATCTTCAACCGTCCGCAGAGATAAAGGTCTGTATTGGAAAGACCAAAGAGGAAATGTTTAGAATTCAAAGAACCGTATCCTGTAAGAAGAAAATTAGAGAAAAGGCTAGGGGAGAAAAGTAGTAAGACTTTTTGGAGATGAAACTGGTAGCAGCGAAGTTTTTCAGCTTTTGGAAAGGAGAAAGATTTCAAAGCCATCAAAATTTTCCCAATGTTGTAGCAAAGGTTTCGGTAAACTAAAAGTAGACCAAGGGGGTTGCAGTCAGAAAGTACTGGAAGAGCTGGGTTTGACACGATTCTACATGCCGTAAGAATTACGAGAAGAGATCAAAGTTTTGGATTGTACTGTGAGGAGGCTGGCTCGATGGAACCAGGGCTCCAACAGCATAAGCGACTATTGCAAGTAAGATAGCGTAATAAAAAGTTCTTAAAATTTTATTAAGTAGATCCCACTGGACTTTGGAGATTCTAGTTATTCGTAAAGAAAATTTCTAACTTTGTCAGACAGATATACATAAGACATTAGTTAATTTAGATTACTCAAAAGGAAAGAAGTCTTTGAACATCAAAGTAATCAGAATGATTAACCCACACAATTTCAACTTTTAAATACAATCATCGCAAATTCATTGGGAGACGATGGTCCAAAAAGCGGTACAGTAACCCCTACCAATCGCAAAACTGTTATCTCCTTTAAACCTGAGAAGAAAACCCTTTTATTTAGATGGATGGCGTACATAAATGATGATGAATTAGTTAGGGTGTAGGTTCAATCTGCGAAGATCCCTTAACAAAATCTGGTGTCCTCCTTGCGCTAAGGTGTAATTACGTAGTATTCATACACTTAAATACCTTCTTTTTTACTTTAAATAACACTTATTTATATAATAGTGGGAAAATCTTTGTCAACTTGCTAAGATAAATCGAAGGAAAGCGTATAATTAAAAGGATCTCTTCTGAGCCCCGTAATTAATTATATATCGATACGCATGATAAGACTAAAAAGTGACACCAATGTCTTGTACCCGTAATTAATGTCTTTTCCATCAGCAGCTTGTCCTTTAAAATAGTCGCTATAAAATTCCATCTTCTTAAATGTCTCCTTTAACTTAATTTTCATCTTAACACTCACGGAACATCGCAAAATGCTAGTACGGTTACAATTTTTCAAATAACTCTTTTGTTGCGCATTATTCACGCCGAGTGCTCATCCTTGTCGTCTACCCACTCGTAGACGGGCGAATATCATTAAGAACCCTTGGAAGTTAAGATGCGATAATTAAGTAATCGATTATCCTTTCTCGTCACAGTAAAACGCACGAAGGTTACACTTTAAGTATAATAAGTTTAAATCGTGAATATTTTAACGTTCACTGCCTAATTGAAAGTCTCTGGACACCTCTCACTTTAAACTGTTTGTATTTTGGAAAATTATCTAAATGAATCGTAAATGCTATGCTGGAATTGTGGAAGAACTTTCGTACGAGCAAGACCTGATGACCCAGTGATGAGATACTGTGGCAACTGGTGCTGAAGTGCAACCTATGAAATTGGTACACGATTATAAATTAAGCTTAAGGTCCGCTTAGATGTTATATTAATTAATTTACGTATTTGCCAAAACTTGGAATCCTTACAGGCTGTAAAAGAAGAGGGGGGTGTTTGATAAGTAAGGTAACAGATGCAATGGCAGATTCTCTTTCACTTTTGTCAATTATTTTATTATAGCTTACTGATTTGATACTTCCAGTAAGTGCGGGATACTTTACTACGAGATTATTAAGATGGACAACGATACATACCTAGTTGTGACCCAACTCCCCGCGGTGTAGACGGACACTGGAAGGCTTTCAGGTGATCGTCTTCCTGGTGACTAGATGGCCATAAACAACTAAACACACTTTTTGCAGAGTTATATATCATCACAGTGTACCACGGTGGAGTTGAACTAAAGTTCTGGGGCTGCCCTGCATAAAATACTATGTCGCATAGGACGATGCATACCTTTGTTGAATGCGGGAGACTAAACCCAAATGGCTGCCCTACTTGAAACGTGAGCAAATGAAGAAATGCGCGCAGTTATCCAATCATCCAAATTCTTCAACTCAAAGGAATTAAGGCCCACAGAAATCCACCAGTTGCGAACTGTGCATGATACAATCAGTTCAAACACCCAAAACTGGTGAGAGCATTAGGGATGGTAGGTGCTATGCTACTGCACCTTCTTACTTTCGTCTCGTCGGATCTATAAAAAAAATATCTGGATGGGAATCGATTCAGTGATGCCTTCGAGGTTGATGATCTTTCCAACTATGGGTTACTAGTGGTTAAAATTTAGACGGTTCAAGCTGCGTGACTACTAAATACAGTCATCTTCTTTGTGGTTTTTCCGGAGTATAAACAAAAAACTTAAATATTGTATTAATGTGTCTTCATTTACTGGTCGTTTCCACAAACACACGTTGCCTTACTTTTTAAACAGCCCTCGTGTGCGTGTGACAGATTTTCCCCTGTCAAAATTTGGACTTTCGATTTCTTAAAATGGCAGAACCTTTCACAACTACGCATATTTTTCATACAACGAAAGAATCACTTGGTTCCAGTAGCCCCTACCAACACGTACTTCCTTTAAGTGAAGAGATAGAACTCGATTTTTAGTGTCTTCTTCTCAAGATATCTCCTTTTTACGCCTAAAATCGATTTCTGAATCTAATAAAAGAACATTCCATTTACTCTTGGAAAAACAGATTACGTTCCGTTTTTGTCTCCTGTCTTATTACATTTCAAGCTCACACACTTTAGCAAAGAAAAAAGAAACCAGGTGTTTGAAGTTAAGTATGGACATCTTCGTCTTTTCTCCCCCCAGTGCTGGGAATGTTTTTGGCTCATTCGCACGTAGCAGGAGGTTAAAATTAAGTGTCGTGTCTAAGATGCTCATTAGGGGCAATTTCTTTTATTCCACTAAGATAACGTTTAGGGGCGTGTGAATTGCAGTGTATTATTTAATCATCCTAAGACATGCACTAACTCATCTTTCATCGGCCTGTCTTTCCCTTACAACACGGACATCTCCAACATATTTTATAGTAAATTCGAACTAAATATCTCCTTTGTATTGTCCACTGATTTGGTATTCGGGAATCGTGTTTTGACATTTCCCCATTATGGGCAATTACACATCCCAAACTATTAGCGACTTAGAATTTTAATGTGGTTTCGGTGATCAGATAAGGAGTTTTGATTGCCTCAATTTATTTTCACTGTCTACCTGGAATTACATCAACACTGACCTTTACCTGATCTACAATAAGTAAAGAGGTCGGTAATTAACCATTTGAAATATTTCTTGTTTTTAACATTCGTGTGTGGTGTAATTGCAGTGGAGTTTGTTTTACCTGTCTGTGTAGTAAATTGCGTTCAATTTTTTTAAGGTTACAACTGATTTTGGAGTTGTTTTCCCCTCTGTGGAGTAACATCATTAGGTTATTTTCAATAAACATGCCCGAACTTATTCCAAAGATACTACCATGGTTAGAAAAATTTTTCTGACATCGGAATGTGCTCGTATTCAAAACAATGTCTTTCAAAGGTGGCAAATCTTTCTCTACTGAAGCCTAAAACTTCACCCAGAGCTCAGTTGAGCGAATAGAATGAGTAATGAAGACAAGCAACCCAATTTTGGCCGAAATCTGTTTGGCAGATGGGCACTATCGGTCGCCGCATTGCCATGGTGAAGGAGTATTCAACTGGACACAACTCATTGAATTCCACTGATATTACTAAGACCAAATGATGTAAGAAAACTAACTTCTTCTGTATGGCGCCAGACCTTGTCATCCTGGAAGGTGGCCTAAGGCAATTAAAAAAATAAAACAGAATCTTCTTGCTATTTCCACAAGTTAATCGTCCAATTCTGCCTCCACCATGTTGGGAGGCAACTTATTCCAATGATCGACAACCCGTTGTTCACAAGAAGAAATGAATAGTCTTATTCTGCGATTTTGACGAGTTCGAAGATGGAATACCCCACCAGTGCTCATTGTTTCTTCGAAAAATCGTTATTTTGGCCGGCTTCCCTTAAAATATCAGAACAAACGTGAAGCTCTCGTATTCAAGTTTTGTGTTTTTAAATCAAACTGTTCAGCCATCTCTGATCTGTTCAACAGTTTCCACCAGCCCTTTGGGTAATTAGATATCGTGAATTAAAACAATTTATATGAGTTGAAAGGAAAGTGAAGAATAAACATCTTGTTATACTCCTAAATAGAAAGATAAATTTGTGAAATCTGAATCGCTTATAATAATTGAGTCCTGCTTTTATAGGACCATGAACTAATAGCGTATGTTCACCGCCATTGGACAAACTCGCTGCTCTAATACAACGTAGCATGATGTCAGCAAAAGACTGTTGAACAATCCATGACAAAACAGCCCTGATGTCCTGTAGACCCATCGGAGAAGAGGATTGTGGTGATGATTACGCCATTCCAGCTCATCCTACTTATGCTCAATACGATTTAAATCCATCGATTCGCTGACACGGCAGTTGCTTGACCACGCGAGGTCTTCAGTGTTCCTAATAAAGTGGGTAGGTAGTGTACATTGTCGTGTTTAATGCTTTTTTGTCATCGCTTTTGAACTTTTCTGTAGCGTATCCAGTTACAGTTTGTTGAAGAAAGGGAAAACCATTAATGACCCAAGTCATTCATCATTTGTAGGGTCGAAGAAGAAAAAAAAGTTACTCTGTGCGATTTCTTCCGCATCATTTATGTTATAATAACGTTATAAGTACGTTGTGACGGGAGTACGGATCGAGATGACTCTGGAGACGACCACCGTCACCAACTAAGATAAAAAAGCCGCGATTTTTCTCCTGGAAGGAATCCCAACATCCATAAAATGACCGGATACGGAAGAAAAGAAAGGTGAAGTGCATTCAGCCTTGGTGGGGGAAAAAAGCGAAAAGGAAAGAAAGATATGCTAAACAGGAAACAATAATGTTAGCTTGGCAGAGAAATATGAATCAAATAAGTAACATATATATTGGAACCCTGTTAAAGCGTATGGGGGGAAAATAGGAAGACTACAGAAGCTGAAACTCGTTCTAGTAAACTCTGAAAAAACAATCTTAGATATAAGATTGTAAACTTAAGAAAAACAATTGTTCACCTTTCTTAATTCTCCTAAACATATTCATTTCACAAAAACTGTTACCATCAATGTTGAAAGTATTATAAAAAAAATAATTATTTACCTAGAAGTTGTCCATCTACTATGGATTTCATCCATTTGGCCCGGCGAACAACTGTGCCGCTGTCGACAGCATGGGACTATACATCAGTAGCTTTATAGCGATTTCGAATATTCATTTTTTTTCTCACGTGTGACTGCTATATCAGCATCATCTGTGGGGAAAGACTGTCATTAGCATAATAAAAAGCAAAATGTATTCAAAATGAGAAATCTTATTTAATACTGGATCGAATCATCAACAATTGATGACAGATCCCTCTCATTACATTTATGTGTGTTAACTACTGATAAAGTTGGAAAAGAAAATATTTTCCTTTCATAAATCTCCGGGTTGTTTCTCTTAAGACAAATTCCGAAACTGGCACGTTGACAACGACATTTTCCAGTGTGAGTGTGTGCGTGCGCGCATAATTACAGTAATTACAGCAAGTTCCTTGGAAAATGTATTTACAGCTATTCGTAGAGCTGAACATAAAAGGAATGGCGCGACATAGTAAAATGCGCAACACAATGGAATTGATGGTCACGTGACGTGTGTGGCACGCCATTTATAGTTCGTTTCGCTGAGCATGTGACAGCTGAAATGCTCGTGAAAGGGGTGAGTGACGTAGTAAAAGTGACATAATGAGGTTCCCGCTTTGTTTTTTTTACTTTTGATCATTTTTATTTTAACGCGAGCCAAAGCTAACCTGGTTTGAAGCTTACATTTATTGAAATGTACCATTTAAGAATGTTGAATTAGTGAACCGAATATTTTCCACAGACTGCAACAGGGTCTGTTGAAACCCTAACTCGGGTGGAAAAACGAAACCATCTCCCTATTTGCAGCCATTCGTGTATAAATGGCCCCATATATTCAGAAAGTACTATGAAACCGGTACTTTCCTCCCCCCTTAAATGCCACACCCTTTGAAAAGGCTGCCAATAACAGTGTGGCCATCCACCCCTTTAACTATCACATGACTGAGTTGGTACAATGACGGCTGGGAGACACATTACGTAAACTGTGTCTGCCTAAGAAATCCAGTCGTGGATCTTGGAAAGCCTCGTGGCCCACCAAGGAACTGGCTCACCTCCAGATGGATCGCTGGACTCTTCTCGTCAATAAAGCAGCCCTGTTGTAGCCATTGGTTTCAACTGCCGGGGACCACGAGAAAACCAGCGCGGCAACGCAATCAGAGACCCACAAAATGACCACTAATTTCGGACAGCGGATCACTTGTCGGAGTGCTACGAACCGGTTCGTTCTAAGTCCGTAACGTGGAGCGGGAGGCGAACTCCGTCCATCACTCACGTTACCCCTGCGACTCTTTTTTTTTTTTTTTTTAATATTTTATTATTAAGTCGACGACAACTCCAAAGGACGCTCCGATCGCCACAACATCTCTCACCAACTGCCGTTCTTATTTTACGGCAGCAGAGATCCAGCCGTGGTGGTGGTGTCGCACGTGCGGCCTCTGCCGCCCGTTTCTTCGCTAGTGGCATTCTTTCCAAAACAGGCAGCGCTAACTGGTGGTTCGTACGGGAGAAGGCGGCACGAGCACCGACAGTGAGAAGCTGTTGACTGAGGAACGCTGAACACCGCACGGCTGGTGGCGGTGGTGATGTGTGTCGTCGGTGGCCCGACCAGGGTACATCAACGGCAGGCCAAATGACCATGTTGACAGTCAGCACGGAGAAGAAGGTCCAGTCTCCGGAGGACGCTGCGAGAATCCGGAGCGGAACGACATGTTCTCCCTCTTCTTCCGTGACCTGCACGAGAGCGGGCGACAGCGAGCGGTCCGAAAGTGTGAACTCAGGTGTGCGCAAGAAATACCGCTCCAAATCCGTGGCCAGCACAGATCCCCGCAGTCCGTACTACACCAGCCAGAGACTAGGGGTGTTCGAGGGGAATCTACTGCGTTCGCCAAGCGTTTCTTGTGTACCCGCGTACGACGATGGATATCGACGTTGCACTCGTGTTCCCCACTCTGATCACGGCCTCCTGACCGAAGGGGTGAGGAAAAAAGTGTGCGATCAAACTGACTTGAACGGTGACATCCCGGGTCTGAACCTGAACCTGTCTCCCGATGATCCAAAAGCCGCGACCATCAGGCAACACTATTATCCCGAAGGGGGATGGGGTTGGGTGGTGTGCATATGTGCCGTCCTCGTACAGATATTAGCAACTGGTTTGCACTCGGCATTCGGATTCTTCTTGCTGGATGTTGTCCGACACTGTGGTCCTGAAACCGGGATAATACAAGCAGGTAAGTTGTAACATTAACGCGGCATGGTTATTGTTGTTAGTGCAATACACTTTCAGACAGCTTCCCATAATTAGCGGAAGGACAAAAAAAAAATCATCATTTTGAGTTGCTATAACAACCGATCCGAAGATGATCCATTTTCAACAGCGATCTCAGAATATTGTACAGACAACTTCGGATGCTGTTTTGACTTAACAAATGAATTTATTGATGTAAACTATGCTTTTAATTACTTCACATAGATCACGCGAATATTTTGTTAATTATAAACAAAGCAACTAATTAAATCACAGCTCTCTGACTGGATATTGACAAACAGTTCCAAGAATCTCTAATATTGGCTCAAATTCTGCAATCCATTCATTATAAACAGTTATTCCGGTCCTTATTTCCATGGCAGCATCGGATAAGATTATTTTATTTTATAAATGAACAAAAATGTCTGCTTAAAATTCTTTATTTTTCCTACCACAAGACTGTACTATTAACAAAGTTTTTAAATTATTATATTCTCTTTAAAAATAATATTTCTTAACAAAATTAACTGTAACAAGAATTTGTTTCAGGAAAACAGAATTCCGGACATCAGCAAAGACTTCAAACTATAAATATATTAGAGTATAACATCAGACATTGAAAAGTGGCCAATTGTTACGTCACTGGTTTAAAAGAGAATAGAAATTAATATTTTTTATTCTATTCTACAACTGTGCAAAGAATTGTAGCGGTCTCTTCGTATTTGGAATTTATAGAGACTTTTCATGAGACCAAGAGTTCAGTACCGAGAAGCACTTTATAAAAGTCTTAAAGAAGTCAAGGCTCTAAGGAACACAGGAGTGCATAAAAGATCTCGATAACAGAAACATCAGAACCAATAATAATAAATAAAGGAAGGTGATTAAACATGTGGGTTCTTTCCTCTATTTTTAAATAATAAGAATCTACGAAAAGTTGTCTTCTTTGGGGTAAGACTAATACCGTCTTAACTGATCGACGATGGTTTGAACTCGGGTCCATGGAATCTCGTGTGTTTACTGCAGTAAAGTCCACTTTATCCACTCCATAACATATCATTATTCCTCTTTCGCTGGATTTTAGGATTCATTCAATGTACAGTTTCTGGTTCAGTAAAGGATGTCCAACAACACACACGACTGAAAAGGAAATTATAAGATTAACAAGAGGACTACAAAACAATAAATCAAAAGAGGAATGTCGTACTAGCGATCGACGTTGCCTAGCAACAACAATTCTCATACACTAAGACGAATATTTTATATTTCATTTCATTGCCTGTTGCATAAATCAATTGTGAACAAAAGAAAATCAAGCTCCAAGAGAAAAATAGTCCTCCAAGACTGTAAATCGATTTCTCTTCAACTCTATCTACGCTCATTCGATGTTCTTTTCTTCGTTTTGACCTATCCGTATCTTTTCTTATTGCTGAATGTCAGAATCTCTGGATCATCTTTATTCTTGTGTTTCTATGGCGTCAGATGCATCAATGCAAAGCTTAGGTTGTATCGAATCCCATTTAGCGTGAAATCTTCCAGCTGCTCACGGCCCCTCCAAAACGTCATTCTAAAGATGCGATGCCACCCAAAGCTGCAAACAAATCCCTTCTCTGGCTACAACAAACAAATATCGTATTGGTATAAGCGGCCATTTTACCATCTACAATAGCTTTCTGACAGAACAGAACAGAACTGCCACGTTGTGTCAACTGACCAACTCTCCCCTACTCTTTTGCGTACAGCAAGAACTAACCACAGGAGGAAAGAGAGAATGAATCAGCGCAAATATTAGCACGTGGAGTTACATGACCCTCGACACGCTGACGACGAGATTATTAACAGCATACTTCCCAAAGACTGTACAGACAACGATAACAACATCTGTCTGTATGTTTCATTTGACAATCCCCCCCCCCACCTCAGATACAACCTTCACCCGTAGTGTCAACTTACTAAGTGGGTTCCTATTCTTAGTCACAGTCAAGAAACATCCAGACCTTTTTGAAAAGGGGAGAAGGGGGTTTAAAAGATTCCTCTTAGGAGTTCTGGTACCTTTAGGGCAAGCACGAAGTCAAAGCGTTGACCTCGCTTGTCTACCGTGAAGTCTTCAAGATATAAACCATCTTGTGAGTGAGGGGCTCACCTCGCTGGAGGTGTCATTAGTGATTATACGTTGCCACTTGTTTAAAAAGTACGGCTCCAGCTTCCAAATTCGCTCGTCCAAAAACCCTCTCTTGTCTTCGTTTGGAGCTATTTATCAATGACGAAAGTGGTGTGTTTTGAAATGATAAATGACTAGAGGAACTGTTTCGTCTTTCGTCCTCTTCACCAACAACATTGATGACCTATCTAGATGGTAGCAGAATGAAGTCGGGTAATTGTAGTCTTGTAAACGATACTTCTCGTACATCTAGCTGTTAGCTTTTGTACAATTCTTCTAGGGAAGATTTATGAATTTTAATTAACCAAATGGAAGTTATTATGTGACTGCCTTATAACCTTGGTTTTGAAGATTTCTTCAAAGAACTAGACACGAACATTTCATTCAACCTATTGAGATATCTAATAAAATATTATAGTTTAGTAGTTCGCTGTAAAATTGGTATTTCTGCAGTGAATATTAAGACTCTACACCTCATAAAAATCTGTAATATATTTACGATTTCTTACCCAAGAACCATAATAAACCGATTTACACTATAATTAAGTGTACAGTAGAAAACAATTCTACAAGCGGTTAAAGGTCATTGTTCAGCTGCCCTCTTCTCTCTCATTCCTTTCATCTGCATAATTCGTGGTACTGACGACTTTGAACCGCTACCTACCATCTTTAGTTTCTTAACTCTGTTACATCCCCCCTTTCAAACATAAATTAGTTATCGTTGCCCATCACAGCTTCATCCCACCTTCTTTGGTACCCCTCCTCTGTCAACAATACCGTGGTGTAATCTCTTCCCATGATCTTTACTAACATTGCCCAGATTTGGTCTTAAGTAATCCAGGTGAGGGTGCAATTAATGGAGCTTGATTGACATTCTGTACCCCATTTTTCAGTAACTTTAAATAAACTTGTCAACTATTTCTTGATCACATCAAGAGTGAATGGGTTTTCGCCTGACATTTCATTCAGCACCAGTCATTAAAGTTATCTTGTGAACCAATACATATACCACCTTTAACTTCTGCATGAGACACGGTTGGATTTGTTTTGCGCAAAAAGCAACTTTGTCTGTTGGTATTATGTGACAACGGCGTTGACGTTTCTCAATTATGGTTTATACTGGCTGAAATATCCTATTAGTTTTAAATAAGTATATACCTTTTCATTGTTGGAGTTATCATCTATGATTTAGATGGATAATAGGGAGATGGAAGGCTGTTTGTCGTGTCGTGTGGTATTGTGGATATTCTAGAAGGAAATGTTTTACAGTGAGTTGACAAGAATAGTAGAGGCATTCTGGAGGATTTTCTTTCGTGAGTAAGATGTGTATGTCCAATGCGCAGTCTGGTTAGAATGAATTCTTCGTGCCAATTCTTACGGAGACTCGAATTCCACGACTGAAGTTTGGTTGATTGGTCTGTAATCAAAATGTAGAATTTTGCAAAGCCTTAGGTTTGTATTTGTAGGATTCTTTGCTGCTCAATTAGCACTTGCATTACCATCAATGCCTGCATGTCCTGGGATCCAACAGAAATTTACTTGCCTACTTTTGCTTTTGAGCTTCACAAGATTAGCTTGTATCTGGTGAAGGATGGGATGTTATGGTGTCTGCTTTCGTTGGAGAGTATGTATTATACTTAATGAGTCTGTGTATATGATATGACAGTGTGTGGAAGGACCACTGTAGAATTCACTTGGGTATCTGTTTTATGTTGATATTTGCCAGAGCGCTTTTTCCCCACTGTTGAAAATAAGTGTCACAATTAGGCGTGAAAGTGTCCCGTGGTGGAATAGTTATGCTATTATCCTCATATACGTTGTCAAAGCTTAGGCCCCATTTTTAAACTAGTACTTTTAGTCGTTTATTGCTGTAGATGTTCTCCCACTGTGGATTGAAGAAATATTGCCAAGTGTAAGGTGTAGATCTTACAAATAGAAATATTTGTTTTGCTAAAATAAATCCAGGAAGGGCGATGGAAAGTGAAAATTAGCATTAAGCCCGAGTATTAAGATTGGATATTTAGTTTTAATGTAAATAAGGTTAAAGTTGGAAGAACTGGATTTAGTAATAGACAGTTTTAAGCGTGGGAATTAAAATAGTGGCTAAATAGAGACAAGAAATTTCGAGTAGTATAAGAGACAGCAGGACTACGTAGAGGATGCCATTTGAGAACGGGCAAGAAGAAGAGGATCGTAAAATTGGACTACGAAGCATCTCTTTTGATCTAAGCCACCGTTACGAAGACTGATAAATTTGGGCAAGTTCAATATACTTAGCAGAGGTGTGAACACGAAAATGAGTGTTTTGGAGGTGACCGGCAACATGAAAGGGTCATACTGCCGTGTGAAAAAAATAAGAAATTTCTAGAGAAGGGAGACATGTTTAGCAAATAGGAAGGAATGAAAACAATTAAATAGTATGGGGATTGGTTGGAGTCCTTGGGGGAGGCGGTAATTTGAGCAAGTGTCCATTATCTGACTGCTCTGTGGTCCGAAAGGGTCGTGAGTTTGCGGGTTGAAGTGGGAGTAGATTTTCTTGATGGTAGCAAGATGAAGAAGAAAAAGAAAAAACGTGAGAGAAAAGGGATAGTGAGGCGTAGAGGATGCGAGTATCTGCGGACTGAAAGTTATGCAGATAAGTGAGCCAAGAAGAGAAAGAAAGCTTGGTCCGGCATCGGAAGGCAGTGTGCCCAAGAAATGGAAGAAAGCCCATCTGCCATTCCGGAGCGTAAGTCTGTTCCTGTTTTCTCGAATTATGCACTCAAGGACTCATAAGCTAACTCTGTAAGGAATTGAATGATAGTCCTTCTAAAAAGGGAGCATTCATATTGTATTAGGCAAATTAGTTACTAAGGTTGAGGTTATCGATTATGAAATAATGTAAAGGTGGTACAGGGATAATAAAGAGAAAGGAATTAGTAAAGAAATTATATTTATAGGAGTAGTACTGTAAGGATATGTTAACCTATATCATTAAATTAGGCCAGGTGCCAACACAATGTAATATACCAGATGAGGTGTAAAGAGGGATGATAACTAGAGAGTAATTAAGATAGAATGAGGGATTTATAGTGAATATTACTGATATAAAAGGATGCCAGTCGTAAGAAATTTCATGGGTTAAAGGCTAAGAGATATAACAAAATACATAGAAAGAGTAATAATAGTTGAAATGAGTTTACTGATGTAAGGGATAAAATTTTGTGATGTAAGAGAATGATTGAGTAATCATCGAGGATTAATATCAAGTAAGATACAACTGATGTTAATAAATTGAGAATAGTTGATGAGAGAGAGGTAGTGTATTGTACTGTAGTATGGTTCAAATATATGGAAATTGGTATGCTTGTATGTAATTATTTGATTCTTTTATGTAAATGCTGTATATAATGTTCATTAAAGGTTGCAAATGTGTATCTTTAATGTTCTGCTAACACCCGCTTTACACACCCTAGAGTTTTCCTTGAATTGCAGTAATAACATTTTCATTTCCCTAACTCCCACGAGACAATTTTGGAAAACAGACTGTATATGCCTGAAGGTGTCGCCTTGAGAATTCAATGTTTTAACCGATCCTAGCTTCATATGGAGTGGTGAGAGTAAGAAGTAGTTCCAAGAATCATTGCGCGCCAGGCTGAAATCAAATTCTGGAAGACCATTCTCTTCTGAACTGCTCTTACAGATGCAGAGAAAGCAAAGGAACTTTGCAAACCCAGAACGAACCCCTGTATCTTGAGGTTCCCACAGACATCCTCAATTTATACTGGTCATACTTAATCCTCTCTAACACATGCTTTACATTTTCATAATTTTCTTTAAGAAAACTACAGAAATGTGAATGAATTTGTTAATACGAACAGAGTGCGTGACAGGAATCGATGGGTGTGTATTTGAAGCAACACAGCAGCAGTGCGTAGCACACGCTTCTTGATTAGACCGGGGTTCGAGCCGGTCACCACCAAATACGGAAGATGCGGAAAGGTCAGGGAATGACCACCGCATATCCCCGGAGCAATATGGCCTTAGTTGCCAATGCTCCTAAAAACCAAATAACAATAATTGCACTCTTTTCAACGAGGTGTAAGGAGCACTGCGCTGCATTTGGTTGGAATCCAGTCGCCCGCTAAGTTGTCCAATTCTGAAGAGACCCTTTGAGGGTAAACTGGGAACTGACAGGTCTTCATTTAGTCCACCAAATGAATGATGGACATGTCGAAGTTAAAAAGTATGTGTATCCTAAACAATACCATCCTCTTACTCTGGCAGATCTTCATTTGGTGGCACCAGAGGATGGTATGTGTTTGGGATCCACATACTTCTTAAACTTCGATATGCCCACCATTCAAAAGTAGCAATCGTAATAAGAAAAAGAATACCAGAGTACGATTATCAAAAAACAATCCCTCTAGACACCCTTCTATATCATTGTATTAGTATGAGCTTATTATTACACAGTGTAGTCCAATTGACTAGTGATTTTCTGTACATTCTTTGGGAAGTGTAATTAGGCTTAATGATAGATTTAGAATCTGGAGATATTTAACCAAGTTTAGAACCGGTCTACATTCGGGAGGTTGTCCCAACTATCATCCTCAGGTTTAGTAGTTATGATAACTATCACCCGCGTATGAAATAATATTCTCTGCAGTCGGTAAAAATGGTTTAAATGTTGTTGCTGTAAGATAGTAAGATTCCATTGCTTGCTTCATCTTATTTAGTATGGATGTTGAAGTTTTCACATTCATCTGATAGAAAATCCTTTGGGACAAAATATTCCAACAATAAAGAAAGAATTTTCTAACAATCAGGCGAGATCCATTTTGTGATAATTGTTGTCGATTACCCCATTGTAAGTAAGAACTCGCAATGTTTAATTTGAGAGTTTATCATAATCTGGATTGTTTTGTAAAAATTATGGAAGATGAAGTTTGATAGGAGCATTTGCTGAAGTTAATATATGAGTATTGTAAGGTTTTAAAAAGATTTCCTTTTATACTCATCTTTAGAAACTTTTGCAGAGTTGCATATTTAGAACTGATATGGTGATTTAGTACTCTTTGAACAAAATCCAAATTAAACCATTTTATTACTTTTTTTGCTACTGATTTGCCAAATGCTTCCATCAATAATTCTATCGATTTTCTAAAATACGTTCTGATATCTCACAACATACGATGTATCCTTTAATGCTGCTATTACCATATCAGAAACGTTGTGGAGCTTGGTAAATTATTCATACAAACTTGGGAATTTGTAAGCGAATTCGGGTTTAGCAGACCACACCCAACAATATTCGGTGACGACAAAGCTTCGGTTATTGACCACAAACCCACCTATTGGGACAGCGTCTGAACTATCATATATTTCTGTATTGTTCAATTTTGTAGCATCGGATTGTGCGCATTCGTTTTCCTCAATACGTTTACTTAGTTCAATACTCCCAAAACAAATTACAATCGTGTTGAACAATTACCAATTGGGCGTTTTACGGGGCCACCGACCCCTTTAATTTAAATGGCTAGTAACAGATGACTTTATACGGATTCTGTCACTAAATTTTATATTCGTCTGCTAGAAAATTCTTTGAGACAAAATATTCCAACAATGAGGTGATAGAGTATTTTGGCCAACAATAAAGAATTTTCTAACAATGAGGTGCGATCCATTTTCTGATAATTGTTGTCGGGCACCCCATTGTTGCTTCTATTTCACTCACCGAAATTAAAGGCAAGAATATTATCGAACAAGTGTCACGAAAAGAAAAATTTTGTTCCAGCACAATAAAGAGAGAAGTTGAAAACATCTCGGCATGCGAGTTCACTGCCTTGATAAATTATACATAGTTTGTTATCAGTGACAGAGGTCGGTTTGTAACAATTAGGTAATTTTTCATAAGCTTGCAGCTATTGCAGATTACCAGATTTGTCGCCAATTATCAGACGTAATAATATCTCTCTCTACATTTCGAAGTCATTTTTTTTCTCTAATTATCCTCAACCCTTTCATCATTTTAAGAGACAGTCACTAGTGTAGTGTCTCCTGATTTATATCTGTTTGTTACTGCGGGAGGGGAGAAAATATTGAGTAACTGCGTGCGCAGATGGAGTAAGTCTTTTCATGATAAATAAGGAGAGAGAGAGACTATTTTTGAACTCAAAGCGACCCGATTTCTGAAGTACAAGTTACTCATAGTTAAATGAAAGAAAAATATACCGCGATGATTTTAATAAGGCATAATTGTTTATTTAGCTGTTCACCGAATAAAAACTAAGTTTATTTACTATTCTTGGAGCAGCTTCTTCGAAAAAAAAACTCCATATTTTTTAAAGATAAAAGTCATTTAAGTGAATTATTTCTCTTGTCATGGAAAACTTCGCTTTTTTACTAATTCATCAC
Organism: Mastigoproctus giganteus; assembly: GCF_048544385.1. Taxonomy (NCBI): domain Eukaryota; kingdom Metazoa; phylum Arthropoda; class Arachnida; order Uropygi; family Thelyphonidae; genus Mastigoproctus; species Mastigoproctus giganteus. Next base: position 182,132,986 of record NC_143575.1, on the reverse strand, counting down.
AACACTGATTAATTTTATCGAATATAATTAAGGGTGCACTCGCATTTTCACTTTGAGCCGTATCTGCTGATAAAATCAGATTTATTGCTGACATTTGAACTTCCTGCGTCGGTAGATTAAATACAGCCCCATTCACCATCAATGACCTTTTCAAGCTTTGCTAATGACAAAGAGTTTTGTTCACTGGCATCGAACAAAACGTTTATACCACACAGTGCTATTTGTATATTGTTTATCGTTCAAAAAAACTGTGCGAAAAACACGCATACTACAGTTAGCACGCGAAGATAAATTAATTTTTTCTTGATTCCATCCAACATGAGAAACATGACATTCAGACAGCTTCCAAAAAAAAAAATTAAACGCAACTCGTCACGCTTGTTAAATGTTTCTATGCCACGCTATTGGGTCTTAGCGTTTAATAATCAATGTATGACAATGATTTTGGAGACCTCATATAGCTTTGGTTAAAAGAGGTTTCACTTCAGTCCAGACTTTTTTTTTTAATTCCATTGAGACATCGGGAAGTACAGAACCATTTAGATGTAAGAAACGCTGATTGGGAGTGTTAAGGGACCAAATCAATAAGGTGTATGCCCACTTTTGGCCCCAATGGCAGCACCACCATATCTGTTCTTCTTCAAGTTCTCTGCCCTCGAGTAGGTTTAAGGCTCCATTAACGCGAAGATTCTCAATCGGCTAGTAGAGATAAGGACGTCATAATCCCATTATATAAGGCTATTGTTAGACCACACTTAGAATTCTGTGTTCATGTATGGAGAGCGCACCTAAAGAAAGACATTGAACTCCTTTAAAAGGTCCAAAAACGGGTAAACTCGCCTGATGACAGCACATAATTGTCGAAAAATCATTGTACAACTTCACATTGACAGTTTTTGGCTCTGCAACCAACGAGCTGAGTCCGAACCAGAAACAGTCCACTGTAGATGTGACGTTGTTGTTGTATGAGCATCAGCGACTAAGGCCATATTGCTCCGTATATACCGTCTGTAAATTGGGTGTGTTCTGAGTTCTATTTGACCATGCTACCCTCGTCTGAGACAGACTAACTCAGCCACGTTGCAAAAAGGCCCATAAAAATTCCTCACGTCATCGACAGGACTCAAGTCTTTTCCACCCTGTGTGGGGAGAATGGCGATCCTACTAACTGTGCTACCTGCAAGGGGCATAGACACGACGTCAGCCACAGCGCGTCTAAGGGCTGCCTATTTCATGATATAGGCACCCCCACAGATGCAGCTCCTCAGCACAGCACTATCCGCATACTTTTTAATAGGATAGTATATATCGTAATTTCAATATTAAGAATATATAAATCGATGGTAACAAATGGAACGTTAACAGTATAATCCGATTTTTTTTTCTTCTTTGAAGCACGTGACATTTCGATCTAATTTCTGTTGATATAAATGCCGATAAGAAAGAGTAATTACAGTCCCCTCATTTAAGTCACCAGCAAGACGTTTTGTCTGCGTTTAAAATAGTACTCAAGAGCATAGTTCCATTTGCAGCACCCAACTTGATAAGTTTCGCTAAAGAAGGCAAGTCTTAATGAAAGTTTGAGGAGAATCTACCTATCATAATTACAGGTTGTCGACGGCTTTAATACTCAGAGTAAATCAATATGTAAATATACGGTATTTTCTACAGCAACACGTAATTTATCTATCGATAGAAGCGGGGTATATTAATGGAACACTTATCGAGTATAGACAGAAGAGTTCAACTCTCTTTTTTAAGACGGGTTTTTGGTGTCAAGACAAATGGGATTGATAATATTTCCTTCGGGCACCCCTCTACACTTGCGATGATTCTTCTCAAGCAGCGTAACCCATTTTGGCTTTGGTTATAGAATACCTTCAGCATGTACATTTGGTTTCTTCAAATAGAGTTTTCAGAAGAGATCAATATTTAAATCGACCTGTCTGTCTAGTGCAGGGGTTTTCCAAGTGGAGTTCACAATTTTATTGATGACACGCAGCACTACAGTCGGGTGAGTATTTTTTGAGGTAGCCATCCAGAGTTGGTAACGTGTGGTCTGCTGACCAAAGAGTTTGAGAAAGATGCTGAGTTACTGTTCTTGTTGGAATTATGCTTTTAAAAAAGAAATGTTCATTTTCTGAAAATCACATTTCTAAGATTTATAAATTACTGGCAAAAACCCAATATATTTTACATTAAATACAGACCACCATTCAACGAACAATTTGAGAACGTAATCCCCATGTTTATCTCAATATGTAAAACAGAATTTGCATCAGAAAATTGCCAACAATTGCTCTTTAACCAGTTACAGTCCAACGCAGCAATAAAACTGAAAACCAAATCAATACGCAAGATGTCATTGCTGATTTTCACAGTTCACGTACCACACTTCTTAGCTTATTAAAAACAAGATTACTCGGTTAATCGGATTGAATATACTGTACTAAAATTCGTATCATAAAATATGAGGGAACTTCTGTTTATACTGAACCAAGTGTTGGTCAATCAGAAGCTAGATACTCTCAGGATGTATATAATTACTCTCTATATATATAAATAAATATAGGGTATAAATAAATATAGGGTATAAATAACTTATAGTATACAGTAAGCCTTACTACTCTTTCCAGAACTTTCTCTAATACAGTACTTCGTTAGAACCCGTTGTGAGCGCGAGACACAAGCACTCCAGCCCACATTATCACGGTGCATGTACCTCGCTGAGTACAGCGAGGAAAATGATACACCGACAATAATCAGGTCACCTGGCATGTCCTTTGTAATCAACTCCGTGTATGGGCCCGTCCGTCGAAAGTTAGTGCAGTCGCATGCAAACCGAACCCTACCCTGATTATCGGTCCCAACCTCTGAAGGATGTGAGAAGTGCGAGTTTCTGGCCACAACTTTATCATCATTAGCGTCACCTGGAAGCAATCTTCTCCTCGGAAATTTTTCCGTCTGTCCGTACATATGCATGGAATGAGCAGACAGAACGTGACCTGAAGAAACACAAATTATTGTGGTGGTTTCGCTTTTTTTTTCTGGTTCTTTTTGCGCCTGGTTACACCTTGAAAGAAGCAATCCAGCTCGCAATCTATCGCTTGGTGCCTCTGCTTAATAGCGCATCTGATTTCAGAGTACGAAGATGGTAATGATAGAAATAAAGTCCAGAAATGCCGCTTAGAAAGAGACAAAATGTGTGATTGCGCCGAAGATTCGTCCTTCGGAAAGATCAAAGGGAAAAAAATTTGGCCACCGCAGTATTTTTAAGAAAGGAGGCGAGTTCAAACCTCGGGGCAGTTTTCTCCTGCCAAATGCGTTTTCCTAGGAGCTGCACTTTCTTAATAGGGCAACTTTTTAAGGCTGAAAGTTCGCCTCACACGCATGTGCCCTTGCTATGCCATTAAGTATTGTCTGATCACAAAAGTTACCTTCATTTAAGGCGTTTCAACGACTCCTTGGACTTGTAGAATCGAGGTTTAAGAATATTGTCTTAAATATAGTTGGTGGCTATTATTTTTTGTTTTAATCGTATCCCTGATGATATTAATTATGATTATTATTTCTTAAATGACATTTACAGGTATTTAGTCGTGGGTATGCTGTTTGGTTTGGAATTCGCGCGCCACACATTATTAAATTAAGCTCGTAAACTCTTTTTGAAACTGAGCAGATGTCCACGAGTATAAATTCAATAATGTTGATAGATTTAACCAAGAGATGAGAAAGAGAACTCTCTTACCTTCCGCCCTGTAACTGGGAGATCAGAGGACAAGATTAATATGGACCTGGGGATGTCTAATGGCGGATATAACAGCATGAGCGAACGCTTTTGGCTTTAAGGCAGCAGTATAAAAGGCTAACATACTTGATATTAATATACAAGAATCATCTACTCCTGGGTGTAAATAATTTTTCTTTCATTCTTTTGCGAGGAAAGTTCATCCAGAAGAATCCAGCTATTAATCTTGGACAGTCACATTTCAAGGCATTACGTTCTGCCCAAATTTCGGCATTAATTTACTAACCCCACCCAACCTTTGGCTCCTTGCAAGTTGCTTATGGGCATTACTGTGTCAGGATGGTCAGTAATCCAGGCCCTGCTAGTATTAAAATAGCTCACTGGTCGAAGAACGTACACACGTCCACCTTTTTTGGCCTTTATATACCTGAGCGCCCATGCGCACAGCTGTTTATAAAATTTCGAAACCTTTTGGCTCTTGGAACATAGGTCCCCTCTCTCAAGGCTTGTAGTTTAGTTCGCCTAAAACTTTCATGGAAAGAAATATTTCAATCTATCAAATCGAAAAAGACTAGAATTGATTTTCATTAAACTATTAAAACAAATTGTGGGCGGGATGATGGTTAACGTTTTACTCTCGAAACTTACCATGTCCTCCCAGCAGATATGACAAGTATCCGATATGTGAAATGAACGAAAGGAAAAGTTAATATCAGAGATCTTCGTGCCCCGTGTACTGTTTTCGGTCCAGTTCCGAAGTTATCGAGAAAGATAAACCAAGCTTAACATCTGGAATTCGACGTCTTATCCACGGGAAGTTTTCGTTTTTTTAGTCCTGCCGAATGCAAAGTATGTCACAGCTGGTTCCGTCTCTGCAATATAAAAAATATTCTCCAATATTACCGAGGAAGGCTTCAATGTTTGGAGTTGGGCGACGAATTTTATAGAAAGAAAACCAAGCAATCGGCTGGAACATAGTTGCGACGAGTAGCAGCATTTCTTTAGTTTCTGTTCCTGATGATTTGGTCGAAGTTTAAATAAACTGTGGAGTAATCCGCGCGAAAAAATTTTCTCGCACTCTTTTCACACTGCAAAGCACACTTCTTGGTAATGAAAAACCACACAAAATTTTAAATCAGGACTAAGTTCTATTTCTACCAGAAACTACGTACAAATACTCAATACGTGACCTTTGTATAATGGGTAATGATCTTTGTCCACACTGCCAAAATTCCTATATACCATCGATAAGAAGCCCCATGTCATCAAGCATAGTTTTTTTTTTTAGGATGAAAATTAAGCATTGACACAGGTATCTCTGCAGAAAAACAGCAATAAGTTACAGCGAGGGATGCATTACATATTTGCGGACCACAAACAATATACTCGGGGCCCCATAAGAAAAAAATTCAAATAATGATGCGTAGAACACTAACCTGAACCTACTTCTTTAATTTCAAAATTGGTAGGTCTAAAGCAACTGCTTCTATGCATCCGAGTTAAAAGGTTAATCTAATAAATAAATTTCCATTTTGGTACTCTTTAAGACCGAATATTGAACCATGTACGTTATCCCAGGACCACTGCCGGCTCTAATAAATAATAAATTTTCTGTTTATAGTCCTGGGCTGTCACATACGGTCAAAGAAATTAACAGGATATAAAGAATATTACCGTAGTCTATGGCATCACGTGGATTCGAAATTCCTCCTGGGTCAAGAGTTGTTAGAGGGCCTAAACAATAGTCGAGACATTGAAGCGGGTTGACCCATATAGTCCAGAGAGATGGCTATATGGATCAACCCGATTAATAGGCAGCAGATGCCACTGGCCAACATCTAACTTCCGATCAGCCAATATAAATTGACCCTTCAGAATCTGACCTCTCTTTTAGCCCTTTAAACAGCTGAAATTCGGTGTATGGGACATTTGACATGGAATGGGGGTGGGGGAAGTTAAAGAAAGCGAGTGAAATCTGAACGTTGCGGGCATGTCTCAGAATAAAACTGGAGAACTCTTCAGAAATCCACAGAAACTGCCCAAGGTGGGAAAACTTGTCTTGGGACTAGGATTGAATTAATTCCTTACTCAGTGTGTGCAACGTATTTTGCGAGTCAATCACACGCCTACTATTAGAAGTCTGGATTCGAACCCATCCGAAATGGAGGGATTCTTAACAGCCTCTTCAATCACCACTGTAGCTAGCTGATCCCAGGCGGATGAAGTCGGTGTTTCTCCACCTCCGTGAGTTATTTCAAGTTTTTCGGCATATGAACTCATTATAAGCAGACATAATACGTTGGTGCATTGGCACCATAAAAATTATGCCAATCTCAGGGCTGACAGACATTTGGTAAGAAGTAAAGAATGAAGCTGCAAGTGTATAGTTTATGGTACAATGACTGACTTTAGTCTTGCTGCTTCTCTCTATAATCTGTTACAGCTGAATCCAAGTCAAAAATAGTTCAGAAAGTCTTCATAACGTCTATCTGCGCGTGAAAATTAAGCGAAATATATCCAGCCGTAATACAGAATGCAAATTCCATTTTCCTTATTTTATTGCACATGATGAAATTCCACTCGCGTGCAGTGTTACTACTGTTGGAGGTTTGAATGTTTCTGACCGATTATACTTCCTCTTATTGCGAATTGTGGGTTTCTTTTCTTCTTTTTTTTTTTAATTTTGAACGATTGCGTATTATCTAAACGGATTGGCCATATCGTTTTATTGCCCTTAATCAGAAAAAAAATCGCGTAGCCGTATCGGCAGTAATGTTCAGATGTTATTGTTTAATTAAAGAAGATAGGCCCAACGATTCTTCTTCTGGAGACAGCAACTCAAACACTAACTTTCTGCTGATGGAGATTTTATGGATTTTTAAATGTCCATGATCGGGTATTTTGAACATTCCCAGACCCTGATAAACCACATCAGTGAAGAATGTAAGATCCAGAATACCATCGGCATTTTCAGTGATGAACTGTATTTGGAAATGTCTTAGAAAAGTTTTTTCCGAGCCTTGTTTCGTGTATACTCGCCACTCTCGTTAAAAACACACTCAACCAATGACAAAACCATCGTTAACGCCCTCCACACATACCACTAGGTGTATGGGATCTCATATCACACTACACGATGGTCCATTGTAACTCATATCCAAATGTATACTGACTTTCCGAATACCCTGTACTAATAAAATTATGTCCAAACGTACTTGGAGATGGTACAATTTGCGTTGCTTCCAAAAATCAATAATGTGAACTCGACCTCAGCCTAAATGGCAGTCATGATCCCTTGGGCAATATTTTGTCCCACTGAAAAAACCACTTTCTACCAATCCAGAGTTTAAAAATAGTAGACAGCGCACCATTCCAAATGACGTTTGGTATACGCTGACCTTTTATTACGTTTAGGACTGCAAGTCTGCAGTGGAAACAGGCTGTTTAACAATCCTACAATTAATGGGCTCATTTATGGCCACTTATGTTGACTCTGTAAAGAAGACTGGAATAACACAAGCAGCCCCATTAGATATCACTGATCATTTTCCGAGTGTTCTGGGCCGTTGCTTTTCTGTCTTTTCGTAAAATCGGCTATAGCTGCATTTGGAAAGTTCAGCAAGCCAGCAGTAGCACGCGTCAAATGATTGAGAAGATATCTAACCGTCAATCTCTTTAGATACTCCATAAGCTCCACACAGCCAGATACCAATATCTGTTACTACTTTACATACGGCCGACTGTACCTACATTCACAGGTGTCAGAATTCTTTTGAGAGTATGATGTTTCATACATACTATCCAAAGACTGATCAGAGTGTACAGAATAATGTCTTACTTCGATTCTAAAATATGGAGGCTCCTATTTCAGAATCCCAGTTTCTACTTGTTGACTTGTGCTTCTTTACGGATTGATTAATCTGTTTATAACCTTTGATCTTCATCTAATAGTTTATTGTCATTGGTTTTTTTCAACTTCAAAAGCTCTTTCCATCCTTTATGAGAGTTGAGCACTTGTCACGAATGGGGGTTCGATGCTTGTTTCCAAACCTATGTAAAACTGTTCCCTTGAAAACAACAGGGACCTTTTAATAAGGCCTTTTCACATAGTGACAAAGCTAGTCAGTTTCTGGAGAAGAGGTATAGTGTTTTTCATCTTTCAAAAATACCATTTAAAGATAAAATGTAATGACTTCTCTTAGCCTTGATTGCCTCTGCGCTTTCTGGAAAAAAAGCTGCTCGATTTAAATAGAACTATTCAAGAGATTTTAACACTGATAATTATATAAAAGTTGAAAATCTTAAAATATTCATCATTTTTGTCCTTCTAACGAAGCATGCAGTAGTAATATATCGCTTTCGTTATCATAAAGAAACTGATTAAAGACATTTTCTTATTTATCGAGAATAAATATTATTGTCATATACTTCCTCAGATCCTCTTTCAACGGAATATGAGTTGGAAATTCTATAGCCGTAGACCGAAGAACAAAATAAACAAATTCCATATAATTTCTGATATCCAGTTCACAGTCCAATAAAAAAAAGGCAAGGACCAATGGCGTATCCTCTAGTGCTGAAGTCAACAAGTTGTTGGTTGTGTTGAACCTTTAGAGGGTTCCTTTTTAAGCAGAAATAAACATTCCTGGAGCCAATGGTAAGGGTTAGTGAGGAACTGCACCCAAATTCTCCATCTCTTCAAAATGCAACTTCGTCTGGAGTACGAATAGGTTACAAAAAAAACTCCTCCATTACTATAATGCCTTCTACAAAGACTGGTTGTTAGAAAAAGGAAAAGATTCTTCCCCTTGTTAAATGAGGTGGTCCCCCATTATCTCACTGTATATGTTTCGTTACTGTGGGCAAGTGTGTGATGTTGGCTGTACATATACATATCTGATCACAACCTGCCAGCCACACCAGGGTTGTTTTGATTTTGAAGAGTGACGGCGGTAGCAATTTAAGCCCGCCAGTCGAGCCAAGGGTTATGCTACTGCACGAGCAATCACGTCTGGCTGTGAAAGATAGAACAAATGTCCCCGCTTGTAGCCAACAAATTCGAATGGCATCAAAAATGATACATTGGAAGGCAAGAGGTCTGACAGAGGGGATGGGAGAGGATCCATCTGCACTAAGTGTACAGCTATACATCATGTCCTACGTTGCTTAGCGTTTGGTTTGATTTCGATTTTTTTTTCTTATTCTTCTTCTTCTTCCACGCTTTTAAACGTATTCAGAAAGAGTAAAGACGGTGAGAGGCGACAATAAAGAAATTTATTAGGTTCGAATCAAATATTTTCTATGACTGTCATCCATCCAGAGGGATGACAGTCGACAAAATGGAACTGCCTTTGCTGCAGGACTGTTTCCACGCTGTACCGCAGTTGAGTTGTTCTCTTCATGGGGTTATTTTCGTGTTAGTAGACTGTCAGACAGCTAAATTAATGTGGTCGGGTGAAGAGAAAAATGTGAAGTTCCACCGTGTGCTGACAAAGGCTGTCAAAATTGGCATGTCGTCCACCCTCCGTAAGAAAGCCCATTCAACCAGGAAACAGAACGAAAATCTTCGAATTAATTCCGAATGGATACGATTGCTTTGGCTGGTTTTTCACGCATCAGTTATAAGCAGAAACTCTTCGCAAGTTCAGGAAAAAGATGCATAAAGCTTTTCCCCATCCAACCTTTTTTTTAATGGAGGCCCAAAATCGCCTGCCACTGTATCCGATTATTATACCAGTAAGGAAAAAAACAGAAGAATCTGCACCGTTGCCAAGGTAACTCCCATTTCGGATGTTGGTAAGCGGTCCGTATACTGTTCTGTCCGCTCATCTTTTTGATATTCAACGTCGCAAAAGCTACGTACAGCCACGCGAACATTTGGTTCAATTTGACATGATTCAGTGGACTTAACATACGAGTCCCTTCCGACACAAATTGCTTTGTGTCAAATATTGACGCGTGTCACATGTTCTGTATGAGATATTTTGATAGGTTGTTAATGTCTGGCGTGTCATCGACACTATAGCAATTATAAATGTCATTTAGAAAACTTGAGAAGTTTTCTAAATGGAGATTGTTTGATTACATCAGTGCTTTTGGGACTAGAAGGTTGGTTGATTGACTGATTGCCCATCCACAGTTTCCTTACTTGACAAGCGACTTGCTGGAATAAAAAATCCCGACACATACATGATTAAAACACTGAAACCCTTTTATAAGCAGCTAGTGTATTATAGCCACACCTTTTGCTAAACATCCATTAAGCTTCGGCTCTGATTGTACGCGTGTCAGTAACCATGGAGATAAAAGGATAATGATGTCTAATGATCCTGTCAGTGAAGAGAACAATTTGTATGAAAACCGGGCCCTTAGTTTTAGGGATTTGTAGTAATCGCCTTTCTTGAGATTAATCCTATTTTAAGCTTCCTCAAAATCTGTTCTTTCGAACTATCAGTTCAAAGAAATACAATTCGGCCTTCGGTTAAAAACGTATTATTATTAAATAATACATTTTCTTCTCAGAATATCAACAATTTATGGTGGAAATTAGAATTACTTCAAATATTCGTAACTGGTAACCATTCTGCATCCGAAAAATCCGATTTAGAACCAACTAATCCAATTACTTTCGAATATATCCCAGGGTGGTGTGTCGAATGGCATTTATCCACCTGACAATCTATTCCTAATGGATATCCAACCGTCAACCCAGCCTTCAAAGATCCTTTGCACACTGTCAACCGTGGCTGCATCAGGTTACCCAAGACTCAACACTTTCATAGTTGATTCGTGAGTCATTCGACCAGACCGTGCGTGGCTGTTAGCACGAGCTACGTGTCATTATGCGGCCACAAATGAATAATGACAGTTACGCCTTCCATCCTAAAAAATGTCCCATATAGATGAACGGTGTGTTCCTGTGGAAACGCGCGTGCTTTCGAACCGGTTGCGATTTTTGTAGGGCCCAAACTTTTGTTGATTAGGGCGATTAGTTGAATATACTGCTAGTAGTGGACTACAAAACATACTAACTATATTAGGAAGTGTCAGAATTCCCTTATGGGTTGTCTTGCAATGACTGTGGACATCCAAGAATTCAGCGAGAATATGGAAACAACACATTAAGAGATGTCCTTTCAACCTTTTCTTTGCCTAGGAATGGCGTACAGGCTTTTTACTATAAGCAGCTTACAAAGTAGAGATACGGATCTCCTAGACCTCCCAGTTGGTTATAAACATCGTACCCTATCTTATCTTCTATGCCATCTGGAAAACACGTGCTTCAGAAATGCGCTTAAACGAATATTTCACAGTTTTATGCTGATTAGAGAGAAGTTTTAGAATCTGATTGCTGGGAAGAGATGAGGATACGACTGTACACCGACGGGGGTAGTTAGAAGATCTGTCTTGTCTCTTTCTTTCCCTACTGATCCAGTTGGCAAAACTTTCCTTATTTCCTGTCGACGTTAAACGTCTGTTCAGCTGCCCCCTGTAATTACAGGGTAGCTGGGAAGGCGTGCAGCAGTATGCTTAGGGCGGTGGGTCTTGCTATAATTATCTGTGTTGGAATATTTTAGTCTGGCCAATTTTCCCCGACAATACAGCCATAAATATTCGTGTGGTTCCGTAAGGTTCGCAACTGGGTTCTCAATATGAAGAGATACTTATCAGCGTATCAAAGACGGTTATTAGTGCGGCAAAAGGGGGATAAAAAAAATTCCCTTATCACATGCAGATGTGAGGGGAATGACTGCAGATTGGCTTCCACCGGTTTCAACGAATGTATTCTGGAGTAATCTGTGACATTTTAATAGGGAATGATAATCTGGCTGTTTTGAGGTCTTCGTCTCCTTAACGGCGCTTGCGCATTTGATGCTATGTTTGTAGGTGTGGAAGGAAAGGGATTTGAAAATATTTGGGTTCTTTCAAAAAGACAAATAGAAATTTTGAACGGAATCTCTGAAATATCATTTGTTGTTTTTTTGGGTCGGCGTTCGTTAAGAATTAATGTCAGTATTTACTAGAACGCAACTCGAAAAAATAAATTCTAATGTTGTAGGATAACATGTGAAATGGAGAAAAAATAAATTATAACACTGACTTATTTTTTCTTTAACGATTCCTCCTTTAAATTCACCAAACCAGTCTCAGGATTGCTATATAAGAATGATTCTGAACTCGCCAACCAAACTTCGCGAGCGCGTTGAGCAACCTGGTCCTGAAATGTCTTCTTTTTGTGCGCGTGTTCACCAATGTTTTTTGATTCTAAATAGTGAGACGTCACATTCCAATCCCATCTCTATGGGAAATCAATTTTTCCTTTTATGGATAAAAGAAAATGTCCCTCGATCTACCGTGTTTGTTTATGGGAGGATCAGTTATATGCGTTCTTCCCAATCTTTCTGTACCAATACCATTAAAATGTTTACTGAAATCAGCTGGTAAAACAGCCGATTTAAGTAAACATTGAACAGCACCGAGGTGTTGACTCAGGAGAATTACTTCATATATTTCAAACGTTGCTGAAGAGGTACGCCCCTTTTTGTAGTTCCACCATCTGCAGGAATTAAACGTTCGTCAATATACTAGGCATGCTTGGGGCTGAAGAGTACTGAAATTCAGGAGATTGGTTGTTGGCAGATTTGCAGAGCTCTCATAACCTAAATATTTGCGACTCAGATGCTGGCTTTACAAATTAGTCACACGCATTCATGAGTATGGCCTAATAATTTGAACCTACAAGTGGACTTGTGACTTTCTCGATAGCTAACTTACATTACGCTTCAAGATGGAGTCTGGAAAGTCGACAAACTTCTCCGTAAAAAAATGGCCAATGAAAATAACCGAATTATTTTAACTTAACAAATCTGTCTAGTTTTAGAGAGAATGGTAAATGCTCGACTACTGTGCTATTTAGAAACGAACTGCCTCCTCTTAAAGACACAATGTAGTTTCCGAAGAGATAGATCCACGTTGACTCATTCAATACGACTTTAGGCACGTTCGTGACCTTTTTTTTGCGAAGGCGTGACACTGCCTGGAGGTTTACTAAAAGATCTTTATAAACTTGGACTAAGCAGCCATCTCCCTGTGTTTATTAAAAATTTCCTTACTAATCATACGTTTCACGGATGGGTTCAACTTTCCTTTTGACGACCTTTTTACCAAGCTTAAGGAGCACCACAAGGGTCTGTGTTAAGCCATAAAGATTAACTCGATCACTGAACAATTTCAGTACCTTCGCTCAATCATGCAGTATGCGCGTAATTGCGAGACAGTTTCAGAAGCGATTAACCATCTTACCGAGTGGCCTAACGTAAATGGTTTCGGGTTCTTTTACAGAAGAAAGTCTGTGTACATTTGTGCCGTAATCCGAATCCAGAACTAAGACTGAATGGAAGTGTCAACCCGATAAAATCAAACGTTAACTTTTTAGAGCTCATCTTTAACAAGAAGTAGACTTTCCTTCGCACATTTGTCAATTAAATGCAACATGTATGCGATGGCTGAACCCTATCTACCACCAAGGCCATCCCTATTACTATTGGTGCTTTTCAGACGTACCCGATTTACAATTTTGTCCAGTTTCTTTACAAGAATAAATTTAGGCAACTAATATACAAAAAGTAAATAGCATTGTCTTCTAGATGTTTATTTTTTAAACAAGTCTGCCTTCTGTAGTCCAGTCCGAAATCCATCGCATTTATGAAAATGGCACATTCCAAGGAGGAAAAAAACAGCATCTTGAACAGATAATTAATTGAGTTTCTGCTATGTTAGAATTAAAACATGGAGAACGTATTGGCCAAGATTCGTGTTCTATGGTGCTGGAAGGAAACACGTATGAGATGTGGAATGCAACACATATATTGTAGAGCTCCAGGCTGTCATTGGAGCACGTATCATTGATACTTTCTGTACACCGACTGTGTATAACTCCCATATGGATATCTGCTTTTGTTGGTTCACAGGTCATTCAGGGATTGAGGAAAATGAGGTAGCCGACGTGAAGACAATCTGGAACAGACAGTAGATATTCTATTAAACCCGTAAATAAGCCATTAAAATCTAGTATGCGCCAGTTTATTGCATTGGTCTGAAAGTTAATCTACTGAAATGCTACACAGTTTGCTTCGTCGATCATTGGTCTAATCTTAGTTTTGGGCTGATGCAGAAAAAGTCCGTTTCATTGTATCATTTGGCATTACTAATAGCAAATCCTTCCTCATTTGGAATCCTTTGATCATGGCAAAAGTAGACCTGTATAGTATCTTCTAGGGACTTGTCCATGATGCAGGCCGAGGCAGCTTTCGCGCACATCACTTCCGAAAATCCACTCTTCTATCATTCACATATTACTAATCCTCAATCAAGATGATGATGATGATTTGGTTTTTAATGGCCCATTGGCAATTTGTGGCCATAATGTGGCAACCCTCAATCAGGACTAAGTTAACCGATCTGAGGCAGATGGAGAACGGGGTATCCACTAGTTTATTCAGTTTGTAAACATGCAAGAAACCAAAGTAGTGGATGGGCCAAACATTTCAAAGCAACCACAGAAGTTTCACAAATTTTTGTATAATGTTTGCCGTTCCTCAACAATGAGAAAGCAGAACTTCTACTGGATACCACCTCGAAATCGTAGAAGCCTAACAATTCCTGGTAACTGGAACTACAGTTCAATTAGTTCCTAAACATAGTCAAGAAAATTTCTCATGTGGTAAGTGTAGCTTCAGTTTCATATAAATGTACAAAACAGGGTAGCTTAGGAAATATATCGTACCATTGCTTGAAAATATGTCCGAATCTTTCAAATGCAAAGATGTCTTCAGTTTTTGGGAATATAATATTTGCAACTCATGGTTTTGAATATCCTAAAGACTCTGCAAAATAGTTTCAATTTTTCAATTTTCTGCCAACTTTACTTCGATATTTTCCTTAACCTTCTCGCTTACTGTAGGGATGGTGCGATCAGAAGGCAAATATACCATAAGGGCAAAAAATGGAGTAAGAAGAGTGAGGTGAGGTAGCGGAAGCAGATAAGTGAGTCGATTAGAATGACTCGGGTGTAGAGTGCGTATGATGGATGAGTAGGGGAACAAAAGAATAAGCGACGACCTGTCAAGAGGTCCAAGTAGGAGGTCGGAAGAAAACAAACAGGAATCAAGGGGAAAACAAAGCAATCGTAGACACTGGAAGGCTTAAGCATGACAGCGGAGTAAGAAAGCAGAGTCAATGAACTCACATGTTGCTGCCAGAAATATGCATTAGCGAACACTCATATTGCGTGTGATTAGCGATAGCGCGTGCTTAACCCCAGAAGCGCTTTTCTCCAGAAGTTTTTCGGAGCGAGCGTTTGCCGAACTTAGAACTTTGCCGAATGATAAATCTCGGCAGAAAAGCACACTCGTGAACAATATGGTGCGCAAGAATAATCTCATCCCACCCCTCTCTCTCTGTCTGTCGATTTTAAGGGGGAAAAAATTCCCTTCGACTTAACGACGAAAAGGAAATGACCGACGAAGTCACAGAACCAAGTACGACTCTCCCTTAACGGCGCCATGGACTCGCAGAGGCGTTAATTTGACAGAGAAAGATGTGATCTGCCGTAACTCTAAAGTAGACCCAAGTCGGCGGTGGTGGTAGACGATTTCCGAAAACCATACTCAAGTTATCACGAAGTAGCTTAGCTCAGCGGAAAATCTCTAAGACAAGATTATACAAGTCTCTCATCCGGGAAGTTGGCCGTTTCCTGCACAAGTCCCCTCCCTCACCCCCTTCGAATCGACTTGAAAACATTGTGGAGAGATAAGTCTCGCCACGCAATCGAGAGTATTTTTAGTAAACCAATGACATCAACACTTACCGCGTGCATATTTGAACCGATGGGACAACCAAGATGGCTGCAAAAGGGAAGCGCGTTCGTCTGCTTTCTACGTCATCGCGATGATTAATAGGGTTTCGTAATATCCGTGGTACAGACCAGGACGCGACTCTTTTCTTTTAAAAGTGGTCTCTCCAAGGATTCGTTTGGATTCGAAGAGGATGAAATTATTTAAGAAATTATCGCGGTGTGTAGAAATGAAAACCGCGATGGGGAAATAAAGGTTAAAAAAGGAGACGGGTAGTAGGAAGCGTAACTCTACTAAGGTAAACAATTATCCAGCGAGAGAACTACTAGGGATACGCCATTACGCTCACTAAATAGCGTATAATGTTTTTGCTGGTGCAGAAGGTGACAGCGTACTGAGAGTTATAAACTCGATCCACGCGCGCGTTTACATATTTATGGACAAGATAGCGTCACATCACTACATCCCCGCAGCTATGTCCGCAGAATACCTTTCACTTATCCCCACCCGTCCGTCGCTGCAACAGAAATGACTCGCATATCGGTGGAAACTTCCCTGCAGGTGTCGCTTTAATAATGCCTTGCCCACGATTTATGGGCTGTTAAAAGACGAACAGATAGGCGACAAAAGTTAGCGATGTTTACTACGGAATGGGAGAGTGGGAATGGGCCGATGTTCAAGGAGATTGGTATTGCGGGTCACTTAAAAGCGGAGAGCGCCAATCTTTATGGGTCCCAGCAGCTGAAATGCGTGGAGTGTATAAATTGAGCAGAAGAGCGCATCTCTGTGTCTTTGTAATCGGTGTAATAAGGAACGGGGTAATTTATCGGACCCTCCTTAGGGGTGATTTTTCATTGAAATTGCTCAACCCATCTGCGAAATATCAGTCATCGGTGTACACAACCTTAGGCGAGAATGCGCTGAAATAGAACTGATGCAGAGTTAACTGTCAGATATATTCCGAAATTGATCTTTGTTGAGGTTGTTTGCATCCTACAATACAGCCAATGCTTGTTGGTATATAAAAAACAAAAAATGCCCGGATGTGTCCAAAAAAAAGAGTCATTTATCTGAAGGGGTTGTAAAGTGTGCTTCCAGAGATGGACATGGGCGAAGGGAGAAGACTATTTAGGCATCCCATTTCGTAAAAGGACCGCTTCCGTCTTAGGGGCACCAACTTGTCTCTTGCTTCATAACTCACTTGACAGTAACGGTAGCTTAATCTTGCGCGTGAGACCAGGCGTGGGGGAGAATGTTGTCGAAGCCAGCGACACGTGTGAGGCAAAGGAAATGTTGTTTGGCGTCGCTATTTTAATGAGCCCATGATTCTTCTCTGGGGTGTTTATTTTCCTCGCGAGATCCTCTTCTCCTTCCCTCTTGGCAAGTCGTCCATTATTTTAGGTGTCGTTTCCGTGCTTTTACGTTTTATTTCGACACTTGGCGAGACTGACAGCGGATTGGCAATTATGCGCAAGATTAGAGGGAATCATCTCCCAGCTCTACGCTTTGACTTATGGCACATGCGCGCTGATCAGCAGGAAGTTGTCAACGCGGACCTATTCTCTCGGGGTTCGTTACCACTTGGATGTCCAGTTACAACTGGTTTCGGGTGTCTTACGGCCTCAACGGCTTGCATTCAAGCATTCTATTACCGTCACTTACCAGAGAAATTCTCTGCAATGCTCTAACTCAAGAATGCTTCTCGTATTTCTTGTTGCTGGAAGCACTTCCGTGGACGAATGATTTGTGCTGAGATTAGCGTAGATCTTGTTCTCTTTAGGCTACAGAGTTTTCTCTTCGAGCAGACAACTGTATTTATAATCAGGCAGAAATATAACTTCCAATGAAGATGCGCTTATTCATAGATGAGGACGTAATATCAACATAGGCCTTTTGGGAGGACGCAAAATTATCGCAGCTTGTAAGATATTTGTTAAGAAATGAAAAATCTAAGTTCTTTTTGTTGTTCTACACTGAAGAGTGAAGTTAATTTATCAATGACAGGTTGACAAGAATGCTTTTAAAGAATTCAAGTGTCCCGAGTAGCCTCGGGCACATTTTAAGATTTAAAATGGAGCTTGTAAACGTTCTTTGATGTAATCGCAGCAGATACCAAGAGATGTGGACCCATTTATGGGAAAATGGGAATTTAAATCACGCGATTCATTCCATTAGACATTATTGTAACGTCAGATACCAAAGGCCCAGAATTATTTCTGAATTTAAATGTGTACTTTGAAAGGACGCTAGTTAGGAAAACATGGGGTTAGGCAGGTGGATTAGGGTCCAAGATTATCTGATATTCTAGCTCAATAGGTAGTGAACAGTTGTTTTGGGTCACTACGTAGTCCTTGCGCCAGAAATTTCCATACCTACAATAACCAGACACGGCCACTTGATCTAAATTTCTTTCGGTTGTCTCTTTAACGTTGGAATCATGATTTAATCCCCAATGATTCAGATGAGATGCCCATCTCATTATTAAATACATCCTTGCGGTTAAACTCATTTAAAAGAACTTGGAGGTCATTCTGAAATTACGTACGGGACACGTGAGCAGGAAAATTGTTACGGGGCGTTACTTACAGGAAGGGGCGGTCGCGCAAATGTTACTTAACAAGTTTTTTCATAAAGAAATGTGACAAACTGGAGTATTTCCTTAAGTAATAACTGGGAGGCGGCGTCAAGTCTGTTGAAAAATTTTAAAATTCGTTTACTTGATGAGTTGTCCTTTATCAAAATGGCACGCGGCTTTTAAATTATTAACCAAGGGGCGCCCTTATAATAGCTATCTGGCCAGGACAGCTTCAGAAATATAACTACATGTAATACAATGGTCACTGAAACCATTGAGTTGTTGGATCATCAAATAATGATTCTGGATGCGATGATGAGAGTAGAATAACCACGACGCTTGTTGCTGTGGGATAGGGATAAAGACCCTGTTTGATATTATATCAAACGATTCCTGTTAGATATTATATTCTGTGTGCCTTGATGTTGACGAATTTAGTTGGACCTACGTGGAGGGAGTTAAACAGATAATTGTATGATTAGGGAGCATGCTGTTAAGAATGGACACGTTATGGGATTCAAGGGCAGGTTGTTGTCCTGGTTCTTACATCCTCTTGAAGTAGTTGTAGCCCCAGTTAATACCGGGAGAGCCATTTTGTTTCGACATTAGTTTTGCCTCGCCTGTGATGATCATTCGTAAAGAGTCCAGTTTATTGCTTATGTTACGAAACTTCTGGTAGACAACTATATGATGAAGACTGGATAGAGGATATCAGTGTACTACTTGTTAGCTGTCTGGGGGCTCCAGAATGCTGTTCTGTCCCAGAGAGATTTTACCAAGTTTATCATTGTTATATTATCTCAATGGCATGGTTTTATTCAAAGATTTTATCGAGCGTGTATCTAGTCACATCGTTCATACAAAGTTTTTCGCAATTGTTTGCGAAAAGCGATGTTGTATATTTAATGAAATCTATCATTAGTGTCTATAACTGTTTCAGATCCAGGAACCTCATGGGAGGGTTTCTGGATTGGTTCTGTCTGATCGTTAGATCATTCTTGTCCAGAGGCCTAGCACGAAATGCTCAGAGGTGGTTAAAGAGTCATGCAGTTGAGTTTATAAGGTCTACATATCTGCAACTTGAGCACATGTTACACGTTTACAACCTGGAGATGGATATCCATGGTGTAACAGATTGGTCTCTTTCTCAACCAGGCCCTAGTCGTTCTGTTCAAGTACGCCTAATCGCAAACTCGCATTAGTATAACAAGTTATGCGAGAGTAAAAGCTAGAAAATCACAAAAGATATGCAAATAGTTGTCCCTGTTGTTATCAGGACAGTTATAACGCTACGGCTCCCGCCAAAGCCTATATAATAGAACAAAGAATGAAGAAAAGAAAAGTTTCTTGCTCAATTCAATCTTTGATGTCGAAGTGTAAGATGTAAATCTTACCTAAGAATTGTAGGATACATAAATTGCGGAGTGTTTTTCTAAGTATGGGGTGAGAATGTTAATTAAAGTAGTGATTATAATGGAATCGGAAATAAGAACGCCCTAAGGGGGGATTGAAGCGTGACCCCATCGAAGGCAGATTAGCGGGACGCGTTGATGTAGGGGGCTGTTCTTTGGGGAAAGCGTACTGGATGAAAAAAGTACAGAAACAGTGTTCCTGGAGAATGAGATTATTGCCAAGGGGGACGAAGAGTTATGGATATTAAGGAAACAGCCAAAAATAGGGTACTATAAGTGAATAGAGTGAAAACCATGGGTTGAGTGCACCTGTTCGAATTACAAGGATGATAGGTGCTATAAACATGACTAGTGGAAGTAAGAATTAGTGGAGGCGATGGCAAGGAAGGTTCTGGAAACTAGAGAAAAATATACTGTCCTCATCCAGTGAGGACGGGGGGGGGGAGTCCTGAAAAAGTAGAAAGCCAGCAACCGAATGAGAGGGAGGACGAGTGATTGGTCAGAAAGTGAAGTTAGAGAAACAAAGGTGCGCAGTCGGTAAGGTAAGGAAAGAAGTCATGAAAGTGGGGTTAGTTCAAGAAAAGGATGAGAGTAGAAATTCAGCAGCGGAAGCAGAGTAAGGAATCGAATTAAGAATAGAAGAACGCAATGGAGAGACCGACCAATTCTACTCAAGCAATGAATAGTGACAGTCCGGTAATTCTAAACAACCACTTGGAAGATTGCAGGACACAGAACCCCGAAGGAGGAAGCCCATTGAAGTAAAGGAAAGAGAATGTAAGTTTTTTTGTTGATTATAAAAGGAAAGAATTAAAGAGTGGGAAAACTTGATGAGTCGTCCGTACCTGAAATTTATATTGGACGAATAATAAGTAAACATAACCAGTAGATTTTAAAAACAAAGGAACGCTCTTGCTAAATTAATAATAATGAGAGAAGTTAAAGGCTCAATAAGCCCTACTACATGAGAGTATAATAATACGTATGAGCACTTTAGGCACTTAACATAAATACAAGAGATGGAGGAGGATTGTAATTCCTGGCTATAGGCTGTATTGTAGATCTCGAAGGATATAAATATATAGGAATCTTGATTATTAATTACCTGTGTAAAAAGGTTAAAGGAGAGGTATAAGAAATTGAAGCCATATCTTTTATCCTACAGCAGCCATGTGTACATACTGTATATAAATTTTAATTATACTTTAATATGTACAAGAATGTCAATTAGATTTTGTATTATATGAAATTCCTTAGAAGCGAAAATTAAATCTGTATTTTTGTTTATCTTGCCCAAAATACTCAACGAATCTTGGATGGGTAAGTAAGCAAGAAAGCCTCAGAACTGAGATCTCCTGATCTAAGTACGCAGTCAGGTGCTAGTGGGCTTTGGGAGGTTGAGGCGCCAGCTGGATATACAATGCAAATATGTGTATGTAACAGCTATCTATAGGGTCCAAAAGAAAACTTGGTGTATTAACTAGGCCCAAAATTAAGTTTATTAAAGCTCCTCATATAAATAATAAACCAAAATAGAAGCTTTAACAGACCGGACGCGTTGCTGATGAAAATCGGAAAAGCCGACCCCTGGATACGGGTAGAAACCATTGAGGATTCCACCCATATCTAGGGATGGCTTTTTCGATTGTCAAAGATTATTCGAGGTTAGCCAATGCAGGAAGGTTGCAGCTGATGACGATATAGTCATTTATTGACTATTGTCTGCCAAGAACGGTAAAATAATTAAGCTGAGGTTCAGTTGGGCAGGAAATTGATCAATCTAGACTGCATGCAGCGTTTGATTGCCGCTGATTTCTCTGAATATGGTCCTGACCTGCGAGTGTGCAGCCAAGTCACTAATGTTTCCATCGACCTACAGGTTCTAAAAGGAGAATGCTTAAATCTTCTAGAAAGCGCTGGGGACCACCACCATCCGGATCTTTAATTATGTGTTTTAGAAGCTGCAGTGACTGCAACAAAACTTATCCACTGAGAAATTAGAGCAGTAGCCAAATCAATCGTGGGATGATTGAAGCAGCTTAATTGCCTTGTTAGTATCTAATGATTTGTACATGCGGGTCTCACTCTTCTAATAAATGTGAAAAAGTTACAGTTAGATGCTGGAAGGCTGAACTTTTTCAACGACTCTCTTATTTCCCAGAAGAAAAGTAATGTTGATTTATAGTGCAAGACCATGGACAACTCATGGCTAGAACCAATGCCTTGCAATTAAATGAACAAAATAGCTCAACGTCTTTCATCTATCTATTTATGTCTATAAACACAGGACACTCATCATAAAGGTACAAGCGACCAAGCTTCACCAGGTGTTCTTGTGTGAATATCCTTTGAGGTAAATGTAATTGTAATCGAACACCTAAATAAGAAACAGAAGATAACATAAACGTTGAGAGATGTCGCCTGCAATTAACCCCTTCCTTGTTGCTCACTTTTCTGCCACTGGAACTAAGTGGAGTCCTATTCCACAAACAGACGCCTGATAACTTAGATTGCCTTGGCGCTGCTCTCTCTCATTGAGAATGTAGACTATTCGTGATTAGAAAGTTGAACTTCGTTTACAAAACGAAAATCTTTAGATTTATTGTTAAAAGCAGACTTGGCCTGATGCGCATGACAGTTGTGACAGTATTCATCTAAAAGACTCTTTCCTTTTTATTTTATTACTGAAGTTTTCCACGCGATATCATAAACAATGTAGAGTGTTTCTGTCGTTTGTCTCATTTTCTATTGCATTGTTAATGCTAACAAAAGTTCATTGTTTCCACTTTCCATTACTAATAATCCTGCACGAGATATCAGCTATTATCATCCTCGTATTGTTGCCGATTCTATTTGAACAAATGAACTCCAATTTGTACTATTTGGCTAGAATTTTCTCTTAAATTTTGCGAATAAGATAAAAGAGCGAAAATATGAATTTCTGACCACCCGTTAACTTATCTACAAAAGCATCAGAAAGCAATCCAAGAAGCGAACCATTACTCACCCGTATAATTTGTCATAATAAGCCAGTGACGTGTAAAATGGCTACCTTATACCACAGCTTATCATTGTCTTTACTTTCCACACATTAAACAGCAATGATTAATGGACTTAAGGTACGAAAGGTAGTTGAGGATGGATCATTTGCACACCGGATTGGTGTTGCCTAATAGTACTTAATTGGAGACTGTATTCCGGTCTCACACGGCAGGTGCAATCCTTATCTGTCCATTGGGAGGGTTGGTAGCATCACATGGCATGCACCGAGAAACCAAAATTCGTCTGTAATTACTAGTATCTAAAGAGCACTAAATAGGAAGGGTACATCTGCCTATGTTTTGATTGCAAAGTGTGGGCTTTTTTTGATGATGCGGTTGCTACTGTGTTATTTATTAAATTCTTGAGATTGGTTGCGCTGCCAGGAGATATGAATTTAAAAAAAAAATTTAATGTACCCAGTGAATTACATTTCAGGCTGGTTTGCAATTTATAACAATAAAAAGAAAAGACTTTTATGCGCCCATGGGAAAAAAAATCGTAATTCATTCTGCAACCATCATATGCAGTTCTTCAGCTGACAATATGATATATGGATAGCCTATGTGACTGGTATTAAATATACAATAATTGCCGAATTTCTATTGATCCGATTTTAATCAAACTTAGGAAGTGTCGACAAGTCTTCCAAAAAGATCCAAAATCTAAAACTTCATGAAAATTCATCCATTGGAAGTCGTGTTATTACATGGGGATGAACAGCCAGACATAGAAACAATAATTGTTTGGGTTTCTTTGATCCAATTTTAATGGAATTTGGGATGGCTCTACAATTCTCTCAAATATAAAATTTCGTAAAAATCCTTCCACTGGGAGTTGATTTGTTACATGCGGACGGACGGACGGACTTGTGCATTATATGCTAACACGCCTACTGGATGAAGATCTCAATAATTAGTTTTGTTTGTATTATAGTAATTACAAGACCTAGGTTCGATACGTTAATGCAAAGCTTTTAAGAGTTTTCTTTATTTGGATACTGGACAATCTCACGAATTTAACCTATTCGGGAGAATCATATCCAGACATAAGTGACCTATGTTTGTGCGCATGCGTAATTCGTCATATTCCCCTATCCCCCAATTTTTTTTTTCAAGAAATCATACTTAACAATAAAATGTTGCCATTTTAGAAAGAACAGCATCATTATCAACTCCTATCTCCTCAAATGAGAATCAATTTAAGAATCAACCGTTACAAAAACCCCATAACCGGAAGTCGTAGCTATTCACTTCCTCAGGAACTTGGATTTATTTCGCTTACAAAATTAGACTGTAAAATAAACCACCCCGTTTCCCCATTCGAGATAGATTTCACGTTAAATAGGCTATAAATTTCCACAAGCTACAAACACATAAGCTTATCATTAGCGGCCCACTACACGTAGCTTATGCTGTTAAGCCAAAAGACAGACATAAAATCTTTTCACTTATCGAACGCAGCAGACGTACTTGTTTCTATTAGCGGGAATGCGATTTGAAAGGCCGTAAGCCCCAGCACAAAATCGCTCCATGTTCCGAGAAGCATCTCGTAAGCTACTGGAATGATCCATCCTTGTATAAAGTGTCATAAAGTATTAGCATATTCGCGGTATTGCATGCCAAGTGGACACTTTGGCGAGAGCGTAAATATCCCATTAGAATGGTTGGTGGCAATTCGAGCGAATCTTGTTGAGTAGCTTCGTTTAAAAGAAGTCTTCGAGGCTGTTTTTCTACCCACTCGACTCATTGAATTATTCAACGCCATGGGTTATTACTGTCTGAAAACGAATGCCTTATTGATGATAAATATGAGCGCCCCCCCCCTTCCCTGTACTAAAGAACTCTGCCTTATTTCTCTTTTCGGAACCTGTTAGTGACCGCAATTAGAGTACAAAAATGTCTTTGGGTAGTACAAATGGGTTATGTTAGGAGGTGGAAGAACTCAGCGGGAAAGAAAGATAGGATGATTTATGGCTATCCGCCAGCCAGGTTTTTTTACTTTTTTGTGAAATCTTTCTATTGAAACAAACTGCTAAGGAGTTTCCTTTTGTGGCTTTTTGAATACTTGGGAATTTTGTTCCCAGTAGATGCGATTACCTTAATTTAACTTGATGTCTTGTCTTTCTAGGGTTGCTTCCTTTTGATCTGGTGGTTTGAGGGATTTTAGTGACCTTTAATAAATCAATTATAATTGATTGTTTTTACACCGAGTCTGTTAAGTTTCCTGGATGAAAAACCATCATCAATATACTAATTCTAATAATTGCTGGATTTCTATTAGTACAATTTTACATGGCTAGGCAAATCTTTCCAAAAGGCATGAATATAAAATTTCATGGAAATCCGTCCATTCAGAATCGAGTTGTTACATGCGGACGGACATTGCGAAGAAAATAGGCGCATTATTCTTGTAGGCTAAAGCGCCTGAAAAGACAATCGATACACATGTGAAGAAAGCTTAGAAGGTGAAGACTGCAAGTCTAAGGGTGAGCTAATTGAGGCGAATAAGGAAGGTTGCTCTCCCTCCTACGTGAGACACGAACCAGGGGGCACAAATATAAAATCGGATTTCATAAAGTTCAACTAGGGGCAGCGGGTTGTCGAACACTGGAATACGTTGTCTCTCAAAGTGGCAGAGGTACTGAATCTGGCTAAGTTCGAAGCGAAATTGGAACCTTCTGGAAATGGGAAAAATTGCATGAATATTTTGTTTCATTCATAAAATGTTCGCACGTGGCCTATTGAGGGGTAGCTACGTTTCTTCGTTCCGTCTCTGAATAAACTGCAACGGCTTAGGCGAACACAGATGGAAAATACTTTGCTTGGCAGTAGTAGTCGCATACAAGTACTTTCAGAACCCAAAAGACCAGACCTGAAGACAATTCATTTTGGATATTGGGAAGAGTTAAAAATTTTATCCTTTTCTTACCAATAACGTAATTAAAACAATATTCACATAGCAAAAAGTGTGAATTAATTGGTGTTGTAGAGTTTTAGGAGCATTAGTGACTAAGGCCATATTGGTCTGTGTGTTCTGGATGAAAAACCGAGGTTCCGGCAGAAACAACCATATTACCCTAGCCTGAGACTGGCTAACTCAGCCACGTTGTGAAAAGCCCATAAAAATTCCTCGAACCCAGGTCTTTTCCATCCGATGTGGGGAGGACAGCGAGCCTACCAATTGTGCTACACACGAGGGCGTGAATTAAATTTGTTCCTATTGGTCCTGGACTATTTGGAGCAATTCTTTTCCGGTTGAACTTTGAGTTCGAACCAACAGTGCAGAACTCCAAAACATTTCTCTATTCTTATTAAGAAAAACTAGCGACAGCCTTAAGGTAAGATGGGAATTGACTAACTGCCATGGCAATCACGCAGTATATAGCGGATCGATTATTTTTGTAAATAAGACGATACTTTGAATAATGGCGTTACCATTCAGCTGTTTTCTCTTTGTGAGATATTCCTTAATCACTTAACGTTTATTGGATCATCATCGTTAGAAAATACTGAAAAATATCTACAATTTGTTTTTAACCTTCTTCGTATCAAAAACATTCCACCGCTATCTCAATGAATCTTCTATTTGACCATTAGCTTTATTGTTAAGGATGAATACTTGGACAGTATTATGATAAAAAGAAACTGGAATATTAATTCTCCTTTTGACAGAACTCTGTTTAGCTTTCCGAATCTTTTATCTATCAATAACCCACGCACTTTCCTCGACCCATTAATACCTCGATCCATCCTTCGCAGACGCTCTTTGAAGAGAAATGAAAGTATCGACATCACGGTTCAGCGAGCCCCTGAGATTTAAAGACCCTTCGTGTTGGTAAACATATTGTTATGCGTATAAATGCGAAGAACAACAAAGAAGTCCACTTTGCTCGCTCGATGATATAAATGTCTGCAACATCCATATTAATCTCTACAACCACGATATGTCATCCGTTTTCGCAACTGAATTTACGATGGTGATAAAACACGGACAACAAAGGAAGCGTTTCTTCTTAATTGCGATAGCGAAGGAAGAACTAAGAAAAATTTCTTATAGGAAATCTCATGAAGTTTCCAAGAACACCCCATTATTAAGATATCTCTCTCTCGCAGTCAGCATGACCCGTACTAGCGGGGTGCATTAAGCTACTGACACTATTAAATGGATGAGGCACGAAGAATTCAAGAAGTCCACCATCTGCGGTGCACCAAGCCCTAGGCCGCGCACACAATTACTCATTGTGCACTGATCATGATTCTCGATAATAATGATTCTGACGTAATGACCACGACTTCATTCAAATTCCCACTACGGGGTAGGACTGTTCCATCTCCCCCCTTCGGCTGCTGATGTCTTAATGAGTGATTATCTTCCCTTGGGAGATGACAGAACATTAGTCTTACCTGTCCATAAGATAATCATTATATTAATACGATGGCCAATGCGAGCTTAACCCTTATTATCGAGGCGTACATTTTTCTTAAGATCAGCTGAGGAACACTTAAGAAAACGCATACAGTAATGTTTAGATATTCACCTGAGAATTTGTACTTTTAGCTCATTATTACGTCATCAAAGTTTTGCGTCTAAGTTTGATTATATTAATTTATACAGGGTGGTTATAAAGTCATATCCTACTTTTAAAAATGGCTTCTGCATTATAGGTAGAATTTTTAAACAATAAAAATTATTTTTCGAACTTTGACCACCAGGAGACTCCCTGAGTGATTAATTTAAAAATATAGCCCAATCTCCAAGTGTCCACCATTATTTTCTAATCAGGAATCGTGTTCTCGGCCGTTACCTTCAAAAGTTTTGATGGAATGATCACTACCTCCGATAGATTGCCCCATGATCAAACGCCTGTTGGAGTTAGGTTGGAGGATGTGGAAGATGGTGAATGATAATACGCCGTTCTACAAACCTTACTCGAATCAGCTGTTTGGCATTTTTGTCAATATGGGGTGTAGTCCCCATCCTACAAAAAATTATCCTTCCATGTAAATCATGTTCATCAATCTGGATAATTTTGATTCCCAATAGGCCTAAGACATCGTGTGCCATCGGATGTGTAACAAAATTACACGTTATTGGTCCCTTTCCTTTTCAAAGAAAAAGGAGGCAAATAATAGCTATGGAATGATTCCTCAACATGAACACGAGGGATTTGTATACTCGTTCAGCCATTTGTGCCTACCATAGGTCCATCAAGGAGAAAGTGCGCCTAGCCCGTCCATAGGATGTTAAATAACCATTCTGAATCCTCCTGTTGCGCAAAATCCCGAATTATCATTGGAATCACGACGGCTTTGACAATCTTGAAGCTCCAATTGATTCAAATATTTGATTTTACGGGGAAGCAGGTTGAGGCCTACCTTCATGTGCCATGCTCCAGGAAATACCAGTCACGCGAGATGTGAGCACTAGGAATCTCAATGAATTTGATCGATTTTACCTCATTGCTTCTTCTGATGCTGATGGACAACAGTAGCCCTCTTCTAAACACATTACAATATTTAATACGGTTCTTCTAGAACAAGAACACTTTCAGACAATTTTCTGTCTTTGATAGAAAGATGCAACTATCGCCATTCTTGTAATAAAGTTTTAATTAAAGTGCTTTATCTTTACATCGAAGAATCGCTTATCCCCTGGTAGTCAAATTTCGAAATATTTTATTATTTAAAAAATCCGGATACAAGTGATGATTGGATGGACCAACGTTCCACTTGAAGACACTTTTCCAATTCTTTTTGTTTTTCTCTTTGTAGTATGTCTCGGTGCTCTCTCCACTACTGCCGCCTTGTTCCTCTCGCCAGTCATCGTGTCAATATGTCGAAGAAGGAGCACTCGTCTTTTAGCCGTCCTAGGAGGTCTTGTCACAGCATTAGGGTGCCTTTTCACATCATTCGCGTCTCAGTTCCACCAGCTCTACTTAAGCTACGGGGTGTTCGTTGGCTGCGGTGTTGGACTGACTCGCGATACTTCGTTCATCATGGTGGGCCAG
The DNA here is from genome assembly GCF_048544385.1 of Mastigoproctus giganteus. Taxonomy (NCBI): domain Eukaryota; kingdom Metazoa; phylum Arthropoda; class Arachnida; order Uropygi; family Thelyphonidae; genus Mastigoproctus; species Mastigoproctus giganteus. The sequence continues at coordinate 182,104,347 of NC_143575.1, read as the reverse complement.
TACTTCAAGAAGAAGCGGGAGTTGGTCGAAATTATTGTTTTGGCAGGAACTGGAATAGGAATGTCTGTGATGCCTCTTATCACCACCCAAAGTATCAGGTACGTATTTACAACTACTCTCCCGGGAGGGAAAGCTTTAGGATTTTTCCGATAATTGCTCACCACACAATAAGAATTTATTGTGTGGTAAGTTGTAATCTTCTGTTTATTATTTTGTTCAAAGGATAGCTTAATAAATCCAGAGTAATTCAGGAATTTTTACGTTTATTTAGCATCGAATTTCATACCCAAAAAAACTAATCGCATAACGTGTTGATCCTTTACAAATTATCCACGAAGACGTGATCAAATAATCCTGATTTCGCAGAATATAATTTTTGTTTCCGACTATCAGTCCCCTCGTGAAATCCATTAAGTCAAGTATGAGTTACGAACTAAAATAAGGAATTTCAACGTCCCAGCTTGTGGATACCACACCCTATCGTTTCACTTCGGTGCATGAATACATGCATTATCCTCCTGCAACTCTGCACTTTATTACAAACTGTAATTAAGCTTAAAATCTCCCGAAGCATTTCTCCATCAGTGGGCGGGATACTACAACCTCCATCTCAATTTTTGGGCCGAGTTTAAGACATTGACTGACATTCTTGGACCAGTTGCAGCATTTGGATGACAGAGGAAAATACTTTAAACGTATCTTAAGATTCTGTTTGGGAACAGTACATGTTTTTTAGCTTTTAATATTTCAAATAGGGGAAACAGTTTTAGTTAAAAGCACGTGATACGTAAGACAAAGGCGCCTGTAGGTAATAAAACGCCCAGTTCCACTCAGCTAATGACCAACGCAATTTGACACCATTGTATAAGCATCCATAATAACGAGCGAACCGTTAAAGGCCAGTCAAAACGAGGGTTGTACAAAGATGACATGAAACCCGCTGGATATCGTGTTCTCCTTTATTATTTCAAGCGCCAGAATTAGAAGAGCGTTGTGTATCCTGTAGACTGGATTGAGTAATCGATTATTCAGACACGTTCGTGCTTTATGCAATAGTCGAAGTCATGGATCTCGTCAGATTATAATTTAATTACTGGTTATAATTAGCGCGTTTCAGGAACCACCTTTCATGTATGCATATGCGTGTGACGAAGCCATCAATAATTTTTATTTTTCCTCGTTCCTGCCTTGTATTTAAGCACAGCAAAGTCCAAGTCGTGATGCAATCTAATCAGAAATTACAGTTACCACAGTACAGGTTGATTGCATTAATTGGTCACGACTTCCAGGGTGTCCGGTCGTTACTTTTAGCTAATTGCATTTCATTATAAAAGAACAGAACGTATTAATTCTCTCGGGAACTAACTGTAACCCCCCCTGGACAACAACGGACCAAGCCCAAATAATTTTAAAATGACATCACGTAGGTACAGATATAAGATTTTCCTTTTTCACCAATAAATAATTCCCCTCTCCTGAATATTGACACTTCTTCTCTATCAAGCTCTTCAATAATTATTGTATTAATCCGAAACCGAATCTTAACCTATCAGTTACAGTTCGTTTTAAGTGCAATACTACTCAGTTTCGATCAACCATGTATGGGGTAACTATCCTTAACCTTGTCTCGGAGAAGTGTTTTATAAATTATGCTTTAAAGAACAAGACAGAGTTCTTTATTGATTCAAATACCACCGCAGACATCTACCGTTTCACAGAGAACCCCCAAGTGGAAGCCATCTACAAAGCAAACACAGTGCTCTCAAACATTTATCCTTGTAATGGTTTTGGAAAGAATTTGAACATCAGAAAACAGTTTGCCTTTCAAAGACATCGCTACTCTCTTCTCCAGAACAAACCACTCGAAAATGACAAGGGAGAGCTTCATTATCAGTCCGCCTACCCGCTGGCTTCTCATCTTACAAGGCTGGCTGATTGCTTGCCAATCACTTGAACGTGATCGTAATGCTGTGGAGGAGCATGTGGTATAGAGCAGACATTTTAGATGCTTCTGGGGGCATTTTCTTTTATCACTTATCGTAGGCATTCTATTGATAAAATCGGCCTCCTTCAGATCACAATTCTTTAATCAAGTTAATGACGTCTTAAAAATATTCTATATAAAATTAAGGAAATAAATTTTCTTTTCTTGTAGAATATCATGCATATATTTAAAATAAAAATTTGTAAATTGTTTCATACTCATCCAGTGTTTCTAAATTATACCCATATCTTATTGTTCAAAACCTATTAGGATTTCCACAAATTTTCCCAACTTTCATTATTTATTTTTTTTAATGAAAACCCCAAACACGAAAGATATCAAGATCTCCCCAAGAGATGGGGAAGGAGGGGATGCTGGAAACTTTGCTCTGTAGACCAAATATGGGTTTCACCACTTGAAGCCTCCAATAAGCAAAGTGGTGGTATTGCACAGGTTGATGGAGGTCATCATGGACTCCCTCACGTCCAGATTCTACCTCCGCATTGTTTAGGATCATGTCCAAGCATTTTGTGTGCTCCCCTGGCCGCCAACTTCCCCCATCGAAGATTTGTGGAACACAGCATTCGCCAGGTTACGACTTCGGAACGTCCTTCTGTCCAGCTGAGAACGCCTTCTGCGTTCTCGTGGAGTCATGCCACGCCAAAAGGGGCCTAATTCTTTTGGACAGAGTCATAATATTTTGGATCATGAGTGTAAGCCTGCCTCCTTGCATCATTTGCCACTCCGAAAAGTTTTAGGAGAACCAAACAAATCAACAATTACATAATTATAAACCCGTTTTCTTGAAATAGATTACAGTTCGTGATACGCACACTAATAAAAAAAAGATATAATCGAATATGATGAGAAGATTCCGTGTATTCAAGAAGTTTGACATTTTCAGTGTTTATTATAAATTTTGATAATTACATAATCTAAAAGTAAAAGAATTAATACATTTTAAATTAATGATATTTGAGTTTCGCAATTTTAAATTGCTTGCAGCATGTCAAGATGAATGATTCCCTTACCTATAACGATCCCACTATTACGAGGAAACTGTCGAGTATATAACTTGACTTGCGCGCGCTGTTCATGCGGTCCACGGTAGCACATTTGTAGCGTGCTTGTTCGCCGAGTGGAAGGGTCTGGGTTCGAATCCAGCAGAAGGTATTTAGGAAGTTTTCCTACCTTCTTCCACTCGGCGCTGAGTTAGTCGATCTCAGGCCGTGGAGTGAGGTTTCCTCCGGGTACTCCGGTTTCCCCTCACAGACCTAAAATCGACCGCAGAACACATATGAGGTTACAGACCACTACACTTCGCGTTTCTTGAAATTTCAATGCCCCGTTTAAGGGGGATTGAACTTTCAAGTTTCTCCTACGGGAGCTACCCCCGCCCGGGAGAGGGTAGTTCCTTACTCCTCCCAGAAAATGTTTAACTAGTTTATTCTTGATTCAAACATATGTTAGAATAACCCTATATGAAAAGATGGTGGATGTTTATTATTATAGTTGTTTTAATTACATAACCTGAGAGTAAAAGAATTAATGCATTTTAATCAAATTTAAATTCATTTGTCTTGATTGGTTCTTTGCTATTTTATCTATAGCTGATCGATAGTCACCGTAATTATCTATATATTAGCCGTTTTCTTGAAACGGCCAGTTGTGTAGTACAAACGAGAATAGTTCAACATTCACTCCATAGATGGAGCCACAGAAAGATGTTAACTGTTAAACAAACAGTTGTCTAAGTTGATAAAACATTTTTTTCTTATTAACAATTTGCACAATCGTGTCCTTTGTTTCGAAAAAAATAATAATAGGACAGCTGCAGAAACTCTGCTAGCAAGTGGGAAATTTTCGCAAAGGGTTCAGTGAACTGCAGCCCTTGCATACGATAGGCCTAACCGATCTGGTCTCAAATTGAAATCTCCTATTTCTTCGTAGGTGTGCAGGAACGTGGGAAAATATAAAAATTCCGAATTGTTTTATTTTACAAAACGGGCCAATTTTCTCTACTAGCGCTGCCTACCTTAAAAGAAAGAACCGATCGTTAGGATTCCATTGCACTGCTCACTATATCCCCACGTTGCACACGCGAGCTCATCATTTTATCGTTATTTAAAGATTTAGAAGTATGTCACAGTCAGGAGGAGAAATAAGATGGCCACGTGGCCGCTGCCACGCTACTCTGACTGGTGGTGTTGAACGTACCTTGCCGCAAAGAAAGACACTCTTTTGTGCTCCTGCAAATGCATCCAGGATTGAGGACCACAAAAAACATGGACTACATTTCTTTAGGACAGCTAGAAAAAAACTCTGCTACCAATTGCGAAAATTTCGCAACGCGAAGAGCTAGTATTTGAATTATGTTACATCTACAATTCTCGTGGAGAATATTTCATGAAAACTATTTCTGAGAAGGAGTAAAGACTATCACTCAACCTTTGTCAGCCCACCCATTATAACCTTTAATACTTTTCTTCGCTCTAATTAATTTGACCAGCTCTGCTTTCATCCATCTTGGAATCCTCGTGCTCGTAAATCGTGTTTAGTGTTATTCAGTTCGAATCTTTTCATAACATCAATAAAGTGTATAAAATCTAAAGTAACCTCACTTTTGTAGATGGCAGAGTTTGTCAGCTGACAACCAAAATTATGGCACTAATGTACTGTACTGTGGATTGGTGTAGCCAGTTTTGCGAGGGTTAACGGTTAGGTTTTCCTCCTCACTGATTAAGGGCTGCGTCTATTGAGCAGATAAGCTCTGATACCAAAATTCCTCAACTTAGTCAAAGATTATTATGCGAATACTACTCTTCAATTGTTATTGTTGTGTTTATAATGTCCAGACTTTTCGAATGATGTATCTTTGTAGATGCAAAACTCAAAGCCAATGTCGTGAACAAACATATTCCAGAACAGCTCTGAAAATGTGTAATAGATTGTTAAATAAATTGTAATATAACTGTAGGATTTGTCCCTTCTACCCCTTAAACTAGGGAAGGGACGTGGATGCGCATTTTTTTTCCCAAAATAAACTTAGCAGAAAATGCCTTGTGATTTAAAGGAAATACCCTCTCATTTTAACAGAGATATAACTGCACTAATGAGCCTTCATTTGTTTTTTCACAAAAAAACTCTGTTACCTTACTTTTCAAACAGCCCCCGAAACTATATTAACAGTAACATCGTACGATTCAATTTTTACTGAAGATTATTTCAATACGAAGCATCATTGGAGTGTCATTTGGTAGTTTGAACTCCTTAAATGTATCTATAACTAGGACCCAATCGACGTATTGAATTCAGTTGAGTTTACTAAATCAAGCCATTAAGGATTAACCATCGCATTGCCTTCTTTATTTGCAGAAGCCTCGGTTGGAGAATTGGTTTGCAGACGGTCACAGGCCTCGTGTTCCTCACCTTCGTCCTTGGTATCTTCTACCGACCAGCGTCTCTGTACCACCCCCAGAGGCGAGCCATTTTACACATTAAGAGCTTACAGAAGCGTTCAAAGGCCAAGGATAAAAACACCTCCACAGAAAAGCCGCCGTTTTTCGATTTTGGTGTTCTCAAGTCCCGGACTGTACAGATACTCGTGGCAGGGACAGCTCTTGCAGCGTTTGGTATCAACACCCCCTTGATGTTACTGGTAAGTTATCCCCCCCCCCCTTTTTTTCATTTCATGACACTGTCACAATTATGCGTAATGGATTTTAATTGAAAGTTCTTTGATCGCAAGATTCCGGGTCAAAGGTTAAAGGTGAGAGAAAACAAATTTTGTATTCGCAGCACTCGCGCACTTAATTGTAAAAGGGATGGAGAAAAGCGAAGGAGTTAATTTAACCTCGTACGACATCGCTGACCCGTTCTCGTAAAGCCTCGTAACCCAAATGTTTACGGTCCATCCTCTTCTCGGATAATTCCTCCAGTCGGGAAGAGGACCCGCACGTGTGCGAGTACCACATCGCTCCTTAATTAAGCTTCACACCTGCCAGTCGGACTGACGGCTGCAATCTGTGACCCCTCGGAAGCATTCGGTCGTTTATTACCGATGTCCCGGAGTGGTTTTCATAACTTCATTAACGTTCGTAATGGTCACGTTTCGAAGGGGACGATTAAAAGCGGGAGGTCATATCAGAGGAAGCGGGGACGGACAGAGCAGCGTTTCTTCTTAATTAATCGTCTCTCTCGTGCGCGATAACCCCCGCTTTATTAGACCGATGCTGTCCACAATAATCTGAAATCGAGTGAGATAATTTAATGCAGAGGCACGTGATCACCGAATGCATTGTTGTAGATGTATTGTTGCCATTTGCGTCTGCCAGCGCGTGCAAAATCCTGCTGGCCTGTCTCGTGACTTTTTTTTAAATGTTGATTATTTATTAATCATCAGCTAAAAAAAAAAAAAATCGAAATTAAAGTGAAAAGCAGTCAGCGGAGATTAAAAGCCTCGCAGTCATTAAAAATCAACACGTCCGAGTTAATACGAGTGCGCATACTTCCCATCATTCATTTCGCTCTAGTAAGCAAACGATTAATTAGTCCATTGCTTATTAAACGAAATGCATGATGGGAAGGTCTTCATTTTCTCATTCTTGGAATATTTAAATACCACCATCCCGACAAGAATAACTATCTTTGTCTTTTGGTCCGTTGCCTTGACGCTCACATCCTCATCGATCCTAATAAATTGGCCATCTACTATATACACAAAGATAATTCAAAAAATAGCTACAAATTAAACGTTAATCTTTTTTGTCCGCACGTGGATGAATAGTTTAGTTTTGTTTTTTTAATTCTAAAAGGAGTTAAAACATTCACTGATCGATAGAAGAATGAAGCAACGTTTACAAAAGATTACAGTTGTTAAAAAGTTGGCAAACAAATGTAGCAGATTTACAGCGTGTTGGTTAACTTTTTCCTATTTATATTATGACTCTCTTTAAAGGTGATTGATGTGTTGGTAACGATGAAAGCCTTCTGTTTCTAATACTGACTTCACCTATTTAAAAATTTAAAACTTCGTGACCACACCGATGAGGAATAAAAAATCGAAAACTTTTTAACAAAGTGATCATTCTGCTGGAAGATGGATTGTTAAGAGTAGGAGCTTAATGATCACGTGTCTCCACTTTTATCACGAGCAGGATGGTGTTGTTGATATGGAGTGAAGTGTCAAGAGGGCCGGCTGTAGAAGAATATCGTGCTGGGAGAAATAGCGCTTGATTACAAGATATCATTTCTGCTTTGTTTACTAAAATTAAAACTAAACACGTTTTTGAATGATCGCCAACGAATTAAGTTCCTTTGCGATTGCCACACCTCCAACCGGTGCTTGACTTAGTCCATTAGAGCTTTCTTAAATCACTAGACACTGTAGAAACGTTTCTTTTTTTGTACCTTCAGTTTCTTCTCCGATTTATTTTCAGGTGATTCATTGTGCGAGTATTGATTACGAATTTAATACAAAAGAAACTTAATTGAATTTTCCGTTGTAGTGATTTCAATAATTGTTATGTCCATTGAGTGACAGCCATGCAGATTACAAGACATCGGACTATACTTGAACTGCAAGCAAATACACCGCTCGACAAAATTAACAGAACACGTAGAAAACGTGGTGTACCTCGTGCAATTTGCGATGAAGCAGGACAAAATTTGGTATGGTAGGGTACCATAGAATAACGGTGAAATAACGGGACAGCGAGAAACTTCGGGTAGGTATAAGGGCATTTTTAGGTGTTGTATAAGAATTACCAAAAAGGTTACATTGCAGAAGTCGATACAAGATGATCGAAAATATGGTCACATGACATCAGTACGGCGTATGATCCTTTCCAACGGCCTGACAAAGGTGAACCATACTCAATATACGGGTGTCTATTAAGGTTCTGTAACAACAAATACAATTCTTCCACCAGATCAGACTGTCGGCGTGCAATGCGATGCCCAATGGCGTCCCACACATGTTCTATCCGATTTAAGTCTGTTGATCGTGCTGACCACGGCAGCCGTTGGACATTGCCAGTTTCAAGATATTCCCCCACCACATGAGCTCTAGGTGCAGGTGTTGTTGTTATGCATGAAAGGAAAATCTGAGCCAACCGCACCCAGGGATCAAGAATCTGTTCTCGGTACCTCCGCGAGTTACGATAACCCTATAAAAAACATGAAGAGGGGTGCGGCCGTTGATCAGTATTCCGCCACACGAGAACACCGCCTACACCGCAAGTGTCCCTTTCTCTAATGTTGGAGGGATGGTACCACGTTCCTCGTTGACTCCAGATGAAATAACGTAGACTAAAACGGGACTCATCAGAGAATATAACTGTACGCCATTTGCAGGGCTACAAGTCACATGTTCATGGCATCAGTTTCGACAAGCTGTAAGGTGGTTTGGGGTTCCCGGGATACAAACCACTGACTTCCTTGCGTACAGTCCGGTTGGAAAAGTGGCCGCGTTTCCAACCGGACTGTGTGGCCGCAGCAACCTCAAGAGACAGTTGATGACCTTGGGCGTCGCAGGGCATCGTTGCGTTCTGTCTTGCTGTTAGAGCCAGATAGCGGGCTCTTCTGGTTTACATAGCCTTAGGGCCACTCTGGCCAGCTCTTCTTGTAATGGTTCCTCTCTCCTGAAACTGCTTCCATAGTGCCGAAACTGCGTGACACATTAATCCAACGTGCCGCAACTGCCCGGCTTAAAGTTGTCCAACAGACCTGCCATCTCAAGGAATCGTCTAAAAAAAGACGATGACCTGCTACCCTGAATACTAGAGATGTGGCTATCCCACTGAGCAAGCCAAAAAACGGGATGAATGAAGTGATTCAGTGACAACCCGTGTTTTTTATAAGCATGAATAATTTGCGTTTCTGTAAAGTGGTAAATCGATTTCTATTGAACACGTTATACCAAATATTCGCCTTCGGTGACACTGTTCACAATAAAATACTGTATTCATAAAAAACATTTTGTTCTGGTAATTTTGTCGAACGGTGTATATTATATGAAAAATACGTAACATTCTCTCTTTCACGAATTTTAATATTAAAAATATACTCAAAAACAAATATTCCTTTACTTTACCTAACATTGCGTCGTATAAATACTCGCCCTAGGACTTAACACACCCAACCCAGAGATTCTACCATCGTCGGAAGCATGTGTGAAAGTCCATGTTTCACCAAGCTTGAAACAAAACTTTACGCAATGCAACATTAGATGAAGTACGAGAAAGAAAAACAGAGATTTACTTTTTGCAGTCATCCTAAATAAATATAAATGTCAGGGCTGCTCTAATTAGGCAATTCTCTGAGATGGCATGCATTTGTAAGAGTAAAGTGGACAAATCCAGCTTGGATGTTAGTTAAACGTTGACCCCAGTGTGGTAAGCAGGGTATAAAGATAATTTCAGGAAACAGAAAATACATAACGAAGACCTGTCTAAGGTCATCTCAGGGTTATTTCTTCGCAAAAAAAAAGTTACTGTTTTGGCATCGTAACACTATCTTCCACATAACTGGAAATTTCCTGTGCCATGGGACTGGTTATTTTGTGGAAAGCATCCAGTCCATCTTGTGCAAGACAATCCACAATCAGCAATTGTCGGGAGATTGCTATAACCTTCGTAATGTCATGAAGGAACACATCTGGAGGAATGGCGCCATGGATAGGATTATTATTATCAATGTTAAATCTTAAAGAACAAGGATTCGATGGTTAATACCTTGATTGGACTATGATGACATCATATGGGGATAGACCAACGCCTTTAGTAATATATTTCATATTCCAAAGAGAAAGCAAATCTGGTTTAGTTAAATGATACATCAACAGTCGTAAACAAAAGGACATGAGCACTTTAAAGTAATTACTCAACGCTAAAAACAAAACTCATTTGATTGGACTCCTCTTTCAGAAATTACATAATTCAGAACGTTTACGGGCGCCTCCGTAGCCAGGTGGGAAGGAGCAGCAGTGCGTAGCACACGCTTCTTGATTAGACCGGGGTTCGAGCCCGTCACCACCAAATACGGAGGATGCGGAAAGGTCAGGGAATGACTACCGCATATTCCCGGAGCAATATGGCCTTAGTTGCTAATGCTCCTAAAAACCAAATAACAAACAAACAAACAAACAAACAGAACGTTTACGACCTTTCTGAACTTCGTTACAGGGACGTCGACATTGTCTCCACCGATTGCAAGATGAGAACAAAATCTTACCGACTCAAAGACGACTGGTATTTGTTTGAAAGTATTCTTTCAACCTTTCGCCCAAATGGAGCTCGTAATCCGGCCCCCTCTGCCCCCTCACACTCTCGCACTGTCAGGAAATGAACTCCGTGTTCGCTATTGTGATGTGTCTCCGTTCCTTTTTTTTTACTCGCTCAACGAAAGCGTTTCACTCCATCTGATTAGCTACTCTCAAACCCCGACTCTCGCTTCAACAGACCTCTGCTTTCGTAAAGGTTTATGGGACCCTTCACGTGATCTACTCGAATCGCAACAAATTGTACGGATGACCAAAGAACTCACAATAAAACTTTCCTCTTTCTTTGGTCTGTCTGGATCGGAATAAGTCTTTGAAGATTGGCAACTGCTAATTGTCACTCCTTAGATCACTGGCGGTATTGAAATTATCTTCTTAAAATCAATAATCCCACGATGTCTTTTCAAAACCAAATGTCTTTACTGTGACAAAGATATGATTTTCTTCGTATTCAATAAGTCCAGCGTGTAAACAAAGCCAGAGAATTACTATTTATCTTCTCATGTTCTCCACGCACATCATGCTCCCCTCCGTCGCGGTTGACATTGCTGTCAGCGGGGATAATTTTCACTTCAACGTCATCCAAACTGTCATCCTGTTTGTACGCCTTTGTCAGCAGTTCCCATTCTCAATAACATTCTCTTCCATCCAACCCCCAACATGAAAAATAACTCCAAATTGAATGAAAACAATAGCCCGAAATTGATTCCTACCAAGTTTTAAAAAAACGGCATAATATTTTCACAACCGTTAGCTATCCCGACATCGTGGAGTGTTTTTAATATTTTGGTTCGTCCTTTCTTTGGAAGAATTCTATCACACGCTGGATGTTTACTTTGGAAACACAAATGTATATTTTGTTTATACAAACTCCTGTCTATATTCAGAAAGATCGGATTATCTTTTCAAAGATGGGTAAAGTCAATAAAATAAGGCGAATCTTCAGCTTTAGAAACAATTTATTCCAGAGACGAAAGTTTTATCTTTGATTTCTTTTTAAAAACTAAAAACTTTTAAAGCCCTATTTAAAAACTATTTTTGAAAACAATATCTATCCCTCAACAGTTCTAATACTGAATTTCTTTTTTACCCCCAACAGATCTACCAAGGCAGGAAAGAAGGACTAGATTACAACTCCTTGTTGCTCCTCCAGGTGTTCCTAGGACTCGCCTACTTGGTTGGGAGTGGCTGTTTCGGTTTTATTGTCGTTAAAAACAGCGTTCAGTGTTTGATCGCGCGTCAGTATCTGTGTCAGGCAGCATCCTTTATGATCAGCACCTCTCTGCTCGCGTTCACCACTCTCGAAGAATACCACGGCTACCTGTTGTTTATCTGGATCTACGGCATTTTCTACGGAGGGTATCAGTACTCGTTGAGGATGTTTACCTTTGAAAAAGTAAGAGCAAGGAATTTTGCCAAGGCCTGGGGTTACGTACAATGGTCTCAGGCTATTCCAAACCTCATAGGGATTCCCGTCACTGGTAAGAATCCTTTCATTATTCGAAAATTATTACAGATTAGATATTTCTAAATTTGAAACAGTTTTTTTTTTTATTATTTTAACGGAATTTTCCAACAACCATCAAGATTAAATCAAGAATTGAGACACGCAAATTATGCATTCGCAATATTTTTATTAATAATCGCGGCATCAAGCCTTAAACTCAAAAACTATTGAGTAGCAGTTTCATTTCAAATATATTAGGGCAAACTTCGAAGATGGGTTTGGTCTGGGTGATCGTTCTCTGTGGACAATCAATCAATCTGGGAGGTATTGTAGAAAAATAAAAGCTGAAAGTTTTCCCAATTTCTGCGATTCTTGTAATACCATCTTAATACGAAACAGCCGGCCATCAACTTTACTCCTTAACTCTATTTGTCAAAATGTTTTTAAAATCTGCGATCCTTCAACAGAGTTTAATGAATTGGTAGAACGGACAGATAGAAGACTTCTGCAGCATCAGGACTCATTACTGTCCTATTACTCACCTATACAGCCCTCCGTGTCAGCATGGTGGCTACTTCAATTGCATTATGTCCAGTATAAAAATTTCTGTACCCAATTACAGTCACGTGACTTCAGGAAATTCTAAGCGGACTTTAAGTAGTGGCCAAGTTAGTCGGTCTCCGTGAGGGAGTTGGAGGTTTTATCCTGATACCATCAGGTTTTCATTCAGCAAAATAAACAAATTACCCATCATTAATATTATTGATGACAATTGTTTTAAACTTTGGTGTATTCAACCCATTACATTTCATAATCAGAACTGTTCTTTCCCCCGCAGGTTACATCAACGAACTCTACGGAGACAAGACGGGATTCTACCTCTCATCAGCGTTCACCTTCCTGGGCACCATGACCCTCTTCTTGATCGACGTCCACAAGTGGAACCTGCAACGGAAAAAGAGCGACATGATCTCCGACGAGAGGCGATGCTCCGACTCGTGCCCCGACCGCAACTTCAGCCGCAGGTCGTCCCTCCAGGAGTCTTTCTTCGACCGCCACACATCTCTGGCGCATCTTCAGCAGCAGCGGAGTCTGACCTTCGGAAACTACGCCGACCTCCGCCGTCAGGAGCTGACGTGCATATCGGAGGAGGTGATGATGGATAACTTTCTCGAAGACTTCGTCGACGACTGCATCACCTCGTGCAACAAGGAGGAGAAGTTCCTGATGCTGAGCGAATACGAAAATAACCTCAACAAAACCGAGGAGATCACGGGCGACAGCGGCAGGATACCCATCCGTAAGACGGCGATGATGTTCGCCGCTCCGAAACTGGAGCAGTGTCCGAACTGCAGGCGGTGCATGACGGTGCCGCTAGAGGGCAGCATCGATCAGGGCTGTCCGAATGATTCGCCTCTGTTTCGATCGTCGATGAAACAACCGTCAAAACCCGCATGCAGCGTTGACGTAATCGAAGAGGTGACGACTTCATTATAAATTAGTGAATCGTTCCATAATGAAGAAACCGCCGGTGTTTTAGTGTAATGCAGTTCGTTAGAGTGTCAAAAGAGGGCGCCACCCCCTTCTGTACTAATTCTTTATAGTCGATACTTTTGTCTTTCATTTGCACTGGAGTTTTTAAACACGAACTGTATTTTCGGTGCATTCAGAGAATCGTTTTGTAACCTTAAAATATTTCAGACGAGAATCTCTTATCGAATGCTGAACTTGTGGCCCGTGTGTACAGTTGTATTATGACATAATTAGCAGTAAGCAAATAAAATTCCCACTGCATTTGTCAATAATTTATTCATTTCCCTTTTAATCCCCATCCCTCTTTTTTTCTTTGTGAGATTTGTAAAATTCGATTTATATTTGAATTTGAAATGCTCCACTAAACAAAACAACGCCCAGTATCTTCACCAATAATTTAGGCTGATAATAGATACTATTTATTGGTCTAAACATTAATTTATTTCAGTAGAGCTTGAATTTTCTGGGAAGACGTTACGGGACTCGTCTCCTTAAAAATAACCATCTTTGGAGTGATGCGATCCAAGTCTTTAAAACTGTTAAATCGCAAATGGCATACTCTAATATAGGAATCCACAACCTTTTGCTGCCCATGAACATCGTTTGAAATATCTTGGAAGTGAAAACCCTACACCAGCTAACGTGGCCATCTTGTATGTCTAAATATGAAGTTCCAGTACACGCTGTTCAATAAAGAATGATCAATTTTTCATGAACAACCGTACTGCTTGCTATGTCTACCTGAGCTGTGGAATTTAAGACCAAGCCAAACTGGATCATACAGCAATTGCTCAGATGACTCGTGTGAACGTGACACGCGAGGAACGGTATGCTGCTGCCAAATTCTGTTTCCATCTGAAGTAAACATCAGCTGAAGCCTATGAAATGTTGAGGCTTATGGCGAATACGCTTCCATCTAGCACAGCTCGCAGATCGTTTAAAGATGGACGTGATTCAGCCACAAAATTCGGCAGTCCTGGAGCTCCAACTACTGCTTCTGTAATCGTCAGAGAAGATTACAGAAAGCACGCAAATGTGTTAATCATCCACCCTGCGATTTTTTTTATATTTCCAAAGTTAAAGAAAGAGCTGTGAGGAGAACATTTCCAGTCGTCAAAAGACGTTGTAGGAGGCAATTCTCGCACGCATGTAAAAAAAAAATGGCTTCCACCATGTTTTCGAAGAACAACAGAAACTTTGGAGTAAGTGCATTTCATTAAACAGGGAACTACTTTTAAAAAGACCACCAAAATATGGATAATTAATAAAGGTGTGTTATGAAAATAATTATGATCGTTCTTTAATGAACGGTCCTCGTAAAATTAGTCAGAAAGCCAGCCTGTGTTGGTATAAACACTTGTTCTTGAAGAGGCAATGAAATCATGTGAAATAAATTAAACCGCTTAAGCAACATCCTTCCCTTTCAGTAGCATTGCTTAAACGCCACGTCATTGAAACAATTTCTAAAATAGCTAGTAAGTTAGCCACCAGACTCTTCACTTCTTTGAAGAACTGTTTCTTAATATCGGTGCGTATTTCGTGGCAGATAAAGTATTGTTTTAGTGTGTCAATTTAACCTAAAAAAAAACGTCTTTTTCATTGTTTCCATTCCTTCATAAAGACTACAGGTACTACCAATCCATTCGTACTTAAAGGATGGATTTGAAGTATCTGTCCGATACTAAAACATTCAGCCTATGGTTAAGAGAGAAGCTGCAATTGCTGTTCATCATTTCCAATATCCACGCCCTCAATAATAATCTTTTATCACATACCTACAAACCGGACTCTTTTTCAAACTCTAACTCCATTTCAGAACAAATTATGCTCTTCACAGTCCATTCGGCGATGTTCCCTTCACAGGATTTTGAATTTTGAATGCCTATTATTGAATTATGGGTTGATATACGACTTTTGAAAGAGCTTATCAACTTCCATTCGGCATTAACAAACGGAAAATAAAAGAATATTTTCAGCCAGAGTGTTTTTGGTTCTCATGGTATTGATACTGACACAATGCTATTTGACCATCTTGTTAGGAAGAGGTCATGGAAACGTGCATTTTCTTGTTGTCACTGGAAGATTCTTACGGAGCTTTCACCCCTATCGCCGTTATCAGTGCATGCACCAAGACAACGACATAGTCCTTGGCTGAAAACCATCAAAATGCTGTGGGCCGGTGAGACTCAGGAGAAACAACGTTTACGAGTAGTCGCCAAGAACGTCCAATTTAATTCTTCGGACAAACTTCCATAGAATAAATTATATACTAATCAGGATGCACAATTCTTGGAGAACACATAGCCCATTCTTTTCAATGACGTCTTCTGAAACATGAGAGATGATATCCAGTGCACGTGAATGGATCTTAAACCCATCGAATTCTTCTTACGTGATTACGTAAAGCATTTATTGTACTGGTCTTCTTCAGGCGACACCCAATCAAATGAGAAATTACATAGACGCTTACTTTCCCTTGAAGAAGGCCCAGTTCAATATCATCAAGAATTCAATAAAATTAGACATAAGTTGATAACATAATTCGTACTCAAAATGGCCTCCTTATGTTCATTATTTGCATACGCATTCTTTCACAGTCCAATTCTCCTGAGTTCATTCTGCACTGCAATTCCAAAATAAACAGATTTTAAGCAAATATGTCACTTTATAATAATCTCATTTCATTGCGTTTTGTTTAGACAAAATAGTCAATTTAACCATGTACTCAAACAAGCTGAAGACAATTTATATTTTGATGATTGACTTGATCAGCGAATTCGTCTAACGTTTTGGAAGTATTTTAAATGATTCATTGGATATTTTAGGAAGGAAAGAAAGAAAACTGCCACCTCCGACTGGGATAGTACTCGTCCACACCACGGGGAAGGTGTGGACGAGTACCGAGAATCATCTCTCCAGGTGAATGATGCTTCTGGTTAGTCAGGAGGCCAGAACAGAACACACACAAACCTACATTAATCACATATATGTGATTAATGTAGGTTTGAAACCCTTTGAAACCCTTTCCCCTAAACATCAAAACCTGTATTTAGGGATAGGAAGCACAAATTTTAGAATGTAGTGTTTGTACAGCGGTGGACTTCGAATACCAAAATTGATAATTGAAATCCTAGCAGCTTACAAATTGAAAACTGAAATTTTTATTTTAATTATTAAAGCACAGAACCAGTGATGTGCACCACACCCTCCTCTGATTAAAGCTCCCTTGTCATCTTACCAATAATAGATGAAGTAAGAAAAGTAAACAGTCAGAGATGTGCAAAATTAATAGGAATCACTGTCGAGTTCAGTTGGTCTTAGCTGAAAGAATCGAATTAAAATTGCGAATATCGTACATATTCAACCAAAGGTTTCTGTTTTATTTATGATATCGTCCCGAAATTTTATGGTGGGTTATACAAGAGTAAAACTATAAGATGAAATGAATCTCTGAGAGGATTTTTTATTTAGACAGTCTCAAAACTTCCAGGTATATTCCATTATATTCCTTTAAAAGAGTATTAATTTATTCAACTCAAAAGGCAATAAAAGTCACTATATTTTGTAATAAATAATATGTAAAAGCTTAATTGTTCACAACACAGATTTTACCACATTAAACATAGGATGAGAGACAATAAAAGAGTGAAAAACTAAATATCGATGACTCAGACTATGGGTATTAATGCAACTCTTCCAAGGGAAGAAGGAATCATCAAGTTCATTAGAGTAGTAATGCATAATAAGCTGGATACAAAATCAGATTCATTTCAAAGATATTACCCTCTAAGGGTGGTGGGTCCCATTGGAATTCTTTGAAAACACCGAAAAACTCTGTTGGAGGTTCTGTCAGGTGCACAATACGGTTTCACTCAAGGCAAGGGAGGGGATGCTGCACTTGGGCAGCTAGTGACTCAATGCAGCAATCGCAAGAGCAATTAAGTATCTTCTTTGATTTTGCGGGGCGTTTGATACAAAATGGTGTTATGCGAGGCTAGATGCTCCCTCAGATTTATTCCATAATCAAGGATTACTGCAAGAACCCGAAAGTCATTGCTAAGTCTGCTTCTGGGTCAGTTACCAGTATTGTTCATAGGAGATGTCCACAAGGATCCGTATTTGGGCCTATCATGTGAGAACCTAGTTCTAAATGCCTGGCTGAAACGCAACTACATCATTGTAAATAAGGTAGCATACGTGGACTACCTGATTATGCTAGTGAAGAGTGACTCTCGATCACAGTTGGAAGAGCGTTGTTCTAATTGTGTTTTATCAGAGCTGCGATTTGCACAAACTCAAGTTTCAAAAACAAAGAGTGAAATCTTATTACCCAAGGGCCATTTATCAGTGACAAGGAACCCAAGGATCGTGCAGGGGGAACAATTTTCAATTAGTTAAAAGTAAAATATCTGGGAGAGTGATGATTGATAAGCAAATACACTGCATAATCCACATCCCAAACATTGCGGACAAAATTCGAAAGTTGGTGGGCATGATTGCTTGAATTACTAGGAAAGAATGAGGCATTGGAGTAAAGCATTGGCCTTATTTTATGACTGAATTTTTCTGTAAATTGTAAGATATGCATCACATATCTGGTTGAACTCAGCTTTTCAGAAATTCAATGTGTGAAAGCTCTTTTCAATTCAGCTATCTATTCTATTGAAGATGTGTATGATCTCTCGAACTGTGTCTATTGATGCATTATAAGTTTTGACAGGTCGTCTACCACTGGATTTACACTTGGTGTTTCTATCAATGAGTTGTCATCTAAGAAAGGGGATTCCATATAACTGTTTGTCACTTGAAATAGATTGTGATGCGAGTTACAAAGAGGAAAGGAAGCGTCTATGGACAGAATTAGTAAAACGGTGGCAAGAACGTTGGAGCAATTGCGTGAAAGGAGTGGATTTATCATTGGAATTCTTTTTTTCCAATGATAAATCCTAATGGTAAACAGCAAGCAACTTAGATTTATCATAATCTCTATATAACTTGTTTTTTGACTGGGCACGGTTCCTTTTTTTATTTTTTCAAAGTTAAGGGAATTTAGAAATTTCGAATCACCGAGCGTACTCTGTATACTTATGGATTCCCAGAAAATTGGAACCATCTTTTCTATGAATGTGTTGAGTATTGTGACTTGAGGGGAACAATTAATCGACGAAACTCCTAAACTCCAATCCCTTCTCCTGGATGTGAATAACTGCTGGTTAGTACAAAAGAAGATTTTTACACACTTCGAAATTTTGCAGTCCTACTCAGAAGGAGGATCTTGTTGCAGTTGGAGGAGGATTTAAGTTAAAACGGGCTTGAAAAGGTCGTGACATGCTACATTAGAACAGAATATTATTATGGTAGACGCAGGATGAGTGATACAGTTCTGATTATAGGTGGGAATCTACTCTGTGAACATTACAGCTTCTAAGAAACCTCAAGGTACATCCTCCAAATGCCTCTTCCACTAACAGGTGATTCAGAGCAGTTGTTGAGGAGGCAGTTTACACTTTTCAGGCAGGGTTGTATCGGAGAAATTTGGGCTCCAGTGGAGGGTTAGACGACCACAATGAGCTTGCTGGATTTCATTGTGGTTACTTCCTCGATGGATGATCTGTGATGCTGTGGTGTTATTGTAGTTCTATGGACTGTGTGTGGAGCTTCATTGAGGTGTTCCCCTTTACTGTAAACTGCTGTATCGTTGGGAGTGTTCAGGTTTGAGGAGGAAGTTGGTTTGGTTTTTTTGGTTTTATTGGCGCATCAGCTACTAAGGCTATAATGCGCCAAGACCACGTCATTTATAAAAAATTCTTTAAACTTTCAGTGACCTAATTAGTTAGGTCACTATGTCAAAATATATAACAAATATATAAAAGAAAAATGTAAAAATTTTATATAAGAGTAAAAATATTTATTGATTTTAAAAAGCTAAAAACAGCAGACACGTTGTCATTGTCACATAAAATCTGACTGAGTGTATATGGCTCAGTCAGATGGTTAAAAGCGGTATGACGGATATTGCTAAAATCTGAACATTCGATTAAAATGTGTCTAATTGATAAAACTGTACCACAAGACTCACACATAGGAGGGTCATCAGCCCTCAGCAAAAAAGAATGTGTCAGATGACTATGTCCTATGCGGGTCCGGGCAAGAACAACTTCCTCCTTACGATTCCTGCGCAGACTAGACTGCCACGGTTCAATTACAGGCTTTATTTGATATAATTTATTCGCAATCTGTCTATTCCACGAATCCTGCCATTGGGATTGTATTTTCTCGTGTATTATTTGCCTGTAGTCTGTATAGGGGACTAACATGCAGCGGTTATTATTGGGAACTGCTGATTTGGCTGCGGCGTCAGCCAAGTCATTTCCCCTAATCCCAATGTGGCTGGGAATCCAGCAGAAGCGGATATCATATTCACGTTCATGGAGAACGTGAATCTTCTGCTGAATGCTAGACAGAACTGGATGAGGATTATACCTCACAGATATTAAAGCCTGTAACATGCTATGCTAAGAGAGTCAGAATACAAAATGAACCGTTGGTATTGGTATTTACTAATATGATCCAAGGCTAACTCTACAGCGTGCAGCTCTGCAGTAAATATGCTGCATTCAGAGGGAATCTGCTCTGATATAGTGCTGTCTGTAAAGACAGCAGCAGATCCCACATATGATTCCGACTTCGAACCGTCTGTGTAGACTGGCGCGAAGTCAGAATATTCAGTTCGGTGTGCTGAATGAAGCTGCAGGTAGACACATGATGGCGTGTCCGACTTTCCCCAGTTTCTAAGCGACAAGTCGCATGCCGGAACACGAGCATGCCAGGGTGGAAAGGGTTGCTTTGATGTTTGGGCAACCTTGTCTACCTTGATATTAAGTTCTTTGAGTAGCTCTTGGAAACGAATACCAAAAGGACGATTGGCAGTCTTTCGAGTATTGTATAAATTTTCCCATCATGGCTCAAAAACGAATGGCCACGTAGGATGGTCTGGCAGGGATTTCAGTTTTAAGGCGTACTTTAGAGACAACTGCTTACGTCGAAGTGATAACGGTGGTTCGTTTGCTTCGACGTATAAGCTCTGGACAGGAGATGTGCGATATGCTCCAGTAGCAATACGTAGGGCCTGATGATGGACGGGGTCCAGCCATCGCAGGACACTGTCTCTGGCTGAGGAATATACCTGGGACCCATAATCTAATTTGGATCGCACAAGTGCATAGTAAAGCCGTAGAAGGGTGCATCGGTCTGCACCCCAAGATAAGGAGGAGAGCGAGCGAAGAATATTAAGCCCACGTGTGCACTTTGTGCGGAGTTGACGAATATGATCCAAAAAAGTTAGTTTTTTATCGAATATGAGTCCCAAGAATTTTGTGTTCGCTGCTACTGGAATAGCATTTTGTCCGAGCCTTAATTCAGGTTCAGGATGAAGATTACGCTTGCGACAAAAGTGTACGCAAACGGTCTTCTCCGGCGAGAACCTGAAGCCATTGGCAAGTGCCCAGGAATTCAGATTATCAATGGCTTTCTGCAGTTGTCTTTCTATAACCCGCATGTTGCACGACTGGCAAAAAATGCTAAAGTCATCAACATAGAGGGCACTGCTTACAGTTGGAGGAAGTTGTTCTGTGATGGAATTTATTTTTATGGCAAAAAGCGTAACACTTAATACTGATCCTTGTGGTACTCCCTCCTCTTGGCTAAAGGAGCGAGAGAGTGAGGATCCCATACGAACTTGGAACGATCGATTGGCTAAAAAGTTTTGAATAAAAAAGGGCAGATGCCCTCTTAGGCCTAGATTATGTAAGTCTTTTAAAATGCCAAATCTCCAAGTTGTGTCATACGCTTTCTCCATGTCAAAGAACACCGACACCAAGTGTTCCCGTTTTAGGAAAGCATCCCGGATGGATGCTTCCATTCTAATAAGATGGTCCAAAGTGGACCGGTTCCTTCGGAAGCCACACTGGATGCTGGAGAGAAGGTCATTTGATTCTAAATACCATATTAAACGAGAATTGACCATTCTCTCCAGGATTTTGCAGAGACAGCTAGTCAGAGCAATAGGACAATAGTTGGTGGTGACTTTTGGATCCTTTCCTGGCTTAGGGAAGGCAAGAACGATTGCCTTTCGCCAGGAGTCCGGAAACTGCCCTTCAGTAAAGATTCTGTTATACAGAAGGAGCAGACAATCCATAGATTTTGGTGAAAGATGTTTAATCATTTCATAATGGATGCCATCTGGTCCAACAGCACTTGCTTTGGAAAGAATGAGGGCTCTTTTCAGTTCCTCTATAGTGAATGCCCCGTTGTAGGGATAGAGGCCCTTGGTCTTAAAATTAAGTGCTTGTTTTTCTAGTTTATGTTTCAGGACCAGGAACTCTGGGGAATATGAAGATGTTGCAGAGATCTTTGAGGAGGAAAAGTTTACTTCTTCATTGTGACAATAATTCCTGATTTAAACTTCTACTTCCTGGAGTGGACTTCTCATTTTGAATCTTTGGAGATCATCACAAAAGCTGACTGGGACCGCATAGTAAATAAATAAAATCAAAAAGTCAGATTACGTGCTTAGGTTTCATGCCATCTCACATGATCACGAAGAAAGAAAGGAAGGGGATAAAAATCTTTACTGTAATTCAAGTTATTGAAAGAGCTTAATCTCCTTCGAACGGCTTAATCGCAAAGGAGAAAAAAAGAAATCCTCAAGTGCCGAAAAGGTTTCGTTATTATTCAGCTCCTGTTAGCGAGAAAGAGGTGTAGAGCGATACTTTTAGAAAGACCCGCCCTAGCCTGGAGAACTCTTTGGGCTCAAGTATTTAAATATAAAGGTAGAATAACGGGAAAATCCTGTCATTTTTGATGAACATGTAAGCTAGTTAACATGACGACGGAACAACCCCTTTGATGAATAATTGAAAGCCTATAAGAATCCGTCCACACTAATCGATTAATACAAGCTGACCTAACCCAGCGTGCCACCCGGTAAGATTTAAATTACAGCTTTTAATAGATTTTTAAAATAAAAACACCAAACTTTTAACAATGGCACTCCTAACATCACACATCCTTAAATATCTTCCAATACAGTCAAAAATATTTTATCGAATTCAAATATAGGAGTAAATATTTAGTTCTCTAATTTATATCACTTAATGCTGCAAAACTATTCAAGGAATATCTAAGAATAAAACGCCTAAAAGTGTAAATTTGATCACGTATACCAAAAGTAATAAAAACTCACATGGAACTGTGTTATCCATTACATTACTGATTCAACTGTTACCACAGCGCTTATAAAATCGTGATTGACAATATCAGTTATTTCAGCAAAGTACTCAATTACTAATTTTGATCGAATTCTGCTTAATATCATAAACGCGATTCATGGTTGGGATTTTTGGAATGCTTATATAATAGAGTCATTATTTCCTCATTAGAAATATTGATAGATGGAGAATCTTCAAAAACACATCTGAGTATTCACTTGCAAAAATTAATGCGCAATGTCCAATCTGAACACATTTTAGCCTGTACTTCTTGGGGGTACTGTATGAATCTTTCAATCCATATATCTTTAAAAATTAAGCGAAAGGAAAAAAGTTCAAAGCGTCTTTGATCGGAAAAAACAAACGTCAAACGGAATTGAGTCCATCTCACTAACATCTTCCTCTACGGGACAGATGAAGAGAGCGGGTGAAGATGTCCCAGTAGATGCGAGCAATTGTCAACCAGCTTGATGTTATCGCCAGAAGTATAGCGCACTTCCTGGAAAAGCAGATGGGGATTACACACAGTTGCAATGTATAAGAATTCGAAGTATATAGTGGCAGCACTAAACGGTTTATGAAAAACATCGGCAGATCTGGTAAATTCGAATATGCTAATCAGATCGCCAGCAAAACGATTTAATACATTGGGAAAACAAAGAAATTAAAGTCATATTGTTGGACATCCCCAATTGGGTTGGAAATGAGAGATTCCGGGGGAGGGGAATTAGTAGCGGGAAATTCCATGTCACTAATATCCTAAATGATGAATCCAAAATCATCACTAGAGATCTTTAATGAGAACCTGCCAACAGCTTCCGTTGAAATCGTGATATCAGTGTAACATCCTGATAAGTTTGAGAAGGGGAAATCTCTCTTGCCCCTTTTGGGCACGTCTCCTCAATACAGTATACAACGTTGAGGCAGTTCAAACACATCCAAGATTGTTTCAAGGCTGTTACTCGCCTTTTTAGTAAAGCGCACTGGTTCAAAGTTAATGGGTTCGGGGGTTGAAAAAACGATATGTTCTTGATGTTAAAATTTGGCCTCCTGGGACTATTTTGAGCCATTCATAAACAACAACCTGTCTTTGATAAACAAACCTAACTGTGGTATGGTTAACAAATTGTACCTCTTCGCAGAGGATTATGATTTCATCTTGTTCTACATTGGACAGCCACCTCAATTTTTTCCTAATCCTCATCTCATAAAAGTACATAGGGGGGGGGGGGGTTCTATCTGAATAGCATTAAATTTACTGGAACACAGGACAGCAAATCTAAGAAATAAGAAGTGATTCACTAAAAATGAAAGGTAAAAAACGGCTAAAAGGCTAGTAAAACTACTGCTCTGTGAGGCCTATGCCCAAATCGAATAACCCGAGGGAACTCATTCAAGCCAACATCCATCTGTTGCGCCCTCCTAAAGTTATTTATAAAGGCAATACAGTTTGATGTGGCTCAACATTGCTTCCGTTACTTACAGCCCCCTTCACTTGTACACAGTAATCAATGATGATCCACAACAACCTGCTGAATACCTTGCCACATACACTCAACAGTAAACTTCCATTTTACCATTGAGTCAGGGCATCATATTCCTTAATATAAAAGTTTATTACAGATTATTATATCACATATTCTCAGAAGATACTTTAACATAGTTTCAGATCTAGTGGATGTCACTGAAGCGGCCATCGGACCTAAGCACCTCTTAGTCATCCATAAAAATCTTAAGGCATGGACACAATTAGTAGGGAATACCTCTGAGAAGGGTCCGCAGGCGACACAGGGACCCTTCTTGGTCCATATCCGGACTTCATTTCTTATACATAATTTTTTTTTAAATCATGTTTTTTTTTTTTTTTTTAATCTCAAAGATTTTGGGATCTGATATCCAAATAGGCAGCATCCTGGTGAAGAAGGTTTCCTCCCACAAAGGCTTGGGCTTACGCGAGACGAAGGCCTAACTTTTTGGCGGCACTTTAATAGCATGAAGACCATAACCCATGCAGCTATGTGGAGGGGCAAAGATGCCTCTTTCGATCCCACTATATGCTTCTGCTATTTGGCCCAAGCACAGCTCAATAGACTATGAGCTCGAATACTGGATCCAGAGATGAATTAATTGCACGACCATTCGCAATCTGAAGATCGATTCTCCACTCCAACTTCACCCTAACCAGACGAATAATACAAATTACAGCTACAAATACTCTGCTAGCACAACTCATCATTAGATACCCACGCTTGGCGGGTCGACAACAAAGTCGCACGACATTACAGACACTTCGGACTACTGTCAATAATTTTTGAACGTTTCAAAAACAAGTTCCCATCCAACACCACATTGGACCTCAGTGCTCCAGGTTCTTGTCGGACACATAAATCTGCATTTAGAAGTCACCCGGCGAGGTCTCTTCCAATGTTTGGAGAAGCGCATCCCTACTAAGATAGCTGGTATTACGTTCGATTTTGCTAATAGTCCCAAGCAAGAAAGGAAGAGAATCGTGGAAAAGCTTACCCTCATCTAGCAGGAAAACTGGGATCATACAAATAAAGATCTCGTCACCAAGAAAGTTATCCATACAATTGCGTTCAAGAGTTCAAAGTCACCACCCTGGTACTAGCCAGGCTTGCAGGCAACCTTTCTCCTAACGGGACATGGGCCCTTCAAACTTAAGCCAACTACCCTAAGAATTTAAAACGACCCTCTATGTTCTCATGTGGAGCTGAAGACAGTTGGGATGACATCATGTACACAAATCCCTTATATGAAGACTTCCAGTTCAGGTTGTACTCTAAAATTCAAGACAATCCACAGCATAATGAACAACTGCTACTACGGGATGAGCGGGCGACTCTGTTGTCTTTTCTGAGTTCGCGCGGTCAGTCTTCAAGACTAGAAGAGCCAACCACCGAATAAATTCGCAGCGGATAACCAAACTAGGACAACCAAACCTCACATACCCTGCCTTACCATTAATATCCGGACACCCCTACATGGGTGAGGAAATAGGTTCTATGCATGCTACACGTCACAGAACCTGCTATAAATATGCACACTGGGCCTCGAACAGACAATTGCAAAAGTGGGTATGCAAGATGACACGGTCAACAGAATTGATCACCTCAACAAATGCTAGACGCCGATTAACATGGTGTAAGGAGAGCGAATCCTGGATTGAAGAGCAATGGAAAACAGTCCTATGGAGAGGCGAATCGAGGTTCGCACTCTACCAGTCTGATGGCCGTTCTTGGGTGTGGCGAATGCCAGGGGAGCAGTTCCTTCCTGATTGTATCCTCGAACAATGAAGTTTGGGGGAAGCAGCGTCATGGTATGGGGCTCCTTTCATGGTTTGGCTTCGGCTCATTAGTCATTATCGACAAAACCATGAATACTGTGCAACACCAGGACAACCTGGACAATTATGCATTTCCAACATTATGGCAATACTTCGGGGAAGGCCCATACCTGTATCAGCAAGACAACGCACCACGCCATACTGCTCGGGTCGTAACAGAGTGAGTTGAGGACATGGGTGTGGAAAAGTTGGATTGGCCAGCCCAGAATGCTGATCTGAACCCTATCGAGCATCTTTGGGATGTATTGGATCATCGGGTATGTGTCCGCCCAGATCGCCCAAAGAATAAAGCCGAACTGGTGGCTGCGTTAAAGGCCGAGTGGAGGAACATATCACGTGACATTTATAAAAAGCTGGTTGAGAGTATGCCGCGAAGATTGAAGGCCATGATAAAAGCAAAACGTTTCATCACAAAATATTAAATGACACAATAAGAGCTTTTTTTTTTGTCTAAAGGCAGGTGTCTGAATATTTATGGCAGGGCAGTGTATGTAACTTACCCTGACCTGACTGCTGATAACTTCAATTGAAATGCCACCTCCATGCCTTACACAAAGACCTAGTGGGTTCAGACCACTTCTTGACACCTCTACTCCAGAGATTGGATCATTTCTCACATCAAACCTCGGCTGGGATAGGTCCCACTGAGGGCTCGAAGTTGTTGTGGAAAACCCAGCCGGAATACCGATTTAAGGAATTGAAGAGTGACGTTCGCACAGATCCCGCAACGCGGGAGAATTTTTCGATCACATTATTTTAATTCATTAATTTATTTAACTTAAGAAATTTTCAGTATTAGAGCAAACTTCTTAAGGTAAATTAAGTCAGGGAATTTGTCTGTTTCTGCCTACTCAATACTTCGGCAGCGATCTTTGTCTTCATTAGTAAAGCTCCAAGTGAGTAACAAGCGAGTTAGAGCAACATTGTGAACCACGCCCTGCAATGGTAATCATGGCCACAACAAGGTGAAGTCCCTTCTTGTCGTCACAAGGTGTGGTTAGAAAGATGCAGGAACAACTCTACAAGTGACCACACTGGTTGATGATTTAATTTGGCAATAAATGTTCCTGATATTTCAGAATGCGTGTTATAAATGTTAAGGATTACTGCTATAATTACGCTTTTGGTGTAATTCTACAACACGTATGCAAAGCAGCCATTTTGCAGAATGCCCTAAAGGTTGATTATAAAGATTCCTAAGTTGAACGATAGTTTATTTAATCAGCAATTCCCTATGACATAAATTAAAACACAGCCTTGACTTCGTTAAATTTCTATGTCAAAAGAATCAAAGAATAATTAAAAAATAAATAAATAAAACAAAAAATCGTAAATGTGGGAGACTTAATTCAAATAAATTTACCTGTAACTGTTCTTGTAAAATTATTTATAAAAAATATAATACAGTGCAGAAAGTTTTACATAAAATGGGAGGAGTACAGAAGTACACACGTTTATGTTGACTGTGGCTGCAGCCGACGAGGAGTTAAACTTATTATGCGCGCTGATATTGCCTCTTTTATTCACAAATCTAAAAGACTGTCCTCTCACCAATGAGCACACCTATTAAATACAATTTATTAATTATGAATAATTTAATAACAATAAAAACCGTTTTAATTCAAATTTTTATTATATTTGGCTTCCTTATTATGAAGGGCTTCTCTTTGGATGAATACTGTTGCTCGGTTGATGGCGCCATCTGTTGCAAGAAACAAGAATTAAAATCGTACTTCATTTTTGGTTCATTTCTCTTCCGCTACTGCTAATTACAAAACAGAGAATGTTTTTTCTTATCTATTACTTCGATTATGGTTTTTATTACCAATATTTCGACGTTTAGATCTAAGATTTGACATCTTAATAGCTTTTTTTTGATTGATTTAAGCTAAATCTGCCGTTGAATGAAGTGCTGCCATCTATGATTAATTGATTGAACTTATCGCAATTTATATAGCATTCAAAAGTGGCCCCCTAGTGTCCTGAATGCAATTTATATAGCATTCAGGGCACTAGGGAGGGGCTTTTACATTTTATTAATCTACAGGGTATTTTTTAAACAATTTAGAAACGGTCGGAATGTTTTTGCTCGACTTAACGGTTCTTCAGAGTCCAGCATCAACAAATTTCTTCTCACTTCTCAACCTTCAGCCGATCTCCAAAAGTAGAGTAATTATAGGTTCCAACAAAAAAAAAAAAAGAAATCCTTACGTGCAGCAGTGTTTTTTGTTTATGAAGAAAAATCTATGAGGCCTACAATGATTGAACGCAAACTGAATCGAAAACGTCCAAAAATAATTAAATTGAAGGAACCAAATGAATTCTACTCCATGGACGTTTAAGATATGTTTATTATGTCAATTGTGAGGTTTATACAGGGTGGCTAGATCTGTTGTCACAGGGGCATACTGTGACACGTTTCGTTAGATGTGTGTCAAACGCCAAAGCAACTAAGGCTATGGGGGGGGGGGGTCAGCATATTGTGTCTGCAATTGCGTGTATTCGATCGTTTTACTGAACAATAAACAGGAGTTTCGGGGGAGAAAACCACGTAACCCTCGCCTGAGACCGACTAACTCAGCCACGTTGTGGAAAAAAGCCCGTAAAAATTCCTCGTGTCACTAATGGGATTCGAACTCGTGTTTTTAACCAGCTGTTGTCTGAGAACTGTGATTATAATTAGTGCATTAACAATATGTATTCAAGCAAGAAATAAAAAAATAAATCTTTATTTGTCCTACCATAAATAAATAGATGAATGTAGTACATTTGTAATAGACAAATTTCCTTCACGGAAAAAGACAGAAGGGCTGACATACACAAAAACCGATAATGAATGGTTGAAATATAAATACAGTGGCGGACAAAAAAAACTGCACCACTTGTGAATTTTGCAAATGTGCTTTGCGCTGCATTATGGGTTGCAGAAATGTTCGAAATGCGTTTGTTAGATGGAATACATATCTCTGTGAATGAAATCCAATAAAAAGACTCCACCTGATATACCTAATTGCCAGAAATATCTTCCCAAAGGGTAAAATGCGTCATTAATGGAAATATGAGAAATCATGCAAATGGCAATCACGACAGCCAAACATACATTTTATTGCATTTACGTGTTCAAACTGAAATAAAAAGTTAACGTTATAGCATAATGTACTGTAAATCAGCAAAATAAGTCCTCAATATTTTTTTGTTCCTCCTCGAGCTCCAATTACAGCCTTGCAACGATCTGGAATACAGTTAATCAACTTCTGGATACACAGTTGCCCAATTTCGTGGTACCACAACCTTAGAATGCTCTCCTGCAGCTGAATCTTACTTGTTGGCTTCTTCTGAGCAATTTTAGACGACATTATGGACCAGAAATTTTCAATAGGGTTCAAATCTAGACTGTTTCTGGGCCAGTCCAACATTTCTGAGGTATGACTGCACCTTAAGGGAGAAAAACGAGGGAAAACATTGGTGTAAGTATGTTTTAAGCCTTGTGAGACAAGAAGACAAACTCATCGTTAAATCTAAATAGCATAAAACTTACCAATTTTGCTGTGTGGCAACTCGCTGAGCCCTGTTGAAAAATGCGGTTTTGGACGTTTGTGTGGTGATCCCCCATAACGGGTTTCAGGCAAAATAGAGTGTAGGTTTCGGCATTCATCGTTCTGTTAATAAACTTAATTCGCTCCACCCCTTTGACCATCTGACCGGCGGGCGGGGAACTTTACAGTCGGTGTTATGCAGTCAGGATGGTACCCCTCCGATTTTCGTCTTCTGAGATATCGCTCCATCCGAGCCATGCAAGTTGAATTTCGATTCCTCACAAAAGAAGACGGTGTCCCATTGCTCTTGAGTCCACGAAACATACGTTTTAGCCCAAGCAAGTCGCTTCTTCCTCATTTGTTGGGCCAACAAAGGCTCCTTCTTGGGCCGATAGGCATGCAGACCACATTCCGAAAGCCGTCTTTGGATAGTTCGTGCACTTGTTTCTCAAAGCCATCTCAAAGTCCAGTTTTAGACGAGGAGCACTAGCATGGCGATTACGAAGTCATAGCCGTTTCAAATATCGATCTTGGAAAGGCATAGTCACTCTCTTAGGGCCTGATCCAGGTCCTCTCTTCACATCACAGGTTTAATTTTAGCACCAGGGATACTGTTGACTGGTGGCAGCCTATTTTATCAGCGATAGCAAGTGTAGAAAGACATTCCTGGGACAGAGCAGCAGCTACAGATTTTTTTCTCGGTGTTAACTAAACATATGGAGCAATGCTTACACCTCCGCAAAACAGGATACTAATGAGCGTGTATACCCTTCCAACGCTGTATTTATAGAAACGGCTGATGCAATACCTTGCAATTACTGTCTGGTGCAATAGAAGCGTTATCTGACGCAATACCTTTGCTTTTCGACAAACAAAATGACTAATCAAACAATATCTTATACGTTTCACTACAAATGTTACTTTTTTTTAAGGTAATGCAGTTTTTTTTGTCCGCTGCTGTATATATTGATTAATGAAAGTTTGCGGAAGTCAAACAACTACCTTCTAGAATCTTGGCGGTTATCTCACAAAACGTTCAACTTAATGAGGCAATCAGTGAGATTGTGGTGCTTACATTATAACTAATTAAGTTCACTATTAAACATAGGACAGAGCAACAGTTACAAATATACAAAGAAATGAAATGGTAATACGCTGCCTTTCGGGTTTGTGTTTGTTTCACGTGCAATAGGTGCTGCTTGGCTGAACAGTTCATTCTTTCCACAAGAGTGTTCATATGCGACATAAAAAAAGGTGAGTGTCGCATGTTGTTCCCAGGTATTTATGAGTTTTACTGCATTGTGGTGATTGGCTGGAAGTCAAGAGAAGAATACATTTCGAATGGATAGCATTCAGGAAATATAGTCACATACTGAGGAGAAATATCCCGATTCGTCTGAAACGTAAAGTAATGAACCAATGTATACTCCCCACCATGACTTATGGAAGTGAAGCGAAGAATGGAACGAATTATATTGGAAATCAGACTGTTAGATAAGAAGAGAAACACATGGATTAGGCAGCAAACTCAAGGACATTCTTATCAAAAACTAAAGAACTATAATGGCCTTGGGTAGGACACAGCTCGACGACATGACAGATGGACTAAGAAAATAACAGAATGGTACCCAAGAGGAGCTAGAAGAAGACCCGGAATACAATAACAGAAATGGAACAGATGAAATTGAAGAGTTCGTGGGCAGTAAATAGATGACCATTGCACAAAACAGAAGGAAATGGAAAGTTTCTGGAGAGGTCTTCACCCTGCCGTGGTTGAAAATGGCTGATGATGATGCCACTTAGTTTCGGCTGCAAGACCATAAGAGTGAAGTTTTCAAGCAGTACAACATCATTACGTTCTTCAATGGATTTAAGTCCGAGCCAAATTTCTCCAAGTACAAAAAAAATACCTAAGTTTAAGATTTATTGTTGTACGGTTTCAGATGAACCAGCAACTTAGGCTATATGGCCTAAGTTACTGATGCACCATACGACCCTCGCCCGATATCAATTAAGTCAGCCACGTATACCAACTGTAATAAACACGAGGGCCTTAAGATTTATATGCTCAAGCAATGCATTATTGTTCGACGACAGTTGGATGGTCCTTGGGATCAGATAGAGAATTGTATTTGGGGAAAAGTACTTTTTTAGTTTAATTACCTATTGAAAAAGAACTTTTTAAGTCGCCGATTAAGTTAATTTATTGAAATACTGTAATTAGAGGACTGGTCGCCTCAGTACCTAAACTTAACATAGTATTGGCTACGTTTCGAGATTTTTCTAAATCTGGCTTCGAGTCTGGTAAGGTAGAACATAAATGTCAAGATTTGGTAAAACTCATAAGATTCTGAAAGTCCTCGCTTTCATGTCCTCATGGAAGGAACATGGAACAGCAAGCACTCAAACGCCTGTCCCTCTGAACCATTTTATTGCAGTCCTGATCAGGCTCCAGATGATTTATAAGTGTTCCCACATTCAAAGGTACACTTGTGTGGTCGCCGTTTATTGAAGATTTTAACTTCTACAGTCATAGGACTTAGAATTTGAGTGGAATTAATAAATTTGGTTAAGAATAGGGAAAAACGTGAAAGAAAGAAAACTAAATACAAAATTCCTAACAGGATTCTGCCTCTCTAGTTCAAGGAACTTTTGGAATTGCCCCTCAAACTTGAACCTTAAAAATAGTTTGCTACAATCACCACTAGATGGAGCTTGATGTATTTAACCGCGCAACTCAGTGCGAGCGCTTCTGTTTGTTCTTCGTACCAATCTTCATTCGTTTCAGCAGATTTATACCATCCTTAAGTCCACATGTCCGCGTTATTATGCAGTTAGCGTCTTCAAGTGTAAAGTTCTGAGCTTCTACAATTAAAGCTCGTGTAATTTAATACCACTCCAAGGCGTGACAGAAGGGGAAAATCAAATGAGCGCTTAAAGGAGCAAACGAAAGACAACATTAAAAATCTCTCCACTCTCCAATGTAGCGAAGTAATTACACATAATAAAAACTTCCTCTTAGATCACGTTTGTTCCTCATATAAGGGATTTATTCGGCATCTCTGTTTGCGCAATAACTCGAGTTTATCTCGGGAAGATCCGTTTAACGTGACAAGAAATAAATCCATTCCGTTTAAACATTTAATATATCTTTAGAAGCAAACTAAAATAATTCCATCCAACCGAACAAATTACTGTTTTATTCTTTCTGGATTTACGCTTACTCATCATCCTTCATCTCACGTGTCTGCTGCTCACGCTCTGATCTGATTCTAAACCACATCTGGACAGGAGAGGGAAAAAATGGAAATACCAAAGATTCTTTAGCACGTTTAAAACTTGCGGTTTGAATGCAGAAGTTGAAACTCGATGATTCCAAGCGTTGTATATGACAGCCAGGCAGGTCGATGTTCACTCTTCGAAATGGGAACATATATCATCCACCCTCTGCTATCTGCAGAATAACGGACGCTGATTTGTGTGTGAGAGACACAAATCTAAGAATAACTTCCCACCATAACAAGAGGGAATGAACATTTTACACGCTCCTTGCTCTAACGGACAGAGACAAATGGTTGTTTTTGTTGAGTCGCTGTCATCGCAGTTAGGCATCAATGCGCGGTGTTACCTGTCATACCCGTTCTCACAAGGGAGCTCTGTTCATCCCCCCCACACCAACACCACTTTTTTCCTATTACACTTAGGGGTGCATTCCTCAAGTGCGTGCAAAACAAGACACCAGTATTTTTAGAAGGATCACTTGTCGATATTATTCTTCAACAGCCCATCAAATGTACTTTTAAGTAATCGACTATCAGTCTGGCGCGTGTTGGGCACAACTATAGTCACGTGAGCAAACACCAGCAGTTCGTCAGATAGATAGAGGCCGCCCATATAGGAGAGGTCGCGTGCTGGTAGAGAAATCCGCACCTCGCGTGTTCGAATCTGCACGACGTCAATAAATACGAGTTATATTGTTTAACAATAATTGCTAAAACTATAAACCTATATGGCTTTATGGTTGAGTTCTGGGCTGAATACGAAGCTCATAATTAAGCCTAACTGCTAATTATAACCAATTATTGATTAATTTAAGTCAAATTGCTTTCTCCATTGCTTATTTCAATTAATTTAGTTTGGTTTATCTCTTCGTGTTAACATTATTTTAATTCCTCTTTAAATCTTAATTATATTTGCTACAAATGCTTCTTGAATCCTTGTCTGATGGTTGTCTTTTGTATTCGTGACGAATATTTTTTTGAAATAAAATATTTTTCACTTAAAAATCACGTGACTCCCAGACGCGTTCTTCTTAGCAAAGAGATTTCGAAGTTAACCGAAATGGTATTCCGGGAGCAGATTCACATCCATAAATACGATGCGATTGCTGTAAGTCACCAATTCTGGTGAAGATGTATCGATTCAGATTTTAAGAGAATAAATATATCTCGGAACGTTTGGTGGAAGCGCAGTGCCATATTCACTTATTCCGAGTTCAATCACTATTGGAATGAAAACAAAAGAAAAGAAAAAGACGATTGACAGAAAAGGACAAATTACTCAAAGTACAATGAAGAAGGTTGCTTTTCAGAAGTGATCAGCTTCGCTTCAGAGAGCAGGGAGACGATCGCGGGACAGCAAAAAGGTCATGTCGAATGCAATAACTTTTGGTCGTTGTCATGGCAACATGAAATTTAATTAGCGACTAGCGAAGTTCCATAAATAGCATTTCTAAAACGGATTATCTTCTCGGATTTAGGCTTACACTAACCACCATGAAAATTTAAACTGTGGCGATTAAAGATTATTTTTCTTGGTCACATGCCACTGCAAGAAACAGAAAATAAAAAAAGTTGCCAAGTAATCTGAATCGCAAATAAATTGCCAAACACGACTTGGAACTCTTTGTGATTCAGATTACCACAAAACATCCATAAAAAGAAATGCAGATGGTTAAAAATTAATCTAAAAGAGAAGCTTAAAATTAAGAACTCCGATTATATTTCAAGCTACAGAAGCAGAAATCGATATTGTAGATGGAAAGTACAATCCAAGATATTAAGAGACAGAATATTAAACGTGTTATTTAAATTTTTAAAGAGTTTATTGTAAACAGCCTATTAGAACTAGGATCTATTCATCATTTACCATTTTTTGAGAGAACTGGAAAATTTTTACAAATTATTATTTCCTAGTGTCAGGTGGTTAATGTCAAAACATCGATGAAAGATTCAAGGCTCAAACAAAAAAAGAAAATTTTGTTTATCCTCAGGGACGAGCACACGGTCAGAGAAGTTCACAAGATCGAGAGAATACAAGAAACAGCGCCTTCAGAGGATATAAGGAAGCAATGTTTGGAGAAATTTCTAATTTGGTTTGATAATTGGGAAAAATCCAAACTTGACAAAAGGTAGATTCACAAAGAAAAACTCCTCTTTTTCATCTGATGTAGTAAACCTTCATTGCAGTAGGGGAACACCTTCCCTTTGATTCCCTTACTCTAAACAATTCCCCCCCTCTCTCAATCCCACTCACTCTTAACCATTGGAAAACGAGGGACCCCACTAGGTGCCCAATGGCTAAATGTTCAGAGGAACAACATAACATAACACTACACAATACTAACATACACTTTTTTGAAACTTCTGGCCTTCACAGAGTACTGTGACACACAAACAGAGTACACAGCGCAGAGATATGGGGGGCAAATCCCTGGGCAGTTAGGAAATGAACACTTTATCCTTAACGGAAGCTTACACTATCTCTGGCATTTACAGCGTTTGTATTGCATTACAGAGTATACTTTACGGTTTGTAGGGACAACCCCCGGTGCCGCTGAACAATAAACACTACACACTATGTCCATATTACTTGGATCTTCGTCAGCCTCTGTCTGCTGTGTGTCAACTATTTTCTACAGGCAATGAGTCATCTCTTGGGCTCCAAAAAAATTTAACCTTCTACAAGATTTTGCACATCAAGCCTTCCCCAGATGTGGACCTCTTATCAGTAGTGCTTCAATTATGAGAGCTTCCTTGGACTCAGGGGAGGTACTCATGGACTGGAGATGTGCAAATGTGACCTCAATTCACAGAGGAGGATCAAAGGCTGACACAAGTAATTATAGACCTGTTAGTTTAACTTCTGTTCCAGGAAAATTAATGGAAGCACTGGTTAAAGAAGCACTGCAGGATCATCTAGACAAGACTTCATTTATAGCTCGGACACAGCATGGTTTTGTTAAGGAAAAGTCTTGCCTGACCAATTTGATTGGATACTATGATTGTTCACAAAGGAACTGGATGTAGGGAATAACTTTGATATCATATACTTGGATCTTAGAAAAGCCTTTGATACTGTTGCACATGGAAGACTGCTGAACAAATTGGAGCAGTGTGGCATTGGAGGCAAATTGCTGCTATGGATTAAGGGATGGTTGAGTGGGAGAAGACAGAAAGTGGTAATCAATGGACACTGCTTATCGTGGACTAATGTTATTAGTGGAGTCCCTCAGGGTTCAGAGCTGGGTCCATTGTTGCTTTCTATATTTATAAATGATATTGATGATGGTATATCAAGCTTAATGTCCAAGTTTGCAGACGATACGAAGCATGGCAGGGTTGTTAAGGACACTAATGACAGTACGCTGCTGCAACAAGATCTAGAAAGGTTGAGCAGACGGGCTGAGAGGTGGCAAATTGAAAAATGTAAAATACTGCATATGGGAAGCAATAACCCCAGAGGGACGTATCAACTCTGTGGTACTACACTGACAGTGGTAGAGATTGAAAAGGACCTGGGGGTAATTGTGCAGGCAGATATGAAGTTTTCTGTGCAGTGCAGACGGTCTGCAAGAGTAGCTCATGGTGTCTTGTCAATGATATACAGGAATTTTTCTAGCAGGGATAAGGAGGTGATTATTCCCTTGTATAAGGCAATGGTCAGGCCACACCTAGAGTACTGTATACAGGCCTGGAGGCCTCATTTTAAGAAGGATGTAGAGCTGCTGGAACGAGTACAGAGAAGGGCAACAAGATTAGTGAATGGAACAAAGGGTTGCTCTTACGAAGAAAGGCTTAAATTTTGCAAATTACAGTGTCTGAATAGGCACCGGCGAGAGGTGATGTGATTAAGGTGTATAAAGCCTTGAATGGTTTGAGCATGCTCAATGCTGATGGGATTCTTCCTCTTGCTCAGAATAATCACCTGATAGGGCATAAATTCAAATTGAGGAGAGATAGATGTAGGATAGATGTGCGGAAATTTGCCTTTAGCCAGCGGGTAGTTGGTTGGTGGAACAGACTTCCATCCCTTGTTGTGGAAGTTGATAGCCTAAATACGTTTTTTTTTTTTTTTTTTTTTTGGCTGATGCTGCATAAGCTCTTTCTTGCATCATATGCCTCTATTAATGCTAAGAACAACTCCTATTCCGACTTACCTCCAGTCCAGACTATCATATCCATCGCCACCATTTCGTGATGCCACCACCATCTTTAGGTCAAGTACCATCTTCGCCACACCTTCGACTTGGACAGTTGCTAATCTTACTTGTACTATGCTGAATGATATCATTGTGTTTTCCTGTTTGCTATCTCCTGCTGGCCTCAGGACCAGCCTGAAGCCAGCAGGAGATAATTCAGTCATAATTCAGTGATCACTGAATGTATGTCATGAAGAAAAACAATTTATTTATCGAATGGCCTTTGTAAAATCATGTATATTTATGCTACACTCCTAATACTGTATATTAAAAATGAAAGAGTGTATAGTATAGAGGAACATCGTGTAATTTACTTTTGGTAGTGCAGTGTATGTGACGTCAGACTCAAAGGGTAAATTGTTGTCCATATGTCAACTGCAGTCTGAGGCTAAAACGGAAAAAAAGTCGAAAGCGTATTCTTGTATGCAGTGATTAAAATCTCAGTATTCAACATTCTCGTGTTTCCTGAATTTAGCGAGCCATCGAGATTTAATGCGATTCTCCAACTTCTGAAAAATGAGTGGAATTTAAAGATATGTAAATGAGTGCTCGGACTTCCGAATCTAAACAAGCCAAAACACAAAAGAAATAAAAAAAAAAGTAGAGTTAAACTTCCAAATGAACGAAATTTTCTCGAAAGAAATTCGGACATTTGTCCGGAAATGTAAACCATCAAGACATAAAGTGACATGAAATTGATCACTTGTATATCGGAAATGACTCGCGTCTTGATGAAGAGCCTTTGGTTTGTCGGCAGAGAGAGAAAAAAAGGAGCCCACCGTTCGTTGGGCATCGCAACAGATACTAGAGTGACAAATGTGGTTTATGAAGCAAGGAAGGTCGGGTCACCCGTAGCAATTCGGAGGGTAACGGCCTCGAAGCTATTCAATGTACTTCTGCTTCAGAGCAATTGCACAAATAGGAAATATAATACACTGTGATTTTGGCTATAACGATCGATACGATGGAATGGATTTCTTATCAGAAACTACGAGTTCCGTTCCGGACTTGTATCTTTTCATCATTTCCATGAAGCTCAAACTCCTTTATTGTACGCGTACTTATTTTCCGGTGCCTTTGGAGACATCACCGTCAATACCTTTGCCGAACTTCGGATGCTTTGATCTGTTCACGTTTTTTTTTTTTTTTTTTCCCATTTCGATGATTCTTTTACCAGCGATCTTTTGTAAAGTTTCCAGTTTTGTACTTAGGGAACAATGTCAGCCATACCATAATAGTAGTATATAATAATCAGGTAGCTTTTTCCCCATCCCATCTTCAACCCTTGAAAAGTTGGGAAGTTTACGAGTTTATTCGACATAAAGGAAAATATATTTTTCCTAACAAAACTTCAAATGATTGAAGCTCACATGAACTATTTTGAAGATAACTTAAAAATGTTAAAGTTTTTTGATGTAATCACTGGCACCATATATGGTCGATATGGACAACTACGCATTACACCTATCAGTGTACGAATCGACAAATATAATAATAAAATTATTGGATTTTTACAACGTGGCCGAGCTAATCGGTCTCGGCGAGATTTACTCATTCGGTGTGCTACCCTTGCTTGAGATGGACTAAGGTCACAAGAAAAAGGCCCATAAATGTCATCGACGTTTATGGTCAGGGCACATCATCGATGGGACTCGACCTTGGGCCTTTTCCACCCGGTGTGGGGAGGAGGGCAATTCTATCAACTCTGCTACACCCATGAGGGCACTGATTTGGAAGTGGCGAAGACCAGGATTAGTTATTAAGCAACATGACGTAGTGTAAAATTAGAGTCCCCAAGAAATTGACCAGAGAACCCTCTTTAAAAGTAAAAATGGATTCCCCTTGGCTATAAAGACTGGATCCTCTCTCAATTCGGGGCCGATGACCTTCTTCTGTACCTCTGCCATGGTGTCAACAATCTCATTTATAACTGGAGTCCTTATTCATATCAACAGCATGTTGGAACTTAATAATATAGATAATCCTTTACATCAATTTTCTTACGTGCAAACCCATTTGCTACAGACAAGAAACGTTGCTTAAAATTTTATTTGCATCACTGTGCTACTTTCATGTTATTTATCGTATTCAATTCCAACCGATCTTTTTAAAAATATACTTTTGAAGTAGTAGTACAACTTATAAAAGAACTAGAGATAATCTTTTAAAACCATCTGTGGAGAGACAACTCTTATGCTTCCCAAGGAACCTAAATTAAACCCAAGCACACAGAATTTTAAAATAAAGCTCAGAAAATGTACATATTAGACAACTATCGCTCAACACAACCTATCAAAAGAGAGTTAATTCTCATCAAAATTGAAGGCGCTGCTGTTCAGACAAGATCATCATAATATAATTGTATGCTCCATTCTGAAAGTTCCAAAGTGGAATCTGGAAATCAACAGAAACATAAAAGCAAGTGCACTAACCGACTCCTAACATATCCTACGTATTCTTCGTACAATTCACCAAACACACCGAAAAGTGCGAATACTTCTACACAACCAAAGATGGACACTTCAAGCACTTTCTGTAATAGTTTTAATTAATGTCTGAAATTTTAGCATCTTCCTTTGAGATTTATTAAGCCACCAACAGTTATGACCTTACTAAGGTATCATCAGAGCAAAGTACTCTGGTGCTGAAACAGATAATTTTAAATATTACTCTGCATGGTGATCAAAGAAAAAGTCTGATTGCCTCAACATTGATTAAATCGGGTCTCTCTCTGTCTGCAGATTATTCCATAGCTAATCATTTGACAAATTATCACCTGACTCCATTCTCCGTGGAACAGAACCCATCTGGCGAAGACCAATCATAAGGCTCCACTTCTAATCTAATAGTCTCACATCTTCCACAAGATTATGAACTACTGCCCAAAAGGAATCCACACGCAAATTGCGCGCCTCCATTTATATCAAAACTGAAGTATCACAATAAATATCTGTTTCTCACAGAATAAAATCGTGCCATTGCCATTATGGTTTACTAGCATTTAAGGCCATGTTCCAGTGCAACACTCGCGAATTTTTTTTTTTTTTGCGGTCTTATCCGTCAATTCTGAAAAGTTCCTATCATAGCTATTCGACCATAAAGACACAACAGATCAAATAAAGGAGGAATTGTGCTTATTCGGGAGTATTATATCAAATCCAAGTAAAATTCTTCATCAGTAGAAATCATACTTAACTTCTTGTTGCCGATGTTAAAGGAATGGAAACGTTCTCACCAGAATTCTTCTCATTCTGATCTGACAGAAATAGGGGGAATTTGCCCACTTTGGTTACATTCCCCAAATCTTCTATATACATCCTTGTTCATTACCTTCAGCTGGTTCTAGAATTCAGTACTCCAACTAGAATCTCGTCAATTCCTTTCCATATACTGCAACAATCAGCCTTTAAACTTTTCCTCGTCAGTTTTCAACTGGAACCAACTCTCATGTCCATTCATCCAAAACAACGTTAATGAATGCCATCAAGACAATACTCAATTGATTTCAAAGACTATCCGTTGCATTATCAGTTACGACCATACAAAAGGTACTAGTCAAACTATCTTTACTTCGAGTTCAACTACCTCCAACAGTGAAAAGAATTCCTTCCAAAGTACACTTTCTGTACAAAATTTCAATGAGTAAACATCTCCAATAATATAACCCGATGGTACTCTACAACAGCAATAATCAATTCCTCTGAGTTACCATAGAAACGAACAGATGGACTGTTCCCAGCGTTATTTTAAAATGCAAAAGAGATTCGTTCCACCATCATTAACTGAACAGGTGTGTATAATTCTAATAACTTTCATTCGTTCACTCTCGCATTTAAGGGTGCAAATTGATTGCTGGTCTCGTGGACTCGCCAAGAGATACCCAGAATAAACCCAACCCTTGGTGGTGAACGTAGCAAAAATTCTAGCGCTATTTACTTTAACATAATTGCCGATTTCAACAAACTATAAAGGTCCGATATTACCATAGAAAAATAATTAGTCAATAGCGCGCTAACGTCATTTATTATCCAATTATAATCGACAATGGAAGCCATTGCATTAATTAAAAGGACAAATGAGAAGATATTCCAACCTCTACGGTAATTAGATATCATCAATTATGGAGCTTTCAGTGTATCTGACGATAGATTACAGGTTCAAGGAAAGCAGATGGGGGACCGGGAACTTCTCTGTCCATGGTGGAATTAGCATGCTCTTCTTAATGTTAATAATTAGAGAAATTTAATTGATACAACAGATTCCAAGATATGCAATGTACTTAAAAGTGTCCTTTTTATACTTCTGTACGTGGGAATTACGTCTCAATTAAAAAACCGATTACCAACAACCATAAAATTATCAGATCTTGTACTTTCCCTTATCAAAAGGAACTTTTAAAAGCGGAATTTTAAATTGAGTACAAGACACGCTTTGGCTGGATGTTGGTTGTCCTTGACCAGCAGCATTCGGAAGGAATTAAAATCAAAAGATTTTTGTTTTTAATGTTTCTTTTCACGCAGATTCTTTCAACGTTCTTCGCAACCTCTTGCGATGTTTAACAACAAAGAATTTTCACCCCGAGGATGTTCTTTAACCAAAAAAACAAACTACTTCACTTTCCAAGAAGTAAAACAGTTTCCACCAAACTAATCACTTCCAACGAAGATAAAGAAAGGCTTTGCGAACGCAACCAATGTCAACATTGATCTAATCCACAGACCAACAGTAAAGCAATTTGCCAGATTTGATCAACATCCTGAAACCTCAGCTTTCACCACTGTTTTCCTTAGTACTGAGTTACCATTCCTCTCCTCCTTAAAAAATAAAACTTTTTTTTTTTTTTTGGAGTTCCAGTCTATAGAATTTTGTTTCTTTTCCTACAAAATCCTCGCTCTGAATTCAGCATTTTTAATAACATATAAATAAAAAAAAGAAAGTTAATGGAATGTTTTACAATTTTTTTCTTTTTCGTATTTGACATAAAAACAAAATTTGCAACTTCAGAAAATCAAACAAGTTTTATTAAATATCGAAGTAAACTGCCCTAAACTATGGTTGACAAATAAAAAAAAAGAGGAGGGGGGGAGGGGAAGGAAACGTACTCATAAGATTACTTCACGACTAGTTCAGCAATGATCACATGGCTTTGGAAAAAGTCTTTCTCACGTGACCTTACATTTGACTTTTATTATCGAAGCGCACAATCAGGAAAATTTCGTCATAATTGTGTACGACTTAAAATAATACCATAAAAAGCTGATTATCGTTTAGATGGTTAGGGGAACTGCAAAGGCAACTAAGGCACTGAGGTGTTTTTGAATTAAACTCGGAGTTTCCGAGAGAGAAAACCATGCCAATTCTCTCCCAAGACTGACAGACTCAGCCATATTGTGAAAAAACCCTTAAAAATTTCTCGCGTTTTCGACGGGATTCGAACTCGGGCCATTTCTGCCCACTGCGGGAGAACGGTGATTGTCATCGCTGTGCTACTGCGAAGGAGAGGAAAAAAGAAAGGAAATGTATCCGTTTCTCAGAGTACTGACTCACAATGTAATCTATGATACACCCTCATCACTGCCAACCACAGTTAGCCTGTGCATGGCTTACTTACTTTGCGAACTACCCTCGCATGCTTAGATCTGTTACGCTGCAGCCGAAACAATCCGTCAAACAGATCGAGGCATACAAACAAATACGGACACAATATACTGACACCTCGTGGCCTTTGCGGCCTTTGTGCGTAACACACGCGCGCACATCTGGAGAGGCCTCGTTCGAGTTCCATCGCAGGCTGCAGGAATTCCTAAAGACCTCTCTTCAATCGGAGCTGAATTAAAAAAATTTCATCTTCAATCTCTTTCTTTGGCGTACTGATGGTTCCTGGATTCTTCTGAAGCAGTCTTTGAGATTAACCCACGGATAAAAATGAAGAGTTTAATTCAGTTGACTTTGCAGACCACGTCAGTCCTTTGCCATACACCTCACAGTAGCGCTTAGAAACCACCCTGCTGTCATAAATATCATCTATGAACTCCGGGACAATCCTGTGAGGGTACTCAACGTTGCCAACCAAATTTGCGAACAATTGTCTACAGACGTTGGTACAAAAAATTTGAACCTTGCAAAACTGCAAAGAGAAGAAATAGAACGATAGATTAAAAATCACCCTGTGTATCCTTCAGCAGGACATTTCTGTAGAATACAGACACCGTTCTTAAACTGGAAACACGTTCAATTAACAAAGGACATTTCTTGGCATTTCTGCTCCCTTAGCCATAAACTCAAATTTTACGTCACAGTTTATGGATGCCACCGATATAAGTCTACATCATTATGGATCTCACGAAGGATTCTTACACCACGCCATAGCAACTTCGACTTTCAAGAGCATCCTCTCAACACGGATCTCTGAAGAATTGGTCGTTCCATTTTCCATTCATTTCGGTCACACAATGACTTTGGTCGTGCAACGCCATCTACCGGATCACCAAATTACAAATGTCGTTAAGTATCCGTCTTTGAATCGATATTCCAATGGTGACAGTAATCTGCCTACTTACACTCACATAAAGACACAGCTGACTGGAACATTTGGACCATCTGTGGCCAAATCAATAATTTCGATTCTTCGGGCTTATGTAAATAACTACACATTAGTCATCTGCTGCTGGCCAGATTATTAAAGTAACTCACTAAACACATTCTGACATTTCAGACGGGGAAGCAAACGAATGTTGACACGTGAAATAAACAACGTCTTCAACAATCGTGAAATCTGGACATGGT
Source organism: Mastigoproctus giganteus (assembly GCF_048544385.1). Taxonomy (NCBI): domain Eukaryota; kingdom Metazoa; phylum Arthropoda; class Arachnida; order Uropygi; family Thelyphonidae; genus Mastigoproctus; species Mastigoproctus giganteus. The sequence goes on along the minus strand of NC_143575.1, from coordinate 182,060,670 downwards.
TGCTTAGCAACGTATGAGCATTGTTGAAAGACATTTAATTGTTTATGAGAAGCCAACTTACGTATGCGAGATAATTTTAAACGTTTGCCTCAACTCAGACAATAAAGATTTTGTAAGGCGCATAAATAATTCATTGAAGGCTATGAATAACACGGGTTCGCCTTGTTAATATTTTGTTATGGATGAAAAGCAGCATTGAAAAAGCAATTCAGCCATTAACCGAAGTTTTGGGCTATAAAAGAAGTTAGAGGCGATGCTGGAATGGAAATTAGTGACAAACTGCGTTGTAAGGAAATTATTCAGCGCTGGTGTATATCATTTCACATATATTCAAGCCTCAGCCAATAATAATTTTATAGTCAGTGGCATCTGGACTCGTAAAGATCAACGATCACTTTCTTTAAGGAAAGGAGGCTCTAACTTCCCTAATTAAATCCATTAAACAACCTATTGTTGTGCATATATACAGTGAGTGAACAGAAATCGTGGAATACCTACCTAATAACGGGTAGGCTCCACCCGAATAAGGGCAGTCACACGACGAGGAGTTGAGTCCACTAGTGCATGAAAGCATTCCACAGGCGTTTCCATCCATGCTTGCTGTTCCTCTGTCCATAATTCCGTCGCATTCCTGGGTGGAGGATCCAAAGCTCGAACGGACCTTTCCACAGCATCCCAAAGATGCTCCACAGGGTTCATGTCCGCTGAACGGGGAGGCCATTCCATGGTGGTAAAATCTGCGTGATGCTCTTCGAACCATGTTCTTAGTCACCACAGCCCTGTGGGAAGGGGCATTGTCCTGCTGGGAGAGTTCCATTGCCCTGTGAGTGCATGATGAACATGAAGGGATGCAGATGATCTGCAAAGATGGGCACGTAATCTGGATCGTTCAGTGATACGTCTAGACGTACCAGAGGTCCCAACATGTGCCAGTTGAACACGCCCCAGATCATTACCGACCGTCCACCTGCCTGAACAATTTCTTGTTGACATGACGGGTGCACAGCTTCGTGGGATTTCCGCCAGATACGCACCCTTCTGTCTGCTCGAAATAATTGGAAACGGGACTCATCAGACAAGGAAAGCTGTCTCCAATCATCCAAGGGCGAAAGAACATCGGCACTGGACCTTGAATGAATGGAGACGCGTCTCCCATAACCAATTGCCGTTAATGATCGCCTGATGGTCTTTAGTGGAGACGTTTCTGGTACCTCCCTCGTTGAATCACAACGTTTATCCATACTGACATCGAATTACCGTCTACATGGATGCAGTATACCTATATATCTGCCAAGCGGTGGGTTCGTCCACTAGCGAGAGGGGTGACAGCGTCGCGTTGCCCAAGAACCAGGTATCCCATAAATTCTGTGCTTTCAGTGTATTATCCTGGCTATCTGGACGTGTTTACGACTGTACTCAGTCTGGGTGATCACGTTGCATCCCGCAGTGATGTGTTAGATTGTTTCTGAAGCCAGGTGGCATCGCGATATGTGTCATCTGACATCCGGGCTCCTTGCGATGTGTTTTCTATAGCTTCTGGTGTTGATTACCTGGTCTTTGATGGCGAGCATGAATATCAATTTCGGGGAAGAGCGTTCCGTTCGTGAGCCATACATTGGAGCCATTTTATCTATGTGATCTTGATGGAGGTCATTGTAGTGTCTGCCATGGAGTGTCTTCTTTGCCCATATTATTATTACTATTTTAATAATTCTCAGGTGTAATCCATTTCCCTATGTGTATTTGTAGCTGTGTGTTCACGAGCCAATTGCATGTGGTGCGGGATGAAACCCCTACGCCAGAGATTGGCTAAATACAACCTTGATTGAAGAGGACTTTTAGAAACTCCTCCAGTCGTCGACGGGACTGAAACCCCTCCGAACGACTGACAAGTGACGAAACGCTATGATGTCACGGAAAATGGGTCCTAACAAGAGAAAGCGTTTTGTGTGTCAACGAAAAGTGGCAACAACAAAAAGGCACGGATTGTGAAAATCCAGATGCTTTGTTGCAGCACGATGGTGCGCCGCCACGGCACAAAAGAAGGTTAGAATGTTCCTTAATCGGCAATTAGCTGATCCATCGATAGGAATAAAGTAGTCATTCTTTAACCAGCTCGGTCACCGATCTAATTCTCCCCCTGCCCCCCACCACAGGATTTTTGACTCTGGGATTATCTCAAAAACAAAGCTTTTGCTCTAACAATGCCAAAACAGTTTGATTTTTCTTCATTGACAGATCGATAATGTCTGATTTTCGCTTTACCTTTGTTGTTTTGTTTTTTTTTCTTCAAAATAAGTTTTTAAAATCGGAAAGATTATTTGTAATCATTCTGTTCAAGTATATAGACTCTTAGTGATAATATGATACAACAAACCGTTCCTTAGATCCTCCATATGTATCGTCTGCATGTAATCTCTGTCTGTATCGTCTGTCTTTCTTTGACAGACGAAAAGTGTTATCAATGTTATTGAAGAAGGCGGGTTTTCTTTTTAATTCGAATAATAATCGATTACACGCATCGAATGACTGACTTGGATGATATTTATGTCAATTAAAGAAGCAGTATACCCTCGCGGGACAGTTAAGATGCACACCACGTAAGAGTCTCTGTATCCTGGCACCCTTCCCAACAATCATAAATGTTACCCTGTCGCCACCAATCATGACAAATGACTACCGGGTCTTAGGTTAATAAGTAAGATGTGAAAGCGATTACCGAAGCCCATCTACTTCTTTTGACTAAGTGTACCATTATGAGGAAACTTTAAGAAATAATGCAGTTTGGGTTACCATATCCCCGCTGACGAAAGCAAAAAGCAAAGAAAGAAAGAACAAGCGAGCGATATTCGGGCTTTTCCTCGGAGAGTAATTTGGTCGATGTTTAACCCAAAATTACCGAGATTACGAGCACTTAATGATTATTCATTAAACTGTAAGGAGTCCGGTAATGGCTGATGACATCGTGGAAGGCTGTTGAATTAAGTTTTATATTTCTTAGTCACATAGCTGGGAATCTAAGACAACGCAGATTGGCTACCAATCAGTATGGCCACCATACTGAAAAACGGGTCGAGGTTTGGAAGAGAAATCCAATGATTGCTTTCGTTAGAATGCGGGGCATTTACAATGAACGAAGTGGAAGTTGTTGTTTCATCAGACGAATTGGAGCCCAGATGGTGGGCGTGCATTGAACCAACTTAAGTTTCGTATAGTTATTTGGACAAAAATTAACTTCCAGAAAGTTTCCAAAAACAATTAGCGAAGGATCTGCCTGCATTAAAAGTTCTTGACGTTGATTACAAGCCGGAAGAAGTTTCATTAATTACTCGCAAAGATTTAAACCTTTTTAGGCTCTAAATTGCCTTAAGAAGTCGTCGATATATTTCACTGTCAACAACTTTAACGGCATTTTAAATTCAAATAATAAATTACGAAATCCGCGTACACTGATATACAGTAGATTGTCTACATAAATCATTGAGGGGTGGAGGGGAAGGAAACCGAGGCAGAGTTACAAATTGTACTTCGCCCTGTGAGGTGAGTAATTCTTTGTTTTTCTTTATTAATGCTAAGGCATACCTAAATGAACGACGTTATTAAAAATGAAGGTGACACAGCATCTTTCTTTTGCTAATGGATGCGATGATTCAGTGCCTTAATTGGGGTTCAAACACCTCTTAAAGACATAATCATTAATATTTTCTTGAGCTTACACAACCGTTCGCAGAAGTGCACCAAGAGACGGAAGTGATTCAGCAAATGTCTTTAGAATTCTAATCGGATCCTAGATTTTTATAGACACGCATGCGCCTGCCTGTCGTTCGCAATCTGTGGCAAGAGAATACGACTAAACCTGTCCCAAATAATTACTTATAAAAATCAGAATAATTTTCAAATGACTATCAATAAATGTGTCAAAATATTTGTATTTATTCTCGGCTTTTTTGGAAGTGGTGGTTAAAGCTGTTTTTCTTACGCTGTTTATAAAACTAATTGTGGCAATATTAACAGTGTGGGGACGGGTATTGCCCTTTTGGAATGAAGGATCATGTAGTGTGGAGAAATCGCAATTTTTTGGTTCATGGTAATTTCATCAACCCATCAAATTACCATGATCCAAAACCGGTGGTGGATGGCTGTCGTAACAAATGGCTTCCCATTGTATTTTAATATTAAAATGGCTAAATTTAGGGAAGTGGTCTTTTCCCACTTTTCCTTTAAAAAAATCAAACCACTCATACTTTCCCCAATGCCATAAAGCAACCATGGAATTCCGCGTTGAACTTTACCAACCTCTTCGCCTCAGCTACTGGTAGATAATTCATTCCATTGATACAACATGTTACCCGAAGGTACAATTCATGAGATCCAACCTTCTGTTACTCTCCAAAATTTTATTTTTGTGCCCTCTTATTCTCCTTCCTCTTACCAGTGAAAATATACCTCCTTCGTTCATTTTACCGATTCCCTTCAGGGTCTTATACACCTCTATTAACCCCTCTCCCAAGATGTCTAGTTTCCAAGCTTTACAGACCACACTTTCTAACCTGTTTTCCATACAGACATCGATTAGCGCCCCTAACCAAAGTGGTTACCCTTCTTCGAACCTTTCTAGAAGTTCTGTCTTTTTTTAGTGTGGTTTCCAGAGACCCGAACAAATATTCTAAATGAGGCCTCAATATCGTCTTATACAGAGAGGAAATCCTTCTCCCTACTTGCAAAGGATTCCAAAATCATCTTAGCCATTTGTTTACACCGCATTGAAAATTTCACGAATGAATCGTAACTCCTAAATCTTTTTCGTCCTGAACCACTTTTAACCCCCTCCCTTCTTAAAATTAACACCTAGATTTCTGTTCTCCAGGTACAAAATCGTTTCTGCAACCGAACTAAATTATTTTGAAGCAGCATGGCCCGGTCTGGTCTAATCACCCTTTCTAACTTTAAATCATCGGAAAACGTTGACAGCTTCCCTTTTACTCCCTCGTGAACGCCATGAAGGAATTTAAAAACAGAAAGGGGTATCCCTAATACCGATTCGTGAAGGACTCAACTTATTTGAATATCTGTGTTGAATATAGACGAAGCACACTAATCTCTTCTCATCCCCAAAAAAGATCTTTCACTTATTAAAGACAACCCAGCATCACATTTCACTCCAGTTAAATCTCTCTGGACCACTGAAGTTCCTGCACACGGTGAAATGTGATGGAATCGATGCAATAAACGAAGTAAATGCAATTCTGCCTTTGCCAATCGTTAACTAATAGTTCTTCTTGATAATGGATGATCCTAAGATGAATTAATATCATCTGTAATCCTTTTAAGAGACAGATCTATCAGCCACAGCCCGCCAGCTGTTTATGCAATCCTCATGCTCTGAAGATTGTCTGGGTGCTTCTTTATGACGACGGCTGTAGGTGTGTTCTGTTGTTCACTAGATCCAATATGGACCAACTCTCATAGGAACTCTTCAAATGGAACAGCAATTTGCAGGGTTCTGCACTAGGATTTTCAACATAATGGATTTTATAAGGATACCAGTGTCACGCATTCCTTACTGCCAGCCACTCTCGTACTTGGAACTCTGATTGATGATGATCAATCAGTTGATGAAACGGAAGACGCTAGAAAGGCAAGAGATTTTGCAAGTTGATGTGTGCGAATACATTCCGCAAATTCGCCATTAACAACATACACGAAGCTTAATGTTTTGTATTCGCTATTTGGTAGATCAACCAAGAGGATCGATAAATAAGAGCATCGCACATCAATAAATACAAGTACAGTATATCGATTCTGCTCTGTGATCATCAACTTTGAGAAGGGGGTCATCATATTCATCACGTCTTCCTAGTAGCAGGAATGTATGTTTGAAAAAGGAAATAATATGCATTTGGGACGTTGTTGTCCAAGTTATACACCCAAGAAGTTACTTCGCGTCTTGAATCAAAAGTATTATTAACATTTCTCTCTCTATTCTCAGACCACCCATGAAAGAAAGACGAACACTGACACGAAAACACCATGAAAATTGTGTCCGACTGCAGTATTTCGAGCCTAGAAAACCCACAGAATTCAGACATCGCATCAAAAGACAATGTTGTCTTACGTATAAAAATTCTTACAACCACCGACCAACTTGAAAGGAAGTTTATTATTAGAATATATACAAATTAAATTAATGGCATATACAGGATGATTTTTTATTCACCTGATACATATAGTCCACCTGAACTACATTTATCAGTGTTAGGAACTCATGGTACGACGTTTTCAATATGTTCTCCTCGTTTATCAGGATTGTTTCGCAGTCGGAGTATGAAGTTGCGAAGAACATGCTCCAACGTTTCTTCCGAGACAAAAAAAATAACCTTCAATCGCTTTCTTCGGGCAAGAAAGTTGGTTCTTGGATTTTTCTGAAAAACTCTGTCTTTGAGATAACTCCAGAGATAAAAATCACATGGATTCAAATCAGATCCTTTGCGTAAACTTCAAGGTAACGATTACAAACCATACTGTTGTCATAACTTTCATCCATGAACTCCAGAACAACTTCTGCAGTATGGAGCCTCTCACCATCCTGTTGAGTCCAGTTGTCATATACGTCAATGCCATAGCCAGACCAAAAAAAAAGTACAAAATTATCCCTTCATGACAATGAGGTAGAGATCATCCATCGACAAATACTGACTCAAAAGCTAAATACAGAGAATGCATCCCACACAATGATCCTTCGACATACGATAGATTGTCATCAATGTATTATTTTGTTTTCCAAAACTGTACTATACCTTTATGCTTGTTGCTTTGAAAAGCAAGGCAACTAAAGCCATGCGACATCAGTACGTTGTGTCGGTAAATTGCATGTGGTCTGCCATCGATCCAAAGTAAAAACCCTAATTTTTGGATAGGGGAACATGCACCCCCTCTACTCAAAGCTGAATAATTTGGCCACGGTGTGAGGGAAAAACCATGAAGATTCCTCCCGTTTGTATGGAATTCAAACCCATGCCTTTTCCAGGAGATCTAGTAAGGCAGCGATCGTAACCAATGTACAACCCACGAATTGGAGTCGTCTGTCAATATCCACTGAACAAACTCTTTATCCATTATATTACTGGATCAACTGTTATTCTTGTGTTTATAATATGCTGATTTATAATGCCAGTTAGTCATTGGCGCCAGCACATCAATTACTTAAATTCGTATTTAAAAATTAACTCCTTAAATTGATATCATAAACTCAATTTCTCGTTAAGCGTCTTCGAATGATATATGATTTATGTGATGTTTTAAATTTATACTTCGAAAAGAAGCGCAGTCTTCCATGGAAGACTATAAATTCATATCTTTCTCTGGCCTGCGGCTCGCTTCACTTTATATTTTCATAAGAGGCGTGAAGTGCTTTTAAATATTGTCTTGCCACTTCCAACTGCAATTCTTCACCCTCTGAGGAGCAGCGACGGAGAGGAAAAATCGGACCATAATAATGACAGTCTTTTAAAAGCTGGCCTCCATCTGGCACATTCTAGAAGTGATTCATAATTGGATTCGTGGGGAGTTAAGCTCGAGAGTCTTCCTCCAGTGTACAACTATGAAGCCCTAAATATACCCCAAGTATGAAAGGAAAAAAAATCCCTTATAATCAGGTTGTTAGCCTCGGAGAATAAATCTCAGGAGCACATACGTTAACTCATTTTGTCTGACATTTCCCGGTAGCCATCCATATTAGATGGCGTGGGTTTTTATGCCGCAACTTCGATGTTCCTTGGTGTTCCCGAAGTTGTTGACCTAAGTCTTTTGCTGGTGATTATATTATCTTTCAGCTGAAAGAAACGGGAGAAAAGAATGTGCATGCCTTAATCTCATTTCCTTTCGAAGATGAGTGGAAAACTTTAAAACAAATAAGAAACATATTGCATTTGAAGCTAAGATATTCTTACCATCTTAAAATATGTTGTGCAGGAACTCTGGCATATTCTTTTCCAAGGACATTAAGGTTTGGAGCTGGCGCAGAAAAATAAACTTTATTTACGCAAAATTATAAGATTTTGATAAACAATAGTTGCAGACTATATTTTGACATCGTGGACAATGCTGAGGTTGCTGAAAAGTTGCTTTCTGTCTTGATTTACCAATCTATTGCGTTCTGTATACATATCGTTAATGACAGAGTTTACATTTTCAATTCTTGATATGAAAATTTTAAAATGGTGTCTAACTTATCTATTTAATAATAATTTTAATTTATAATTCTGTTAATATGAGATGGTCATTTCTCATACCTTCTGTTCCACTTACCCTACTGAGAGCTATATGGATGCAAAGGATCGAGCGCCTTATCAGATGGTCCAGATGTGATTTAATGTATTAATAAAAGCGAAAAAAAAATCTGACAAAAATAGTGTTTTATTCTACACCAAGCCTATGGCCCTAAGAGCCACACCAAGTTTATGGCCCTGTGTAGTCGGAATAGATTGAGATGGAATGGGTTGAGAGTTGGACTGATTGAAATTCCAAATACAGCAAGAGGGAGATTATATTGGGATTAAGCTCAGAGTTGGTGTTGTTACTTGCTCTTTCTCTAGGAATGATTGGTACGCTGTTCAGAATTAGCGCTGAGGTAGCTAAGGCTATAAGGCGTCAATAGTATTGTAAATTTTATGTGTTTGTATATTTTATGTTGCGCGAGATGGAAACTATGTAATAGTGATCTGAGATGCACTAACTCTACCACAATGTGAAAAAAAGCTCGGTATAAATCCTGCAGGGTCGATGGCATTCAATCTCAAGTCGTTTCCTCAAGGTAAGGAAAGTCAGTGATCAGAAAGCCAGCAGCGGTTATACGTTTCTTATGAATAATTTATTTTTAATATGAAGTATTCGAATTCTTTTATTCATTACGAAATAGACTTTAGGAAATTGCACTCTGGAAGAAATTGCAGCCCTCAGAGAGGAAATTGTGTGTAGGGGGAAGAGGGAAAGAAACGTTGCCTACAGGGTGTCCCAAAAGTCGCCGCGTATTTTGGTGAAACAGTGTGATTTTCTAATAAATTTCATTACCACAAGTATATTTATTCTTTTTTATATAAAACGTAAGTATTTGTAATGTGTTAGAAACATTATTATAATTTTTATTCATTTTTTTTAATGTTTTCTTTTCAGACCCATAATTCATGATGAATGTTCAAGAGCGAATTTTCGTTGTAACATCCCGCATCAACGGTATGAAGTTTTGTGAAATTGGGGAAAGATTTTCAAGGCGATTTCAATCCCGGATCCTACAGACCATGCGATTCGTGCACTGGTGAATAAGTTTAAAAGAATTGGGTCTGTGCGTGACGAGGACAGATGTGGACGCTGAAGGACAGCAAGTGAAAGCTTTGAATCAATTCAAGAAATGTTCGAAGTGGACCCAAAGTTATGGAGGGATCTCCCTAACTGTTACATGACCTGCATGAAGATTTTTCACGTGGGCAGCAATGCGTGCAAAACTTTTCGATGAAATCCAGAATAAGAGCTTAATGGACCACACTATTAAATCTCCTTGAAAATCTTTCTCTAATTTCACAAAATTAGACGTACGTTTTTATATAAAGAATAAAATTGTACACCATTTTATTCTTCGCACACATTAACTCCTTCGTTTGCTCTTTACCCATCAGCCTCTGCGAAGTATGCGTGCTTATTGGCAAAAGAGTCAAAGACTCGCAAATTTCTTAATATGGCTTCAGCCTTCCAGATTTTCTTGTTTATCTTCTGCGAGCATCCTACCTTCCAATATTAAATATGCATAATGGCACTCAGAAAGTTCAGGAAAGCCAGATAAACACAGATCATTAAACTCTACTTTGACCCGTTTCAATATGCACGAGCGTTTCAAGGTACATTCGGCTGCAATGAATGGGTGTTAATGGAAAAACATTCTGGCACATATTGGAATTCGTAGCAACTTAGATAGGAGAGATAATGGCTCGTGAAACGATGAAGTACCAGTAAAATAGTACACCGAACTCAGTAACGAATGGGTGGCGTAAACTCACCTTTCACGCAGCTTGTTCATAAACATATCACAGCTGACACTTTTGTAACGCTAATAATGCAACAAAACACGGATGCCAAGCAGGGAAGCTCCTCCATATCTCACAAGGTGTTCGGTAATTGTCTGGTGGAGCTAAGAAAGTGGTTGCAAAGGTGGCACATCTGACAACTTTAGGAGCCGAATCCAGTTTAGCGAGGGCATCATAATTCTTGACGTAAGTAGATACAAAGGTGCTTTCATCTTCCTTCTCACGTTGCTACAGGCACAGGCGGTGATGTATTTTACAAGTTTTTTTATTTAACATGACGGGTGGAAGCTTCAGATAAACATATATTACGCTGGCAGACGTCTAAGGTTGCATATTCACCCGCGTTAAAGCGTATTTCGTCATATTTTAACCCACGTACGCTCATAAAACATTCAAACATCGTCCCTGTCACAAAATTCTACATATTTATGAGGCACGAGACTGACTCGTGACACCTGCTCCAAACTTCGTGAAAATTTACTACGTGCGTGAAACCGCAGACGCTTGGGAATTCACAAAATCACTTTCCATTGTTGAACTACATCGTCTGTCATTAAAAAAACAATTGTTCATTCACAGAAACTTTTTTTTTGTCGTCTGCTCATACATTATAAGACTTGAAAGGTTTGTCAAACGCGTCTGCTACTCTTTTAACGAATTAAATGAAACGAGTTGAACTTTTTAAAACATTTCTGGTTCTAAGCTGAAGTTTAACTGTGGAATTTCGGTAGGAGTAACATAACTGCTACATTTCTAACATTCCGCACGAAAATTACTTTCGTTACAAAGAGACCCCCTCGCCAATAAACAGCTATTCCTGAGTAAAATAACATTAAAAGTGGTGTCAAAGGAATGTGGTGGTGCCCAAAAAAAAGTATTTTACGGTATGGACCGTATAATTAGAGAAAGAAATTTTAAATGTGAATCCAACCATACTTATTGTCATCCCAGAGGAAGATGTGGTTAACTTTATTTTTAATTACTGCTTAGATAAATGATGAAGTTCTTGTTGCAGGTAGACCAGTAGCAAGATTCTGAGAAAGGCTTTTGCAGAAATGTATCGGTCATATGATGGTGGTAATGTATTGATGCGCATTTGAATGTCTCCACATCTTTTCTCCTTGATGAGCCTTAAGCATAATTCGATCTTATTGGCGTAGTTAAAGCAATCTGAAGGGATATTTGAAAGGATGGGCATACAAGAAAGTTCTCGGCTAATAAGAAAATGGGCTTTACTTTGTGTTTAATTTCACAGAATCCACTCATGGACTTTATTCTAAACTTAGTTCTCTTCTCTGCCCATTCCATCATTATAGGAGGAAAAATCAGATGTGATACTCGAAAGAAAGTATCATTTCACGTGCCATATTTCAGTCGGCATAACATTTGTCAAAAAAAAAGTAACCATTACGTTAACTGCAAGAACTTTGACTGGATCGTGATGAATTACGAAAATATATCTTGTTTGAAAGTTGCCTTTCTTTTCAAAGAAAAGCGGAAAAAAAATAACCAAGCTGAGGATGAGGGAGGAGTATTTGACGAGTGTAGGGAAGAAAAGATCAGACCGGCTCGGTTGCACAGACGTCAACCGCTCACATCGATGTCAGACGGCTTGAACTTCATCCGTCCACTACTCCACTCATACATCAGCAATTGGTTTTCTTGTATCTCCTTCCCCCCATTTATCATCTTCAATTGTTTCCGTTACTATAGCAACCTGATGTCGGGTCGGCGAAATATCAACGTGCTCAATAATCAGCGACGTACCGGCGAGGTTCTGAAGTAATCACGGTTGACAGAAGTATTTGTAACTTTCTCAAACAACCCCAATAATCGGAATAAACGTGCGCTCGCTGCTGTACTATAGACTCGTTTAGACATCCTTCTACAAAGGGGGAAGAACGTACATCTCGAGACAGCACGCGTGACAAGTGAAAAGGAAACTCGTAGAATAGTTGATGGCGCTATTTGGTTTTTTGTAGCGTGACATTTGTATCGTGTGCGAGTCGATTCCTACCTCCAACAGGTTAATGATGCGAATATTTCTTAGGTTTAGTGTAATGGCACAGCTTGTTTCGCTTTAAAATTTACAGCTATGGCGAGAAATATCTTAAAAAATTAATTAGAATCTTTTCCAACTATAATTTACTTTATTTTATCAATTAAAATTAATTACGAAGTCTTAATGGAGAAAGAAATACAAGTCATGAAAATAATATACCTTTTTGAAAGAGTTTGGTAGGGCTGTAGCCTTAATCTACGTAAAGATTTCACCAAATTGATAAAATGGCATCGTTTTCATCATATCTCATATTGTTAGCTTCGCAACGAGTTGTCTGCTATTGCATTACCTCGAATAAGTAACGCTTCACCAATGGAGAAGACTATTGCTACTTATTCTCGATGGATACCACGACCACCCAGACGGCCGTTTCAAGGCTGTTTAGCCTATCATCGGTGGGTTGGTAGGTACCCTGGTGCTGTAATAGTGAAAACCCAGTTATGAAGTATAACTCCACAGTATCAAAGACGCCATATTGTGTATAACAGTTTAAACTGAAAGAGTTTAAAGAGTATATAGTCCCTATCTACCCACCGAAGATAGGTCAAATAGCCTTGAAACGGCCGTCTGGGTGTTGATATCCACTGAGAATAAGCAGCAATAGTCTTCTCCATTGGTGAAGCGTTACTTGTTCGAGGTTGTGCAATACCAAGGAACTCATTGTGAAGGTATGGTATTCACAATATGAGATATGATAAAAACGATGGTATTTTACCAATTTGGTAATTCATTTACGAAAAAACATGATGCAATTGCACTAACTTTTTCGTTACATCTTTTTTTATAATAAATTTCATCTACTTTAAAGTAGTTCGTACAGATGATGCTAGTTGCTAAGTGCAACCACAAATAAAAATACTTATCGGAATTAAATTTAATCTCGTCCACAATTCGCCTATTTATAAGCATGGCGTCGATCACTTTGCGCTAACCGAAAGAACCGAATAAAAATTAGAAAACTACTTCAATTGCATCGCAACAGTCGGCTGTTAGCTACGACATCTTAGTTTCTTCGGTGATGCGGGCGGAGCAGATTGGTGCAAATCATTGCCCTCCTAACGGGGCCATACATCACGGGCGGATGGAACATTATTCACAAGTGGCACCAACACTCTTCATAAGACTACGAACATGATCCATTCTATACATTACCGAACTGCTGGACAACACTTAATCTTTCTCATCGTGCAGAGACTTGTCACCATAACAACGCTTAAATCTCCCTTTATGATGACTGCTTTTAGCTACCATGAGCTTTGCTTTTTCTCCGTTTTTTTTTTTTGCTCACTCTCCCAGAAGAGAGTGCTGTAAGAGACAAAACCCATGGAAACCGGACTTCTCTTACGAGCCACAACCACACTGATATTTTATCAGTGTCACATGGTCTGAGTAGGGAAGGATGCGGGAAATCTGCGCGATGATTCACTGCTGCCTCATTTGCCTCCAAGCGAACGAAGTCAGAATGTAAGGGATGTGATAAATCTCTTGTGGTAACCAAGATAATGCCCTGACATTAAGAAAATCTATTGTCTTTCTAGTGGCTGACAGGAAACAGTAATATATTTCTTTTAATTATTTGCATTAGGGTATTTAATCACTCTTTTTTTTTGTCTGTCTCTCTTCAATTTATATCACTATCTATCACTGTGAAAACCATTTTTTTTTATTCCTCTCTTTACTTTGTCCCTCTGTGATCTTAGCATCAGTAAGGCCAAATGATGTAGAAAATTTTCTCCATCAGCTAAAAATAAAACATAAAAACATCCTTTTTTTTCCTATCAGCTTTCGATATAAGAAGCGTGAAATCCCCTCTGAAAAATGTCCTCTTCTAAAATGCATTTAGAAGTAGCAGCCCACCGCCAAAGAACTTCCACCAATTTCATCTTCAACCAGCACGAAACCGCAACCTCTGTAGCATCTCGAAAGCGTTTAACATCCCCTTAAAAGCTCCATTCATTTCATCTCTTCTACCGTCTGCAAAGTAAGTGCTCTGAAGTGCACAAAACCCTGCTGAACGCAAAGCAAAACACGACACACCCAGACTGGATGCGCTATCAGCGTGAAACGTCACTTTGTGCGCATTAACCGAGTCTCCAAGCGTCGACGTAAGCTACAGATGCTGCTTCGTACTAATTGCAATTTTTAGGGCTGAATCAGCCAACTTGAGATCTGAGCTTACCAAAAATACCCACATTGACATCGTATCTCTGTGGATTCGGAAGACATGGATTGCTGTCAAGCGATTTCATTTCCATCTGCTTACCTGAAGGTTAGACTAGCTCGATCAATGACGCATGTACGATAGGGGGGAGGGAGGAACAAACCCTCGCCCCAGAACACGCACACATTGCCAATTCCTCAAAGACCGCACATTCGCGATGCAGCTTCAACCACAAAATCGCAAACTTCTCCCCACCCTCCCCCTCCCCAATACATCTAAGTGTCGAATGTGTCAGCTTGCTTTGACATCTGCTCCTGTTCCACGCGCAAGCAGAATTCTCATTGTTTTGCGCACTGTCACCACCGCACGAGAGAAGCTGCCTCCACAGGGCTGTTGCAACCCATATGACAATACTTTCCAATCGGACAAATGTATTTCGTCCGAGTACACAAATAATATATTTGTATTTTGTTTCAGACAGCGACGAAGTTTTGTGAAACTCCTGGAAAATTCGTTCCGCTAATGCTGCGCGTGCCTTAAGAAAGTGGTTGGTTGCTGTAGCTCCCAAAGACTCGCCAGTTCGTGGACAGATTTTAGATTAGCATTTTTCAATAATGAATGATCGTCGGATAAACCGAGATTGGAATATTAACTTTGCATGCCGATAGAAGTGCCACTGCATATTTTAACTGAGGCAACCGAATGCATTAGAGAGACCAAGTTTATGCAAACCGAAAATCAAAATGAAACATCATCTGTGGAGTGATTATTCTGTCTCGTGTTTCGTTCTCTGGTGGACAACATCTTATTTGTCATTCAAATCGATTAATTTTGCAACTTAAGTAGTAAAATTCGTCGGATCCGGTAATATACAGTAGCACAAGATGTAAGAAATTGCTTTATGAAGATATAGCAACAGCTTAAGATGGACCATAGCAGCTCAATGGAATATTCCAGTAACAATCACATTTATATTCCTTGTAAATCGAAAAGTGCGCATAAAGCTGATGTTGCTATCCAAGAACTTTTGAATATCCTCAGAAGTGGTTGAAGGCTTATCTCTACTAATGAATGTTTTGGCTTGGAACTAACTTTGAATTACTGCCGATACCCAGAACATAATCACGAGCAAAGTGGAATTCTCCATGGAAGATGATTCTTATTAATGATACTGCAGAAACAGTATAAGATTGCCCATTATCTGAATGCTAAGATAGACTTTTGGTAGAGTGAGAAAGCGACTCCATCGTCTCCGAGAGAGAGTATATAGTTTTAGAAGCATTCTCCGAAGTAAGCAACATAGAAGAATATTGGGACGTTTCTTTCTGCTGATTTCATTCCTTGAGAATATTCTCTATGGAAGGATAATCAGAGCGTGATAGTGTCTCTTTCTTCGAATGGAAAATATTTGTAGCATTAACGGACAGTACAGCACGGGCCAGAACCAGGCACAAGAAAAATCAATTCCAGCATTAGAAGGTAAAATATTCGAGGCTGGAGAATCATGCTCGATTGACCCAGAAAGGTCGTAACTTCCATTAAGAACGTTAAGTGGTCTTGTGGTTGGTGTTAAGTGGTCAGCTTAACTAAAGCTTTGGTACTTGGGAACTGGCTTGATGAAGAAAGAACAACATCGAGTTTGGAGAATATTTCTTTGAATAGAAGAAGCAACTCATTAACATTCCTGGTTTGAACTAAGAGCAATTCTCGCAGAAATTCCTTTTACCACAGCTTTATAATCGGAAGCCACTGATGATAAATTGTCGGTTATATCCCGAAATTGGGGTGTGGTCAATCTGAGACTGAGATATCTGCGTTTTAAATTTGTTAAAAATTACTAATCATTTGTATCTGCATTTTTAATTTGCACTGTTGCACTAATAATTTGTTTTATTTAATTAACCAAAAACTATGCCCGTTCATCATGCAGAGCAAGTGATTCACAGAGAGGCTTCATACAAGACATCGGAGAGTCTAAGTTCGCTCTGCTGGACACATTACTAATCCACGCATTTCTAATCTTTTGCAGTTCGTTAGCATACATTGCTTTTGTTAGCTCATTTGAGGCAACAGAGATTTTAACAAGTTGTACACGTAAGGGATTTAAAAGTTATGATAACGCAGTAGCAGCAAGCCTGTGAATTAGGCGTCTAGCTCAAAATTAGGCCTAAAAAACACGGGCTACAAATAATAGGTCAAGCTAAGCAGGCATGCATTAACTCAGTGCGCTAGGCCTAAAGCTGAAAAGAATGATTAAAGTGGGGAAAAAAAAAACTCACGGTAGAACATTTAGCTGATGAAGTTTCATCTCTTTCCACTCTACGATATTATACAATATTTAATCACATCGTAAAGCGAATAAATTATTAAAAAATCATGCAAGTGTCACTTATCATGCACCTGTAATAATAATAATTATTATTAAATAATTTTTATTATTAATAAGATTGTTAGCGAATTAAAATTAAGTTTAAATGTCTAAGAAATTTTAAAATTTCATTAACGTGTATAAAAATGATTTTAAAATAGTTAAGATTTTTAAAAATAATTTAAAAGTTAAAATTATTAAAAGCTACATTTCTTATTTTGGATATGGTAAGAATACATTTCGACGTGATTTAATTTTTTTATTTTAAAAAACCACACAGAATTTGAATAATGCGCTACGTAATTTTGAGAATCTAGGGGCATGTAATCCTATCATAAGATTCCATAAAACAAAGATAAACGTGTCCACTGCACGATGTATATGCAGAGAGATATTTTTAACTGCGCCTGAAGTTATATTTGCTTAAAAGATGAAAGATATAATAGTAAAAGGGATGCGATACCGATCGATCATAAGTGTCATGTGTTATACATAGGATTGGTACTAACAGAAATCCTTACTAACCTATTGATACCGAAGTGTTTCCATTACACACCTGAAATGTCCTTCGAATACGCAAGTCCCTCCTTAAAATGAGAGAAAGAAAGTGGAATAGAACGCGACATGCAGCGAAGACACCGATTTCCACATACACAAGAGAGAAATTAAATCCGCTGGAAGGAAACTGAAGTCTGAGCATGCTGTCATTGGTATACAAATAAGTAGACCCATAATGCATCTCTATTAGGAGAGGACCCCAACGAGTTGACTGGCATTGCTCATTTCCATGACGTTTCTGTAGAACTCGTGCATTCATTCAACCACCCCACCAGTTCAGTGGTGTGGATACCACCAGCTTAACAACTCCTTTGTGAGTATCGAGACACCAAGTCACATTCATACACTACATCCGATCAAAGTAAACCCCTCCCTTATTGACTCTCACGGCACACAATAGCACGCGCCCGTAACCCACTATTAGCCACGTAATAAGCTACTCGCAATGTGAATGCCAGGTTCAAGTGTGGCTATAATTGAGGTTGATTGTTGCCCTCTTGGATCGGCCAAGTTTACAAACCAGCGAACTACTGCCACTAAATTACAGTAATTACACGCTTTCACCGGTAAAGGATTCTGCCACGAAAGGGTGTTGGGGGAGGCACGACGTTTAGGGAGGTGTCAACTGCTTCGGGGAGGGAAAACCTTACAAAATGCCACAAGACGACCAGCTAAGAATTTTAAACGAGAAACGAAATTAAAGTTCTACATACATACAGAGGAGCGTGTCACTCAACTGGATGTAGGTGTGTTCCAAACAATGGTACACGGCGTAGCAGAAATATTACAAGTCTCTCCAACCCATTCCTTAGATCTGTAAGAGACACTGGTGAAGAATACAGAAAGGCGCAGCATCGCATTTTAAATTTGCTTCTTTGTTTCTCGTCTTCTGTATTCAGTCCTTGAACCTAAGAATTTTGAGATGAATCTCGTGGGCGTTACTTGATTTATAAATCTTCCTTATCGGATAGAAATAAATCTTATAACGTCTTTGAGGATCAAAGTAGTAACAGGTTTGGCCTAAATCGGCAAATTTTATAACAGCCATCTTAAAACTTGGATTTTTTTCTTTTAGTTCCATTGGAAAAATTGAACTTCTTTTTTTAAACATTTCGTCTGGAAGGCAGGCACATCTAGAGAATATAAAAATGGGATGGAATAGGAGAGAGACGTATCTCTTTAACAGTTACCAATGCACTGGAAAGTCTCTTAGGAAAGTCGTTTCCTGAATCGCATTCTAAACCACTTCCAGAGTGGTTTCCATAAATGAGAAATGTATACTCAAAATAAGCGGCGAAATGATTGCGTTGGACAGTCGGAAGAGGCGATATTTCAAACTTTTGTTGCTGACACGAACAACTTGTGGTGGGTTCGACGATGACGGTTGAAGTAATGGACTAGCATGTGTGGGTGTCGTAGCGGATACAAAAACGAATAACAGCGGAGACACCGAAGTGGGCAGCAGAGAGCACTGCCGTGATACACGAGGATAACCGGACAGTTTTAATAGTGGGATTTTGAACCATTTATATTCCTTGACAAGTTGCGCTATCTCTTTCTTTCTCTCTAACTCTGTCTTCATTTCATTTCTCTGTCTGCTTCTTTTTCATCACTTTGACTTTCGATATTTTCTGTATGCGTGTAGCCATGTGTGTTTTTTTAATGATGTTAGAACTTTGAATGTACCAAAATTTTAAATTCCAGATAATTATTTTTGCACACCATCTGACTTAAGGTCAATGTGTTGTCCAGAACAGAAGGCAGTTAACGCGTTCCAGATCAACGATCACAACCCGAATGTACTGGAATGCACAGTTCCTGTACATTCCGAGCCCTGGCAAGTTCTAAAAGTCCGTTTCTTGAGTTGAGAATGGAAGTTACCACTGGAAGACCACTACGGCAATTGTCCAAGACTAACTTGCAACCAGAATTAAAACTAGAAAGGAATTCTTCTTCCCGCGCCATCCTTCATCAAAAGAACTGGAACCCGGGGCACCGGAAATGAAAGCCAAACGTATTTACCAACTAAGCCAGAGAAAGACTTTTCCAATCTAATTCACTTTATTTCATTTCTGATAGAATGGGTTCATCACTTGTCACTCATTTGTAAAGCTCTGGGTTCAAATCCCGTCAGAGAACTAGAAGAATTCATAAAGGCCTCTTCCATCGGGGCTATAATTAACCAACCTCAGGTGGAAGGAGCAGGTTTTTCTCTATTGGGTATTCCAGGATTTCCACCTGTATAATATGCAAGTCAGCTCTTGTACAAACTTAATACACAATAAAGACCACAAAGTAGCGCACAGTGACTACAATAGTCGATATGCAAAGGAAGCCCCAAAAAAAAACCAACGTTAAGAATAGAGCAGCAAGTCCCATCGAAACATTGAAGACGTTAAGAGGAACTGTTGTAAAATGTTGTGCTCTTCAATACCACAACTCTCCTTCCTTATCCCCAATATTATCAAACCCCACTTCACGATTTACCATTAGTGACGCTGCCTGTCAATTGCCAAGTCTAGTCACAGAGATTGTGACATGGATACGTTATAATACTTTCAATGAACTAAAATCGGAGATGGACTGCAAGGTTACAAAATGAACACTCCTAATCAAATAAATAGTGTCTGTTTAAACAAAATCTTTTATTTTATTATAAAATAAAAGATCCGCTCTCTAGGTCTTTGATATATTCTTTAACCGTGTACGGTACGTCTTTTTATTTTTGCCTCTCTCATGTTTTACCCAACTCTGAAAAGAGTGTTTATTCCTTCAGAGAGTAATTTATGTCTACAAACCCTATAAGTCCATAAAACTCCTACCAGGAAATGACCCGCCATTGACGAAACGGCCGACGAGGTCATTTTCACCATCACCCCATCAACACTCGAAGTATCAAGCGTGGAATAAAGGAAATAACACGTATTTGTAGAATGGCAATTCCGATGTGTGGGCATATTCTTAATGGTTAGCAATGGAAAATGGTACCTGAGGTCAAAGAGGAAAAACAAATTATATCAGGCGCACTTCTAGCAAACGACTCGTTTAAAAATTTGTGGACATCCGTGTCCTTAGATCTCCTAGTTCATTTATATTTTAAGCATCATTGAAGATTCAGTTTTCCGTCTGCTCTCGCAATCTACACGAGGTCTTAGAACATTCCAATTACCGGTACATAAAAACTTCGCTAACAAGAAGCTCTCCTCCCCCCCCCCAAAAAAGAAAAGATGAGCGAGAAGACTTGTTAAAAAAAGAGTCTTAGCCAGTTGGCTGGCTCTCACAGGAATATTTCTTTGTCATCCGCTCTTCTCAAGAGGTGTTTATCATTGCCAGATTGATTATACGATTCTGGTACCTTCTCCAGAGAGATACTTTAAATAAGATTTTCATGATGTCATCAGAGAAAAGGTTATTCTGAAAACAACTGTTCTCTTTGTATGCCACGATATAGACGTACAAACAACAGACTAACAATAAAGAATTAAGGAAAGTTATTTATGTACGAATTTTCTAACCTAAATTAATAATGGTTAGTTAACTCAACCCTGGACGATTGGATTTTTTCCAAATGGCAAAACAGCAAAAGTGAACTTGAATATTTCTGCACGAACTATTTTATAGGAAAGTCTAACACTTTGTGCACTTTATTTTTAAACAAAAACCTTCAATGTCCTCTTTTGCATGTCACTTTCCAAAATCTAGCTTATCCCTGTAGATCCAAGGGTGGTTGTTGTTGTATTTGGGTTTTAGGAGCATCGGCAACTAAGGACATATTATTCCGTGTATAGTGTCTGTTAAATTGCGCGTGTTCTGTGATCGATTTTCTGCTTGTTGGATGAAAGCCCAGTTTCCGGGAGAAAAATTGGAAAATCCGGGAGATCCTAATTGGAACAACGGGCTAACTCTGTACTCGATAAATTGCTGGGTTGGACTCTGAAAAATAAGTTAAAAGTGTCACCATCTAAAACCAAGATGATAATATTTCACGGAAAACTAGACCTCGGCCGAAGTTTAATTGGGTATCTTTGCCACCCGTTACCACTCATAAGCATCTTGGAATCATTTTTGATGAAAAATTGTCATTCTTACCACACATCCAGAATCTTTCCAAAAAAGTTAAAACTTTTAGGGCCATGCTATTCAAAATCTCTCGGTAGGATTGGAGTTTAAAAAAGTAAACTCTCAGAATTCTGGACCACACAGTGTTTATTTCAATCGTAACATATGCAGCCAGCATATGGCTTCACAGAACCAAACTAATTATTAGAGTTCAAACCAGAGAGTGTCTAAAGAACCTTTTTGCTAGCTCTCATGAAAACTTGTAGAACAGTTTCAACTGCATTTTTACTACCTCTAGATCTATATCTCACGTACAAAGGTTTTGCTTACTATATTCGTAAAGGATATCTTCTAACTTTTTAATGATTTGACCCATGATCCCACTGCCGATCCAAAGAATCAAAAAGCGAAATGTTGGACTGAGCTATATAAAAGACGGCAAGTGAGATGTAATTCCTGGAGCAAAGGAGCAGTGACCAAATGTTTTATAATTGATATTAAATTCACTACCTCTAAAAGTAAAGTAATCAGCTTTGGTTCTACCCAAGCCTTCTCACATCATACATTTTAACTGGCAATGGTTCTTTGAAGGCTCGTATTCGTAAATTCAATCTAGTTTCGTCATATGCCTGTTTCTGCGACAAATCTGAAGACTGGAGTCATGTCTTATTCTAGTTTACCAAGATTTAAGACAAACATTACAGTACATAATTTTTCTCCTGGATAGGAAAGATATCTTTTTGCAAATCAAAAGGCCTTCTCAACTCTACAGGAATTTGGTACACCGGTTTTCAACAGACGACACGGATTCCCGGAAATAACTTCTGTGCTGAAGTCCAGCTTTATTTATTTGGGCTTTATTATTTCCTTGGGGTAGTGTTAACCTTTATTATTATCTCTGCCTCTCTTTTTTTTTCCCTTAATTATTTTGTTTCTTTTTATTTAATAATAATTATTATTATTTTTGCTTCCTGGGTACGGGAACTGCTGGCATCCACTGCTATTACACTTTCTCCAGTGGATGTGGGATTCTTTATAGTATTCACCACCATACGTGATTATAGGAGGCTGCTGCACTCATACGACTTGCGCTTCTTCCTATGGGCGCTGGTAAAAACACATTTAGTTTAGTACGTTTATGGTTGGGCCCGCCTCCTCGTGGCGCGGACGGGTAAAATGTGTTTAGTGTCTAATGGCACCAGCGGTTTTAATAAAACATAAAAACATCCTTTTTTCCAATCTGCTTTCGATATAAGAAGCGTGAAATCCCCTCTTCTAAAATGCATTTACAAGTAGCAGCCCACCGCCAAAGAACTTCCACCAATTTCATCTTCAACCAGCACGAAACCGCAACCTCTGTAGCATCTTGAAAGCGTTTAATATCCCCTTAAAAGCTCCATTCATTTCATCTCTTCTACCCATCTCCGCGTAGTATGCATTGTCATGTGTTAGATTACGCTGTAAATGCCAGAGATTTAAAAGTGTATGGATATTGTAAAGTGTAGTGTCATGTACCATTGTTGTTCTTTTAGCGATTGACCCCTAATGGGACCCACCGTTGCCCACACTAAGCCCCCTTCTCTCTCTCTCTCTCTCTCTCTCTCTCTCTCTCTCTCTCTCTCTCTCTTTTTAGGTCCTAGCCACTGAAATCTCAAGAAACTAGGTGGCAGGACCTGGCAGAGTACTATATAAAAATAGTGGTGTACCTGACTTGCCTTGCCACCTAGTTTCTTGAGATTTCAGTGGCTAGGACCTAAAAAGAGAGAGAGAGAGAGAGAGAGAGGAACGCTAACGGTTGGGTCAAGCCAAAAGAATTAAGCGTAGGGCTAGGATAATTTTGACATGGGTTGAACGCTAGTTGGAAAGCCAGGGGGGTGGGGTGCGAAGACTGGGAAGCAGCCTTCCTGGTAGCTAAGTGGCCAGAAACAACCGAACAACACACACTACGCAAAGAACACTACACTCATTTCTGGCCATTGTACAGAGTTTTGTATATCATCACGAGAACCATGGCGGAGTTCAACTAACGTTTAGGGACTACCTTACGTAAGACACGACACATGTCTACATGCAAGGAAGCTCACTTCCTTTCTTCTCTCCAAAAATCCTAGAAAAACCAAGAGATCAAACGTAAGCATGAACAAAGACACCGGATTACGTTTCGCCCTATTGGGAAGGCTTCTTCCCAGTACCCGTCCACGCCACAAAGAGGCAGTCCCGACTATACATAGGAAGAAGTGCCATTTTGATTATAAGCAAAAACCAAACTGCATCGAGTTATATGCACCATGTTGGGGAGATGACATGTAGCGAAAAGGATTCCAATGATCAAAGTCATTATTTTATTTTTAAAAAAAACGTATATTTTAAATAGGAAGACAAAAAAAACGCCTGCATAATTGGACTATGTCATTAATACACACCAAAGTTTTGCTTACCGAAAAATCTAGTAAATTTCCCGTGAAGAAGAGACTTCTTCGTCGTATCGAAACGTTTCTTTAAAAAATCTGATACTACTTCCCCCTCCACCCTTTTTTTTTTTTTTTTTTTTTAATTATCCGCATCTCAGGACATTCAGAGTTTCTCGTGAGGATGATGAAGAGTTCGTGCGAGTAATCGATAATCCGGATGCTCCAACAATTAAGCAGAATGTTCGTCTCCCCGCTACTTGTACACGATGTCGCGAGAATACATTTACATCACTTAAAACTTGCAGAATTAGATGAGTGAGATTTGATTAGATGAGCATGGAAGAAAATTAGATTACGTGCGTTGGAGTGTATAAAAATTTAGAAATTAGATTTGCATAATGTGTGTACAATTAAGAAATGACGGGATCAATGCAAAAATCTCCGCTTAAACAGAAGTCGGCGATACG
The DNA here is from genome assembly GCF_048544385.1 of Mastigoproctus giganteus. NCBI lineage: Eukaryota > Metazoa > Arthropoda > Arachnida > Uropygi > Thelyphonidae > Mastigoproctus > Mastigoproctus giganteus. The sequence goes on along the minus strand of NC_143575.1, from coordinate 182,036,508 downwards.
GACCGGCGCAAAGAAACTGCTGATTGAAATACAAGGACATCTGAAGGGGAAGGAGGTAGAGAGAGAATAAGGAGTCTGACAAAATCACTAAACTAAAAGATAAAAGTGAATTGGGAAATGTCAGCAATTTTTTTCTATTAAATCTGATTCCTTTTACAGGTTAACCGTGCATCCGCAATGCCTGCTGGGTATTAAATTCGAATATTTCCTCCCGCAACAAAAAAATAAGAATTTTAAATTCTTTGAGGCGATAAAACTGCCTTGTATGGTAAGCCTCTATTAAAATTAATTACGTCATCATCTCCTACACAATGCTCGGCTAATTTCGCGTAGTCAACAACCATCTAAACACCACACTTGATTATTCCGAGAGGATTTGCTTCTTTTGCTGCTGGACACGGTCGCTCAGTTTCCATTTGTTCACCTGCCAGCGTAGATGAGGTCGTGAGGGAATAAATATCCGTATGAATGCGAGCGGGTGTTATCTCGTGAAGTGAAGTGGAAAGGGGGGGGGGGAGTTCGTTACGAATTTCACTAATGGCGCCCACATTCGTCTAAGTTATCTCTACAGTTAACAAGGTTTCTAGTTCACAATCTGCTTTTGGGGTATCGATCCAGGGAGCCCATTTAACCAACGAGTACATGCGCTGTAATAAACTTAAACTTCATTCAGGGGTGTATAATCGTGATAGCGAATCTTCTCGGGGGATACCGCTCCTTTTTCATACTTAAGTATCGAACCCTTCTATGATAAATCATGGATTAATTATCGCGGATGCGCAATTCAGATGCTTCAGTGACTCTCCGATGGAACCTAAGCACTGTGGTGGATTAGTTGCCTCCAGTTATTTATAAGAGTTACGAAACCCTTTCCACTGTTCTCCTGTAAGGTGCATTACACGCCATTAATATTTTATTCGGAACAACTAATGGGTGGATAAACCTTAATTTTTAAAGGTGCTGCTTCAACGCATAAGGGTGAATAGAACCCAAGTGCAAAAATTTCAATTATTTCTTCTTATCGGTTATTATGTGACTTTTTTTTATTAATTGTAAAATAAATTTCCTTTTAATGTTCATTTAGATTTTAATGTTTGTTCATGTTGTTCATTCCTCTCAAAGTCTTTCTTCTCGTTCCATTTTGACATACCCATGGGAACGACAACGTAGTCTTCCCCAAAAAGTGATCAGAACCACAATTTGCTTTTCTCTGGGCCCTAACATCACAGACGAAAATTGTGTTTGTTGTTTAGTGATTATATAATCAATTATTGAGTTTAGTCCCTTTTTTTTCTTGGACCCATGTGAACTTATGAATATCTCTATGTTGGAAGAAGGTGTTAGTAATCCTCAGCTTATATTGAGAGCAAAGTTCTATCGGTCTCTCTCTCCGTTATTCTTTACATTTTCTTCACGTCTTCCCACCACTTCATGTTCCGCAGCTTGTCCCACTCTGGAGTTGAAATCCCCCATTATGACTATCTCTCTGCAAAGATTTTTCCCAGAAATTTTCCTTAATATCTGTAAGAGACTCATTAGGAACACATACCCCAAAAATAGAAATTTCTCTTCAATACATTTTAATTTCAAGTGTCTTGATTCATTCATCAACAAAGCTCCATTTTTTTCGATAAACGTTCTGAGATTCTTGTGAATAAGAACAGCCACCACCCCTGCATTAGCTCCGACATGTCGGTCAACACCAGACCAAAGGAAAATATATTCTCGAGTCATTTCTTCACCTGTCCCTTTCATCTTTGCTTCAGTTAAGACCACCACATACAATTTATATTATCCCAATTCCAATAAAATTTCACCTTGTTTTGTGCTAAATCCTTGTACATTCCAGCGGCTAAAATTCATAAGCCTTTTCCGTTTGCCAGTTCGATTCCTATTTGTCAGTCAGATTTTTTTCTCTGTTAGGTCTTTTAGCATTGAAAGGATGTTTTATGGTGAATGGGGAGTTGGCCCATTGCATCAACCCCCAACCTGGAGGACCAGACTTGCCACTGAAAGATGGCAACTTTTAGTGAGTCCACATTGAAATGTGGACTCACTAAAAGATGAGAGCACTAGGTGTTTGTATCAACGAAGATTAGACCAAGAATTAGATTAGCCCTATAGGGGAGAGTGCAAAAGACATATGAATACTTAAAGGAAACAGTGAAGAAAATTTCCGGAGAGGTAATAGGAAAATCCCAAAGGATGAAACAAAATGATTGGCTGAAAATGAAAATTAAGGAATTAATAAAGGACGCATACCAAAGATGGCTGAGCTCAAAAAGTGAAGTTCACAGAAAAACATATAAATAAAAAAATAAGGAAGTGAAAGCGGAAATCATCAAAGCGAAGAACGAGTCCTGGGATAGAGCATGTGCAGAGATGAACAACAAACTGGGATGCACAAGATCTGCAGAGGCGTGGAGAGTATTGAAGAGGTTAAGGAAACCTCATAAGCAAAATGCCAAACTGGAAATGAAAGATCTGGAGGAATGGGTCAATTATTATGAGCAGCTATTGAATGAAGGAAGGGAGAAATTTAGAGAAACTGAAACAGAGACAATTGTCATGAAAAGAGGATTGAACATCCGAATTAAGGAAGTGGAACTCGAAATAAAAATGGCAAAAAATGGAAAAGCATCAAGTCCAAGCGGAATTAACATGGAGCTCCTTAAATATGGAGGTCAAAAAGTTATAAATCTACCAACTCGATTGTTCAACAAATTATGCGATGGCGAAGAAATACCAGATGAGATCACAGTCAGATTCATTACATCAATTTCAAGAAAGGTGACAGAAGAAGATGCTCCAACTATACAGAAATTTGTGTTATGAGCTTTATTGCTAAACTATTTGTAAAAATGATAAAAACAAAACTGGAACAAGAGATTGTTATTTCTGAGGCTTCAGTGTGACTTTTCGACTGGATGCTGATGTATAGACCATTGATTCACTGTTAACTAAATTCTGGAAAAATGTCAAGCTACAAACCAAGGTGTAGGTTCGTTGTTCATGGACTTAGCATTATCATGCGTTGTTCATGGACGCATGATAATGTGCCAAGAAATCTTCTGTGGAAGGCTATGGAAAAAATGTCAATAAGCCAGCCATTAATTGATATAATTAGAAGAATCTACAAGGACAATACATGCTGTATTAAAATTGGTTCAAAAATATCAAGAAAATTTAAGACTTCCAAAGGACTACTTCAAGGATGCTGTCTGTCGTCTACTTTATTTAAGCTGTACCTGGAAGTTATTCTAAGAGCATGGTCACAGAAGTGCAGTTCAATGGATGTACCCCTTGGTCAGAACAGCTATCTTTACAATCTACTGTTTGCAAACGACCAAGTTGTGGTAGCACAGGACGATGATGATGTAAACTGCATGGGCAGAAAGTTACTAGAAGAATATAAAACATGGGGACTGACAGTTAATTTTAATAAGACAGAGTACATGAATCGAAGTGAGGACGTTCTGGGTTTAGATGGAAAACAGGTGAAAATTGTACAGCAATTTAAACGTTTGGGTGCAATTATCCAGGCTGACAGATCATCTGCGCAGGAAATTGAGAGAAGACTGGGTGAAGGTAGAAAGGTCATAGGAATGCTCAGTTCTGTGCTATGGAATAAAAATATTATTAACAAAACTAAACATACATCAATATGAGACTTGGACCTTAACTGAAAGACAACAAAATACACTATTTGCTGTTGAGATGGATTTCTGGCGAAGATCTGCAAGAAAGTTTAGGACTGAAAAAAAAAAGTTAGACATGACGTGATAAGGAATACAATGAACGTCCAAAAAACCATCATTGATAAAATAGATAAAATATTGGAGTGGTTTAGCCAAGTGAAGAGAATGGAGGACGACATACTGTCCAGAGGAGCCATTAAATGGATGCCATAGAGAATTGAAAAGAGAGGAAGAGCAAGAAGGACGAGGATAGAGGGTGTGAAAGCAGCTATGAATAGAAGAGGACTGATGGACGGAGATTGGAAAGACAGAAGAAAATAGAAAAAAAAGAAGAAATGACTTTTCGATATTAGGTTAAGGAGAACAGTTGTAATAACGGAATAAATCCTAAGAAGAAGATGTTTTTTCATTGCCAAAATCTTTCCGGTCTTGGGAAAATATATCAGGGGTGATCATTTAATTCGCGTTAAATGCTTCTTGCAAGCCATTTTTCGAAAGACTTCGAAGTGCTTCAGTTGTGTCGGCCTTTCAGAGCTTTCTTCAGATTTGGAAACAGAAAGAAATCACACGGGGCTAAGCCTGGTGAATAAGCGGGAATGTGGCAGAACCTCGGCACCTATGGCAGTGATCACTGCCTGCACGGGGCCTAGTATTGTCTTGATGGAAAAACCGCTTCACGCAGGAATATGTCCACCCTACAAAGACACTCATTACAATATGCTTCATTCGTCTCTAACTCTTTCCCATGCAATTAAGCTCCATCTGGCATAATAACGAATCGCATATCGCTGTTCAATCTGTATGTCCGACACGATGCTTGCTTCATAACGATCGTCATTGACAATCGGGTAAAAAAAAAAAAAAAAAACCTCTCCTCACGCAACACCAGCTCGACAAGTACTGGCATGCGCACACAGAGTCTACTCAGTAGCGATCAGGGAGAGCGCCTATAGCGGCAGTTATGGAAAGTTCACGCGGTAAACATAAAATCTTGCACCAGTCAGCGAATTAAATGATCACTCGTCATACAATGGTACGAACCAACTAAGTGAAAAAATATTTGCGTTCCCAAAAGAGCAAAACGATTACGGAAAAGTAATTCCGGATGTGAGTAAACGCTTCTCCACACCATAATTAAATTCCTGTCTGACACATTTGAACTTCACTTCCTGTTGTTAAATAAAAATCTAGCATTCTAAAAAATCTATCATATTCTCAAAATATTTTAAGTGACGTAAAATAAACTGATACAACGCATATAAATGGCGCTGTAAGTCCTTGGTAGTTCGGATAATCGAGTTTCGGATAATCGGGTCCCCTTTTAGTTTGATTAATATAAAGGGAGGGGTGGAGAAGTGGTTCGTCGACGTGTGTGGGATTATTTCGTGTTCGTAAATTATTTCTAATTTCCTTTATTTCATAATTATTTCTTATATATCTTTAAGGAATAAATATATCGTTTAAGAAATTCTCTGTTTAAATTACCTCTTCCATTAATCCAGAGAACACCAAAATTTAAACAAAGTCAGCGTCGTACTATTACTTTTTAAGTGTAGTATATTTTCTCGGGAAAATTCTGTCCTGAACCCTAAACTGACATTCCAAAATTCACAACTTAAATATGCCATGGCAATTACGAACGCAGGCATCCGAATGCTTTTGTATCCGGTGTGATCCCGGATTGAATCCTATTAACCCGAAATGAAAGAAAGCCATTGTGGAGATGCTCGATAAAACTGCGCAGACACGCCTTTCCTGTAAGCTCTCGAGGAAGCGCTAATCTATGTTATTATATTATCCATTTCTGTAGACATTAATCACGACTCAAGTAAGAACCGAGAAGCCCCTCCCACCATTTTACCCCACACCACCAACCCCCTAAGCTACATTTAGGAATGTGTGTGTGGCTTCCAAAATAGTCCGACGGTGTAATTTCATCATTGGCTTCGCATGTCATCGCCGTATTTAGATACGATTTTTTCTTTTCTTTTTCTTTTTTTTTTTAATATGTATACGACACTGGCAGTGTGATAAATGAAACGCTGTCATTTCTGATCATCTGCGGTTCAAGCAACCCTAATTAGCGACGTCTTTTCCTCCTTAAAAATATATACCGACACTTTTTGGTATTCATCATCCTATTCTGTTGACGGACATGGAGTGACATCTGGTGTTCACACTTTTTTTTTGCTCATCCCTTGACTCTTCCAGTATAAACATGTTTATGTAGAAACTAAGTGAGGCACCTTTTGTTAGTCAAATTTCTGTCTACAATAATCCCAGAAGACAAAAACATCAAATCCAACAAACACCTCAATAATGAAGTTCGTCAAACAAACGTTATATAACAATGTACACTACTACGTCAAAAGTTAAGGGAACACTGAATTCATTAAGGGTTTAAATAAACCCTTATAATGAACCTTAATGTTAGCTGTAATTAGAGTAATTGCAATACAATGTTCGGAGGGCAACCCCTGCACTCCCCCTATATTCGTTACTTCTTTGGAGAATTTTCCTCGTTCACAGCAACGATTTTAAAAGAAAGAAAGGTATCTTAATTTGTTTTAAAATGAAATAATACACTTGCGCTTATTGCAGCTCTCAGATCTGCAATACGATTTTTCTCCAGTTCTATTTTTCCTGATGAAAGCAAAGGGATTTGCTATGCATCAAGAAAAAGAGGTATTATTATTATTACTATTCTTTTTTTTTTTTTTTTTCAATTAAAAGGAAATTCTTTTTATTTTTCTACATTCTAAACGAACTTTGATTCCAAGCTGAGAGTTGCCTCCTCTTACCTTATTATTAATGCACGTCTAAGAAGTTTTATTCCCGGCTTACTGCGGTGTCCTCATGATCGACTTTAGATATTCTATTCGCATTACCGGTGATGACAGTTATCTGTTGCTATGGTAACCGCACAGTTTCTGTTTGTCCCTCGCAGATTCCTTCCTTCCTTCCTTCCTTCCTCTCTCTCTCTCTCTCTCTCTCTCTCTCTCTCTCTCTCTCTCTCTCTCTCTCATTCCAAGATATAATGAAATTCTAAAACACTAAAATCAATTCAATTATCCTCTAAATTCCTGGTGGTATTTAAAATTTTGGATCGAAAATATTAGATGAACTTTCGTCTTTTGCTATTCCACTCAGCAAACGAAAAAGGCTACTGTTAACTGTTGTTTTGTCTGTATTAATACCTTTAATAAAACAGTATTATCTTCTGCTTAACACCATCATGTGTTGTTTTAAAAACAGCCAGTGCTGATTTAACAAACCGGTGAGGAAAACGTTATCACCCAACAGACAAACCGAGCATAGAACTCATAAATTCATTAAGTGAAACTACGTTAAACGAGGTACAAGTTTAATAATAGGTAGAGAAACTACTGCCATTATGCGGTATGCTGTCTGAGCCAACAGTTTCCATATGTGCATTTTCCCACCTGAATCGGCATCCAGTGGATCACGTGACGCCTCCAGCCCCCTCCCCCCGTCGATCTTTATGTTCCTGTAACCAACGCTGCCTTATTTTAGTCCAAGATCGGTTGCTTCCCTGAACGTATTGCGGGTACTGATGCCTGGTGAGCACCATAATCATACTGTTAGGAAGTCCATGAGCACGTTCCTGTTCCCCTTGCGTTAAACTGATTTGGGCACTCGTCGGGCCACACGGTTTTATAGCGCTCTCCTAAAACAACAGACGACTTCGATTTTTAGACTGTTGCATGTAGCCCAAATCTCCATGGTCCTAATAAAGTGTCCACCCAGTGTATATTGCTCCTTTTACTACTTCACCAGTCTTATGGCTAAAGTCATAAGATGAAGTCTGCAGTTTCCTTTTACAAACTCCATCTAAAATGGTGGCTTGTGGCTCAGTGTAGCTTTGTACGTCTACGCTTCTTAAAAGCGCCCTCTATCCTGTTATTTGTCATTATGCGTATGATGGGCACCAAGGATTGTACGCATTCTTTGATGCTAGGTTTTTTCCTTTTTTTACCCACAGTTTAGTGCAGATAATTACTTTTCGCGCTATTTATTGCGTTGTGTCAGCTGCTTTGCATCATTTGTTGCGCGGATTTCGCTAATTAATTAATTGCTAATTAAAAATAACGTCTTGCATTCGTTTTCCCATGCACGAAGCCGAAAATACTTCCAGGTGGAGTTTTTTTTTTTTTTTTTCGCGCCGTGTTGCGCTACCTGAAAATAAATGAATTAAAAGCAATGGAACGAAGAACTGAAGAAATTAGATGCTAATAACAGCGCACTAAACGAGTTTTTCCACTTATCTAAGTTTAATATGTTGATTATCTCTTAACACCATGTTTCGTTCGTTTCATCATTTGTCTTGTATTTCCAAATGCAGATGGTTGTACAAAAAAAGATATTCATCAACCAAAAATAGTGAGGTTCCTTTATGTAAAGTTTTCTTCGTTTAATTTGAGAAAGAAATTAATTATCTATAAACACGATCACAACGTTTAATTTCATTTTGCTTGAAATGTATTTCTTAGATAACATAAAATAATATTTCATTTTAATCCATTATTCTCTAACTTTTACTTCCGGTTCATTTCCTTAAAGGTCACCGTACGAATTTTGACCTCTCGGAACGTGTGAACTTGATTCGTTTATGTATTCATCATATTCTCCATTGCTTTCAAAAATCAGAAATCGTGCCAAATCAGAATAATGTGGAGGTAATTGATCTTTTGGTGGTCCAAGGAAACAAATCTGCAGATACCTCCTTCCGTATGAAACTATGTCAAGCATCCCCTTAGTGCAAACCGTCATTCAGGATCGGTACAAGTTCGGAATGGTACAAGTCAATCGATAGTGATTTAAAATTATGCAAAAATAATAAATAATAAAAAAGCATCTTCTCAATGTGAAAAAAATCTGTAAGACTGGAGCAATGTTTATCGGATTTGTCTTAACTGATGACAAAGAGGTCAAGTTTTTTTTTTAATGAATCTCGAAGGATGTTTGCAAAAAAATCCTTCCCTCCTTTTTTGTAAACTGAACAATTTGAGATCATTGATAATTCAAAAAACATCCGCGTGTGTACGCACGAAAGATGTTTTATTTTATGTGAAACCATCTTTGACGAAGATCCAAATCGCTTAAATTTATAAAATCGAACAGCTAGAACCGAAGTTATGAAAGTTGTAACGTTTTATGCTCACGCCCGCTACTTACTCTACCAAATCAACGTTAGTAACTAAGTTTATATGGACATGTGTTATTGTTAAGTGCAGCTCCTAGAACGTTAGTTCAAATCCACCGTAATTTTACAGACACTGTAAAAATGAGCCAGACATGTAAGGTTTGTGCAGTAAAATGAGAGTTGAGATGTGACGTCATTTCCGTTTCGCATTTTCGTTACCAAAGGTGTTTTCACATAAAAAAATAAAAACAATTTAAAATTGTGTTATAAATTGTATCTTAATTGCATTCAAGAATCATTTATTTATTAAATTAAAAAAATAACAATTTAATTAATACTTTTAATACACGTTTTTAATTTTAAAAATAAATTTAATTTAATATTTTACTTATTTGAAAAAAATCAGACCAACCACTAACAACTGAACTACAGCGGTATTTTATAAACCGCTTTAATATTATGCACGTGGTTCAAGTATTCCCAAATTGCTGTGCCATATTAAAAAAATAAATAAATAAATAAAACAATCGTAAAATGTAGAAAAAAATTACATCTTAACGTTTATTTTCCAATGAATATCATATTTCAAACAGACCAATTAGAAAGCAGAATTTAATTCCTTGACAATTATTATTAAATAATGATCAGCACCAGGAGGACGTCCGTGTAGGAGAAGCACGAGCTAATTAGGACTTGGTATTAGAGAGAAAGAAAGAGAGAGAGACAAAGTCATCCTAAAAAAAAAAAAAAAAAACAATAATGAATCTATAATGTACCTGCGAAGTGTTAACAATGTTATCTGTGCCCGATTAGTAAACGCATTAGCACAGAGGGAGCTGTTAGCATCATTTATGGCTTTCTAAATGTTTATAGCTGTTAGGTGATTACACCTTGCAGAACAAACACAGCGTTCGGAGAGGCGAAGCTGTTGCGTGATCGTACGCCATTATTCCACTTAAGTGGCCCCCTAATGGCGGTAAATCCGAAACTAATAGTTTGCTGGGGAAGAAGTAATGGCTGCCCACACGGGGAAGTGGGAAATCGTAAAAATCATCCGATTATGGACGTTGGATATACACGTTTCAGAGGTGTTTCACGCTTGTCACGTGATATCCGAGTTCTTGCCCAGGTGTTTATATCGTCCAAGGAAGAAAGGCCAGTATGTCGTCTTCTAAGATGTCTATTAGACCATACCCAGTTTGGAGGCAGACAGTAACTAACCGATCAATTGACAGTTTCTTCCTTCCTCTCCACCCTCCCAGGCAAAGCCTTAGTTTGCCTAATTAGGAATGGAACAATTGGTCCGAAGAGACCAGTTTCGAGAAGATGGTAGATATATCCAAATCCGAAAGTAATCTTAGACAAAACTGGTAAACTTGAACTATTTATCAATTACATCCAACTTTATTTAAATATATTTGCGTACGATTTAATCTTAAGGAAACCAAAAGATAAAAGTAAACCGAGTCGAATGTCCAACAATGCATTAATTATAATCTCGATTATTTTAGATACAATATTCACCGACTGCAGAAGACCAATTCTTTGAATATTATTCTTTCATTGTTGAACGCCAACAATGTGGCATCTCCATTTTAATGCCGATTTCTCATTGTGACGTAAATAATTGCGCAGACTATGAAACCACACGCTCTGCGTGGATAAAACACGTTTTTACAATTTTTCTAAAATTGTAACCACACGGTTACAATTTTAGAAAAAGTAACAAAAGTTTCGAACGCGACTACCCATCTGGTTGTCTTTTTTTTTGTTGTGGTAGCGTTCTAAACCTCAAAAGAAGAGGAGGAAAAGACTGGCGTCCAATCGCAGTAACGATTTTTATTAGATCAAAGAGCGATATTTTTGTCGTTAGGTCTGTGGACGCTGGAGGTGTGTGGTGACGCAAGGAACTCTCGCAGAGTTGAAGTTGGTGCGTAATAAATGTTCCCTCCAAGACATTTACAAGGTGGCCGTGCTCGTAATCAAGTAATCCTGTTTACATAGTAACGGATCTATAAAAAAAAAAAATCATGCCGAGTGCTGGAACCCGCTTACGTAAAGCCAGACAGCTGATTCATTAGTGGCCGAAATGAAAGTCGCATAACCGCATGCATGCTAAGTAGAAGGGATGGTTTAGTTTCCCCGCCTACTATGGAAATTAGCTGTGGGAGCTCCTGGGAACGTTTTCCAAAAGTCAGCAACCCAAATAATAAAACGCGAAACAAAGACTTCGCCAAAGAAGTTCACCACAGACTCGATCATTAACGGTGGATTACGTTGGCCACTCTCTGACACCTGTGATGCGACGTTAAAACTCCGATGCTTTATGTTTAAAGGCACCCTCCCTCCCCATCCCTTCCTTCCCATCCTCCCTTCCCATCTTTTCCGAAAGAAAAATAAGTTATTGCTAACGTTCCATCTTATAAGAAGCTAATTAGATGTTAGTTGACAGCTTTGTGGCTTTTCCTCAAGATGGCGGGACAATCTATGATCCAATTTTACACCGTGCATAATGGCGTCGTTAATTGTTGCACGGTACATCAATTTTTAAATTTTCTAACTTCGAGCGCAGCGCCATCTAGCGTTAATTTGGGTTGTTTATCGCAAACGACCGAAAATGAATCACGTTTGTCCGCGCAGCTCAATGATGATTTCCTTGAATAATGAAGAAGCATTCCTCTCTGTTTTATTCTCAGAATAATCGATTACGACTGGAGGAATTTATGCAAATCAGTTGATAAACACTTTTCTGTCCTTTGGTTATTTAGAAGAGAAGACGAGAACTGGTGAGATGGCATCACCAAGATCATCATCATCATCTCTAAACCTACGATGCGATATTGAAAATTCAAATTAAATTAACTTAAATGGTGTTTTTAAAAAGATCTTTTAATAGGTTTTAATTTTTATGCTCCTTTTCAAATCCTGGCCGAGTTAGTCAGTCTTCGGCAAGGGTGGCATATTTTTTGTCCTGGAAACTCGGTCTTTTTGTCCAGCAAACAGAAAAATCGACCATGAACACGCATAATTTGCAGGCAGATTATATACGGCGCTAATGGGCCCAAAACCATTAACAAGAATAAATTGAAATTCATCGAACAAATAAAAAGCAGGTTTTTCAATGGAATTCATTTTGAATTGGGCAAATAGCCAACGTCTGTTCCAACAGCAATTGGTACGAGGATCGCTGTACCTCAGCAACAATTGGGTGTTCGATATTTTAAAGTTGAGCACTCTTATCAAAAAACTGTCCAAAGAGCGAGCTACAAGTAGTTGAGCAAACTCTGTTTTACAGCTTCATTCGAATTAAAGAATTTCACCCGCATCGTGTCTTATCCGTTAGAACGCATCTAACATTAATGTATACTAGACTAAACAAACGCTTTTCTTCTTCTAAAGGCATCTGTTCTACAGAAGCTACTAAAACTACCAAATTTATTGGAATTGGTAGACAAAATGGGGAAAATGAATAAATGAGGATTAGAAATTTACGCTTTAGACGTGGTTTTCAGAAACAAAGCAGATTTCGCGGGGTTATTACCTCCTGGAAAAGGTTCCACCCATTTCGCTCTCGTCGATTTTATTTTCTTTTTTTATAGAAGTGAAAATGGAAGACTTAAGGTGCATAAAGTATCGTCCAAATGGGAAGATGGCCATCGTATAAGACTGAAAAATTGGAGAAGACAGTTAAGGTACGGGCGAAAGGGAGTGAACGATGATCCAAGAGAAGGAAGATGTATCTCAAGCCACAGATTCTGTCATTGTGACTAAAGTGGAACAGCTAGTCCTTGAAGACAAACGGGAGATCATAAATTTTCCAGCAAAAGAGCCATGGATCGGTTTACACCATAATGCATCAGTTCCTGCACAGGTATGAGATGACAGCCCGATGGGTTCCGAGATTGTTGAAGCTTCCCAAAACCTCCAGGAGCTTTGGAGAGAAATTCTAAGTATATTACTAACCCAAAAACATGTAAGGACCCGTCCTTACAACTGTTATTTAATAATGGTTATTGATATTGGAAAATTATTAGTGAATATTAATATTAATGCAGCGCTGACCGATGACGTAAGAAAGGATCCTTATTCAACTCAGCAGAGCAGTGCCCACGACAGAGCGAACCTCAGGTAGATTGATATATTCCAAGGATGAACAACCGCCCGCCTTCTAGTCTACGCCGTTATGCTGATGGTTATGGCTGCCCGGAATAGAGAGAAAACTCGGAAAACTGAGTGACAGTTAAGTACGAAAAAAATCTTAAGTTAGTGAAGGAAGGACTCTAGAGGAAATACTTAATCTATGGGAGAAAACTAAATGTAATTGTACCCATGTACACAGAGTTGTAGAGGAATTAATGAGTAGGACCTTATGGTAAAAGTTAATTAGTGGGTAGAAAGGATACCTTGATATAACAGTTAATTTTGGGGGAATGACTAATTAGGTAACAAAGGATTGTAGTTGAATGTTAAATTATAGCGAATTTGGATTTATTAAGAGTATAACTTAGTGCGATAGTAATTGTTTAAACGGATAAAACACTGATTGAATATCTAGCTAATTAAAGAATTATTGGATTAGATATACGGGAAGATTGTTAATTACATTGGTTGATTATGAATGATGAACAGATCTGTGGTTGAGGAAAGGAATTTCTAACTGAGATATATATATATTTATATATATAAATGTGTACGTAATAATTTTGGAAAGGGATATATATATAGCTACTTGTAATTGTTTATTCTCATACTGAAAGCTACCTGTAGACTTACTAGGACAGTTGATTAGTAGGAAAGCTGATGTAAGGATTATGAGATGTAATGAACTCCTAGACCTGTTAGAACCAAAGGATGAGGCACACTAAGAACATGATGATATATATATATATGTATAAAATTTTGTAGTTTGAATTACAAGGATATTTACACAGATAAGACATAGCAGTCTAACGAAGCCACACATAATAAAGTTCACAGTTAATTGAAATGTATATAATGTCAATAAATATTATTATGTTTTGGTACTTATGTGTCTGTCAGTCATTTTGAACTTCAGCCAGTCCAGAGGAGGAATACCTAAATTATTGAGATCCCCCTAGAGTCTAGAATCTTCTGGGAGATTAAAATGTCAGGTGTAAAGTGGGAGGGGGGCATAGTAGAGTACAGGGAATAATTAAATAAGTCTTAAAGTATTGAGGAACAGATTAAATAAATAAAAGTTATATATAATAAAAAATAAAGATATATATAATATATAAAAGCATCAATCATCATTTCACCCCCACAAACAAAACAGATGGACGAGCAATGGAAACATTCGTCTTCACCAACCCCTCGTACCTTCTTACCTCCTTCCCTTTGCCCCATTTCATTTCTTGAGTTCTCTCCTTCCTTGCTCTGCTGGAAGGACTGGACTCCAAACAGGCGTCTCTCTACTGACCTGATCCTCGTGCCGTAGACGAATGCTGGAATGCCTCTTCCTGGTGATGGGGCTTTCCAGTAATTGAGGCAAGATGAACAACATTATATCTCCATGGTACATGCACTACTCACACGCTCATCTGGCCTAGGCAGATTTTGTTTCTTCACAGTGGCACTTTTTCGCGGTTTTGCGGGGGGGGACCACTGGTAGATAAAATAAATAAAAATAAATATTCATTTATTGCAAATACAGCAAGCCCATTACAGCACATGGCTAGGGGCAGATAAGAATACAAAGGAATGATATAAAGTATATGTACATAGCAAGTTTTATATAGATATTAACAATGGTTAGAAATTTTAGTTATGAATTTAAAAATTGCAGAACAGGGCATTTAGCTTTCAGCTGCCATTACTGGTTGGGTTATTTTTCTTCATTTCATCGGAGATCTGACTCCTGTAGGCTGCAGAGTTGATTAACCTGTTGCAATCAATGTTGTGATGATTTATGAGGTGAAGAAATGCATTGGGGAACATTCTGTCCATTTGTTTGAGCCTGGAGAGGCTGGATTTGAATCGCTGGTTTCTTGTATTTTCCCTGTTGGGGGCAGCTATTATATTGCCTAAATTTGGTGAATCGCATGCAGAGGTGATTATCTTTGCAAGAAGCATGACTCCAGACTCGTTGATCATCTGTTGCAGAGGCTTTGTTTTTAGGTTTTTATAAAGCTGTTGCCTCGATATTGTATGGGGAAAGCGAAGCTTCCTATTGAGCCATCTAAGAACCCAATATTCCAGGGCAAGGAATTTCTTGACGGTTACTTGGGGAGCACCAGACCAGATTTCGGAAGCATAGGACAGAATGGGAAAGATGCATCTTTGAACATGCTTAATGACTGTTTTTCTGTCTTGAATCGCTGCTGTTTCTTGTTTGATTAACCATTTTGCTTTTTGAATTTTTTGAGCAACATATAAATAGTGGGCATTAAAGGAGAGATTTTTATCAAAAACAACTCCAAGGTCTTTGTGAGCGTAAACATTTGGGATTGGGACATCTGCAATTTTTATTTCTATGTGGTTGGGTTGTTTCTGAAGGGAATAAGTAATTTGAGCAGATTTGCTTGCATTTATATTCAGATTGAGATCTTTCAGGTACTTGATGATTTCACAAATCTGTGAGTTCGCATCATTGATAACTTTGCGAATATCATCACTGGCTTTGGAGGTTATAAATAATTTTAAATCATCGGCATATGCCAGTAGATTTGGATTTTCTTGTAGAAGTGGTTGAAGAGATGCTGAAAATATTGTACTGGAGAGAACGGCTCCTTGGGGAATGCCTGTTGAGGTTGTGACGAGAATATCGTCAGTATTAGTGGGGAAGAGGAGAAGTCTGCGATTTAGGCTGTATTGAAGATAGGAAATAATCATTGCGTCAACGAGAAAGTGATTTTTTAGTATTTGAAAAGCTTTTTCGAGATCTATGTTGTCGAAAGCACCTTTGATGTCAAAATAAAATACGTCGCATTGTGCCTTGTCTTGAAATGCAGTTTGGATGCGTACAATGGTGTCAGCTAGGCTTGTTGTTGTGGAGCGCCCTCTGGGACCAAAATGCATATTGACAGGTGCTTTGGCGAAGATTGCATGTTGAAGATATGGGAGCATGATTTTTTCAATAATTTTAGTGATTATTGACGAAACAGCAATTGGTCGATGGCCGGAATGGTTATTTCTGCAAGCTTTTTTAGGAATCAGCGTAATCCTGAAAGTTTTCCACTGTCTTGGAAGGAATACACACTATGTCCACTACTTCACAAACCCCCGAAAAAGACAAGCTTCAATTATCTGCCGACAAGGTCATTGCCAGTCTGAGACTCTAAACGTATCGTCCTTAATGATTCCGTGCCAAGAGACAACAGACCACAGAAACCTCCTGGGAAAGTTAAGAGAAGCTATCAAGTTGAAGAGACGCGGGAAACTATCCAAAGGTGTCAGAACTCCTAGCGGGCAATGGTCCTGCTCACAAGGCTGCTCTCAACAATTGACCTTGCAATCAGACGTGGCTTCGAAAATCTGTAGCATCCACCTAATTCTCTCGACCTTCCTCTACCATAAAAATGAAGAAACCATTACAAGGAGGCAGATTTCAAACTGATGAGAAAGTAATTAATAAAGTAGAGACCTGGCTTTCTGCTCAAAGTGAGGAGTTCTATTCAAAAGACCCGAAAGAACTTATCTATAGATAGGAAAAATGTGCAACTCTAGAAGGTACAAAGAAAGATGAAATTTCGAACCAAATTTCAAATCTCTAACTCAAATGTTTCTAGAGGACGTAAATATCTATTAATCGCCCCTCGTGTAGATCAAATTCAACTCTGCATGTCTTGAAGACACAAATAAAGCAGATACAGCATTATAGTAAATAAAATTTTAATTAAATAAAAATATAAACAAAATTTTCATAGAAAATTTGTGAATTATTTAAATTAGTTAGGAATAATGACACATGCTTCATTTTCTTGTTTTTAACGACCACTAAATGCAAAATTATCAGTACACCTTTTCTAAGGGGTGAAAAGGTGTATAGATTAAAATATTATAATCATTTTATTGATTATAATTGCAAGCAATGCTATTTGCTTGATCAATACAAAGTTAATGCAACGTTGACACTAAAGTGATTAAATAAAATTAACTAAAATTGGTTATAAATAAAAGAATTTTTGCCATTTTTGTTCTTTAATATTCTTTGTAAGTTTTTTTTTTATTGTTGTTGTTCTTGTTGTTGTTTTAACCCACGTTAAGGAAATCCAAATTTAGAGCGCTAGTATTCAACTGATGGATGCGTAAATTTGGTTTACAGGATCTATTCACCAAAACAAGAAACTGTGATGCGAGAAATATTAAGAGTTTAATGTAAGAATCCAATGAGCACACCTTGACAGAGATCATCTAATTGTGAAATATGCTAAAGTATAAGATTAAGAAGAAAAAAAAAAAATCAATCTTTTTTGGTGAATATAAAAATGAAACGAACTTCGCTTTTTCATTTAAGTTTCTTCTATTACGATGAAAGAATAATAACCTGGATGAAAAACTGTATTCTGCTTGTTGTAAATCGAGAAAAAAACTGTCCGTCATCTAACAAAGTCGTCTGCTATTTTTCGCTTCTTTGAAGAAGCAGACGACTTTGTTCCAAGCATTCTTTCTAAAGAGGATTGCGTTGCTCGCTTCTTTTTTTTTTTTTTTTTTTGTTCTGTAACTTAGTGGAAAGAAGAATCTTTAAAAATACACCTGTGTCCAAAAGTTAAATTAAAACCATCTTTTTAAACGTAATTAAACAAAACATTTAATAGTAAAATATGATTTTAAGCTGAGGAACATGCAAACCAAGTCGGCTATAAGAGGTACACAACCCTACTTATTTTTTAATTTAATGCGATATCCCAATCTTACATGGGCGTGTTACCAATCTTAAGAGAGGTTCTTTTCTTTCAGACTTTTTTTGAGTAGGAAAAAACATGGCTGACAACTTATTAGAGTAAGTCAGAAGTAAGTTTACATGTTTAGTCGTAAAATACAGAAGGCAATGTTGCGAATATTAATTGTAGTTACATTGGATTGATCGAAATTGCTTTGTAGCACTGATTAGGAGAATTTCAAAAAATAAACAAAAGAAAGTGAATATATATCAAATGTAAATGATCCTTTGGCTTCCTTGAAGATGAAGATTAGATCCTTCTAGACTGCCTGCAATTAAATTATGGTAAATCTCTTCCTCTTGCCACCAGATACCTGTTTTTATTTTTATTGACAACCATTTTTCTTTTATTTCGCGTATCCAAAATTTAATCTTTAATGTCAAAAACTTTACCGATCTCCTTTTGAAAGTCAGTGGCCAAGGTTAAACATCAAAACCGTTATGGTTTGCTACACAACTGATCCATGGATTATTAACTGTTCACGCTAAGTTAAACTCAATACAACGATACTTTTTGCGAACTCAACTTGTCGAACAGTCCAAACGTCCCACTTCAAATTTTGGCTGGAACCATTCCCTTAGATTTACTGCTTATTAAAATATTGAGGATTATGCAATTTCATCGGTACTTTAGGTATCGCTATAAATTTACAGAATATTACCACTGATTACGCTTCCAATCGATGTAAAAAAAAATTTAGATATTTTCAACTTCTCACTCAAAAATGGCAACGTAGTTGGATGGACACGCAGCAAGGTTAAATTACAAGAATGTTTCACCCGATGTGATTTATGCTGCTGCTAAATCATTTAGAGAGTGGTTTGGACCAAGCTTTTATATATCTTTCATCAATACTGGCCACGGCTCTCTTAATTTCAAGCTCTTTAAATTTAGAAACTCTAATACTAACTTATGTTTTTGTGGAGAAATCTTCTTGTTAAATACTTCTGAACTTGTCTGCGTTTTTAACCTCCTTAGAGATCACCTCGTACCACCAGTAAAGGATTTGCTCGGATTTGTCACTTTGGGTTAGTAGCGTGTCAGTTGTGGCCCACCTCTTCGTGGTGGGGATGGGTTGTGAGAAGCAGCCTCCCCTGTGATCCCTGGTAGTAAAGTGGACACAAACAACAAAACAACGCACGCGAACACACAAATGTAGCATTGCACTCACTTGTGGCCAATCCTCAGAGTTCTTCAGCATCACAGTACACAATGACAGAGTTGAACTGACGTTCAAGAGTCGTCCTACATAAGACGCAACACAACAGACATGTACAAGCAAGTGTGTAAAATATAAGATTAAGTTAAGATAAACAAGTCATAACATAAGTTTCTTCTTCACAGTTCTGAACGAAAACTATTCATTTTTACTTTCGAGTTTTCCCAAAGATTTCTTTCCTGTATATTTTGTTTGAACATAGATTTTCTCTCTGTCTACGTTAAGATTACAGGAAAACTTTGCCACATTTGTTGGGAATAATCTCTCCATCGTATCTAACTGCACGATGCTGCGAAGCAGTTAACCAAAGTAAACTGGATAACTGGTTCTGAACGAAAAAGAGTGGCGCACAAGACGCCTCCCTCCTTTTCATGACTCCTCAGGTCCTATCCTATTCCCATTAATTATTGTAGTTTGTTTTCCCTAGAAGATGCTGATTAGACCAGTTAAAACACTTCCTGTTGATTGAAAGTACTCCTTCGGGATTACTGTCACTGCAGTTAAGAGATGGGATGTCATATTTTTGGATGCAGCGTCAGCTTATGGTAACATAAACTGACGCTGCATCCAAAAATATGACATCTAGCTGCTGTTTATTATTTAACGCTTGCGTATCCGGAAGTAGTGTTTTCATTAAATTTGTTATGGTCGATCTTCTCGGAACAAAGATTAAAAAGCCTCGAGTTCCTTCTTCCTTTTGGTGAGGGGGGGGTTAAAATTTAATAGCTATAAACAACTAATTGGGGACTCTTTCTCCTACCTTTCTGACATTTCATAAAGAAACTCAAGAGGGAGGTTTTTTTTCACCTGGATAGGGACACACTTTAACGAGAATGCCCAACTATTCCAACCAAGGTCTTCCCCAAATTCTTGATGACCCCAACGCTGCTAAACCCTTATTTTTCTAACATATTCAATGGGGGTCAGTCCTGGTTCCACGATGTAATATCACTAAAATTCCATTACTACTTGAAAAGCAGTAATTTGCCTTAATATAAGTATATTCCTATCGTTTTAATATTCATAAGGTTCCAACTGCGGTCTTCCAAGGTTGGACCTTGAGAAAATCTTCCCCAAAAAAAAATTCTTTATTTTTTTTCTCACTATTCTGATGATTCCACAGTAAGAAATTTCTTTTTTCAATATACTGAATGTTTTGCTCACTTTATAGTTCGATCTGTTGCTTGGTTTCGTTTCTTACAGATTTAACTCTAACTACAGAACGCTTCAGAAAAATCAGGCAGGTTTTCCACCGGTAACTCCGCCTACCTCCTTCACAAAACCTGAGAACAGGAACTGATAGTTTAACAACACTAAACGATAGGCTCGGTGAAATGTGCTTTGAGTACTGAAATGATATCATAATAGTTGATGGTAATGAAGTGCGAATCAAGGTTAGAAAGGAGTGGGAGCGAGAGTGACACCATAACCACGTGATAGATCACCACTCCCTGCTGGTTGGGGCCATAATACATTAAGTCGTTATCAAATGCTGCTTAACATATCAATGTGGGGTTAAAAAATAAATCGTTATCGGGGGAAGTTCGGTGAAAGAAAAACGAAGAAATAAAGCGCTAATTTTCCAAAGAAATCCAGCTTTAAATAAAAGAAAAAAATTCTTTTCACCACGCTAATATTTACGATAAACAAAGAACTGCTAATGACATATAGACGTGATCAGCAACCTTCCTGTCTGCTTGTTGGCAGCTACTTCTTCATTCTCAGTCTTCTGGGAGTCCTTTTAATTAAAACTTGGCCAAATTATAATATTTCGAGTACATTAATGGGGAGGGCTGAGTGGGTTTCGTGCCAAAGTTCTTTCGACGCTCTTTACCAAGTACAGTACGTTTTATCTGCTTCTAAACACGCAAAGCAGGGCCAGAACTTCTCAGAAACCTTTTAATGAACACGTGAACATTTTTCACTTAAAGTGACCATTCCCCCCTCCCATCCCTTTTCCCCAACACGGTTTTTTTTTTGCTGGTTTAAATGGACTGATTGTTACCAAACAATCGACAGTAAATCACAGAATGATTGACGATTCATAATCGGTTATTAATCACTAAAGAATCAGCGCTAATTGCGCATCCCTTTTTCTTAACCCAAGGGAGGATGATGGTCATTTTAGTCCATTACACATCCGGGTATTCGCGAAATAACCTCCAAGAACCGACTGCAGACTTCTAAATCACAGAACGGCTACAATGTTGTTCGATTATAATTAGTATGAGTTGGCTAATCCTGCTTTGGAAAGCCGTGTTAATGGAAAGATGTTATTATCTAATTCTAAGAAGGCGCACGAAGATTAGAAAGTCTCGTTCACCATTCGCCAATTCGTTGCCTTAATCCAGAAGCAGCGTTTCCGAAACACGAGACTTGCCTTAATGGACATTGTAATTACGTGGAGATTATCAGTAATTTTCGTTGAAATTTCAATAAAGTCAGCAGAGAACTAATTGGGAAATATTCGGCCAAACATTGTTTGGATAAGATGTATAGCAACAACGCTTTGTTTAGTTTGGAAAACAAAAATAGTGACGTCACTACTTTGGAAAATAGGGAAACAGTTCAGATAGATCTATCTTGTGGGGTGCTAAACGATTTTGAAAAAAAAACGATTCAGTCCATCTTAGTGGAACACTGTTTCAACGGACGACCTCAACGTCTCCACAGCGTTATTCCTAGGAGGTCTAATCTCTTAATGACCACCTGGGCAATCCAAAAACCCTAAACGCTAAGAAACAACTTAAATCTTATTCCTGGACATACAAGCGGCTTTTGACACACTTTGCACGAGGTGTGGTTCTTTCCTCGTGGTTTTTTGCCACAGCTTTAGAGCCCGCCCTGGGGAAGCACCCAAACTTTCTTTCATACGCAGATGATCTCAAGCTGATAATCACATCGGCAAAAGTAGATGCAGTCCTTGGTGGACACAGGAACTAAATGATCTCAGAAAACAAACGCATGCGGCACGGAGAGCCTTTCAACGGCGCAGGCACTGGCCCGATCCAGAAGTCAGCGCTCTCAACTATGAAACAGAACGTCCTGGTTGAACTCCAGGATTATCTTCGACGTCTGGGGCTAAAGTTGAATCCTCAGAAAGCAGCTCAGATGACCTTCACAAAAAGGAGGACAAAGAACAAACACTCACAATCAACGGGACCGTCATTGAAAAGGTTCACTCTCACACGGATTTGGGTTTGAAGTGGGATGATAGACTAACCTTCAAAGACTACCTCAAAATGGCCAGGCTTGAAACGCTCGCGGCTGTCTGGGTAATTGGACAGGAGCTGGTCTGTCTTAGGACTCGAGGCTTCCTCTTGTACTACGTCCAAAGAAATGTTACCCCCGTACTACTCTATGCTTCTGTGCTCTGGTCAGGAACCTCCTCTGCTCAACTCAAGCGATTTCTTGGGGTCGATTATTGGCTGCCGAGATGGTAAACAGGGAGATGAGCCACCTTTTTACCATCTCTGGGAGCGTGCTCTAGGTAAACCTCGGCACGAAACCATGGATTCACCATTCATCTGGAAAGTGACAAGAAATCCTCGGAACACCAAACGAACCAGGTGCAGTGCAACACCTTGTCTTAGGCCAATCCTACAAAACCTGCAGTACCTTGGATCAGTGTTCCTGGAGATTACGTTCGGACCGCATAACTCCCTGGGAATTGATGCCCCATCATTCTGCAGCTCAAAGCACTATAGACAAGACACCCTAAAAGAAGCATGCAAATGCTTCTTTTAGGATGTCTTGTCTATGAATAAACCTTGAATATTCATAATGTACACCCTTCTAGCCGAACCAGGCTGTTCCGGGGGTGCCCACCGAAGTGATATTAATAATGATAAATAATAAAAAAAAAGAAAAAAAAAGGGAATTGTACGTCAGTTGGATTCCATATTCTAACTACTTGCATCAAGGGGGTATGGCGATTGCCATGCAGCAAAGCATACCTAACGATATAAAAAGCGATGACCGTTAGTGTTTGAGGTGGGAGAGATTGAGTTTGCTGCCAAGCCTCCCCAATATTCGCAATAAAGACTATACCGTAGGAGAAATCGCAATCTCAGTAGGTATTTCAGCATCCTCTCTGCCTCCTCCATGAATACATGCATGCTCGATACGCTGTGTAATCGTAGTCACGTGACTATCCCCTTACTAGGGCGGCCAGAGAAATTCCATCTCTGCTTTACAGCAACGACTTTTCAATAAATATTAATACGGCGATATCGCACGCAGTTCTCTCCCACTCCGCGGGACTTTCTCGAGCCAGTTGACAGAACGTCTGGAGTCCGCACTGTACGTGAGCCAGAGAAGGGGAGTCGCGTTCGTTCCGTGCATCAACACAAACTGCCGTTGCGCACGACGTAATTGCTCCTCCGGTAAAAATGCCCGTGCACGCGCTGGCATGAGGCCTTTCTTTATCGGGGTATGCCAGGAGCACGTGGCAGAATGCGAACCATCCCCTGGGGTTTCGCTTACGCGGACACGTAATTCATCCTCTCCTCCGCGTATGTTGTGTGCGTGCGTGCGTGGCTTCTCCTCTCCTACGTTTCCGCAGAATCCGGTGACCTGAGAAAAAGGAAGACATGCGTAGCGATGGCCCCTAGGGACGGCTTCAACGCGAGGGTACCGGCCGAGAGTTACGAATGGTGCGACAAAGGTTACAAAACCCCCACGTGGGTGTCGCCATGGTTACGTGTCCCGCGGAACGTTAACAAACCGAGAGTCGAATATCCTCCCTCTCGGTGACCCTGAAATATCCGGAGACGGCCCTCTTGTCATGTTCGGTAACGCACAGTCAACAGGGAGGCGCACTCGCCGAGCGCGAGACTTGCCGTAGTTAGAAAATTATCGCCTTTAGAGCGGTGCCAAGTGACGTCATCAACTCCTCAAAAATCTTCGCGAACCCTCTTGGGTGGGCATGGAGAACACCACAAGACGGGCAAAAGTGATTGAGGATGACGGAATGAACGCTTACAGTGCCACCGCCGCAGCAGATGCGGCGGTGACGACACAAATAGACGGACGGCCAAGGAGCGTTTTCGCCTCCTCCCAGTGTGGACCCATGGCTGCTCCCTGCCAGGATGAAAGTCTGCCGTTCCGTACTCCGGAGAGGTACGGTCACTTCCTCCTGCAGGACAGGGATGGAGAAGGCAGGGTCGGTACCCCGGGCTCCGACAGTGCAGACGGCATGGAGTGTCGTAGGGGGGCTTGCCGAACTGATTCCACGAGTTCAGGAGGTCAAGAGAAGGATCGGACACAAGTCTTGAAACGGACAGATCCGTCGATCACTATAAGGCAGCATTATTACCCCGAGGGTGGCTGGGGGTGGTTAATTTGCGCGTGTGCCTTCGTTGTACATC
Organism: Mastigoproctus giganteus; assembly: GCF_048544385.1. Classification (NCBI taxonomy): domain Eukaryota; kingdom Metazoa; phylum Arthropoda; class Arachnida; order Uropygi; family Thelyphonidae; genus Mastigoproctus; species Mastigoproctus giganteus. The sequence goes on along the minus strand of NC_143575.1, from coordinate 182,012,155 downwards.
TGGTAACCTCCGGAATTCAGTTCTCGTACGGAGTTCTGTACGTAGAAGTTCTTCGTCACTTCGGACGTGAGTATTTGTTGGAAGCAGGTAAGTTGGCGTCTGCAACTGTTGTAAAATGATTGTTGCTCATTTTTCTGTTTTATTGTTACAAATTTACTGTTATAAATTCATATTGTTGATTTGTTTTAAAATGCTGTCAATTTGATTGTTGCATCCGAGATGTGATCTGAGTTTGCAACAATCAAATGTCCCGTTATTCCTCCGCATCTTTTAAATTAAAATTTTTAAATTAAAAATTGTCACTCTTTGGAAAAAGTTAAAAATTAATTATAAATTGTTTCCCTACTGTATACCAGATTAAGTTCTTTATATATAGATGGGTTATGAGTTGTTTGGTGTTAATACAAATGCTAAACCTTAACTAATAAGAATAAATACTAGAAATTAATTTTAAGTAATAAGCAAATCTTAGAGATGAAGGTAACATTATATCTGATTTTTTCTTGTGTTTGTCCATCTCTTTTTAATGGTACCGATACATGATACTTTCGATCTACAATGATGCAGGAAATGAACTGAAATATCGATTTACAAAAACACTTAGTTCTAGGAGACCCGATTTCTGTTCAACATATCCAATATTCGCTTAGAAGTTTGGATAAAATTGCCAGACCTTGCTATCATAATGTCCTGGACTCTTTGACCATATTCTAAAAGAGCCCAGCATAAATTGACTATCTGGAAGTTGTACGTAGGTTAAACAAGATTATTTCTTTATTCTGTGGCGCACCATGAAAAGTTGAATATCCACACTTCGATTACTCTTCATAAGAATCACCCGTAAATTCCCCTTTGTTTTGATAATTTCCACATTTTGTGTCTCCCCCCCCCCCTCTCTCTCTCTCTCTCTCTCTCTCTCTCTCTCTCTCTCTCTCTCTCTCTCTCTCTCTCTCTCTCTCTCTCTCTTTAAGTGATGGAAAGACAGTTACAGTGCGAGTGCGTGTACAGTTTATCTCCCACTTACTGTTTGTTTCTTTTGTGTTCTTAGCATTGAGAAGCATGAATGAGAGTATGCCCATGATCCTAAGTGCATTGAAGTACCGTGACTTTGCTTGGAATGTCTGTGGTGATTCTAAGATAATTGGCTTACTCAATGGTCTATAGGGAGGATTCGTGAAATAGTGTTCTTTGCTATGTTTGGGGAACAGTAGTGCAACAGAAAAACATTTGTTCTGCATTGGGAAAAGAGAGAGGGAGAAATTTTTATCGAGGACAGGTAATATGAAATATGTTCCACCGGTTGAACCAAAAAAAAAAAAAGTTCTTCTTCAACCCTTGCATATAAAGCTTGGATTAATGAAGAATTTTGTTAAGGTCCCAGATAAAGAAGGAATTGGATTCTCTGAAGGGAAGTGTTTCCCAATTTCAAAAATGCAAAATTGAAAGGAGAAATTTTCACTGGGCATTATAGGAGGAAACTCCTCAAAGATGGTGGATTTGAAACAAAGCAACAACACTGAACTATCAGCTTGGCGATTGTTTAAAGCAGTTGTCCACGGATTTCTTGGAAGAAGGATAGAAGTTAACTATAAATCTCTAACGTCAACTTTACTGCAATGTTATAAAGATATGGGTTGCCGAATAACTTTAAAAATTCAGAAACTGAGATGGGGATGATATTTTCTGTGATTCCCATCTCACTTTCTCTCAAAGTTTAAGAGCTGTAAGTGATAAGCAAGAAGAACGCTGTCTTCAAGACATATCCCCGATTGAAAAGTGGTTGTTTGCTTGGGGATTTATCAGGCGCATCAGCATCTATGCCCAAAAAGCGGTACCACAGTCGTTGGGATGTTGCCATGATGGAAGATTGCTACTGGTTTCTTAAGAGAGAAAGCAAAATAAACGATAAGAAAAACTGAATGGCAAACATTTCTACGGAAATAGAATGAATGAAATACATTCAATGTTTATTAAAGGATTTTAAAATGAATAAGATTCAATTTAAGATACCATAAGTATTATTTGTGGTATTTTAATTTGATCCTTCATTAACGTTACTAAAATTTCAGTATATCTTTCAATGGAAATGGAATAGAGACATAATTTTGGTATTTTTTGGAATCAGCGGATCAATATTCAAAAAATTCAAACTTCGATTTACTTAAAATCTGCCATTTTGAGAACTTTCATCCAAGATAGATCCAGTTCGCAAAAGCGCATTTTAAAATAAAGTCATTGGGCCTACTCGTTCCATAATACAAATTAAATCACTGGCGTAAATCCAAAAAAAAAAAAAAAAGTCCTGGAAGCCCTAAAGCCACGTTTAAAGTGCCCACATGGGACTCTTTAGGAGTGTAATTATTCGAAAAACTATCCACAATAATCGCCCTAAAAAAAAACCCTCTACCAGGAAAGTCAAGGATCCTGGATGCCTTAATATTGTAATTCACTTAATAGCAGCTTTGCGATCATCCATGTCAAAAGCCTTGGAAGGGTCGGTGTACACCAAGTTGACCTATCTGTCCTCCTCAGTTTCTTCACAGACAGGGACGAAGAAGAGCAGATCAAAATGAAAATCATCTCGGAAAAATGCATAAATTCCAAGCACGTGAACTTAGTGATTAAAAATGAATTTGAGTTTGATGGACGCATGCAAAGCAATGTATATTTTCTACAACAAAATAGAGATTAATCACGCTGGCCAAACCCCCTGTTTCTCGTGCCTGTTGAACGTTGTTATATACGTCGTTCTTGGATACAACGCGCCAAATAAATAAAATTTATTTTGAAGTCCAAGCAGCTAAATTTTCAATAATCACTTCGGATACGTTTACCATGGAATAACAGATTATTATAAGCGTTAGTTGGTGGTTATGAGTTTCTTCCGCCCCTCTCCCTTCGTTCTATCCCTTTCCCTTTGTACGCGGCGTGTTTTATTTCAAATTTCCTCTATCGAGCGCCCTTTGCGTCTTGTACCCAAATATGTCAAAGGTTAAAACTCCGCTAAAATGTACCTCGTGCCTGCTGTTTCTGTCTGTTTGCATTCCACTGTACAGGGAAAAGTTATTTAAGCGATCTAGGTGTGTCGTTGACTACGAACGCTGGGAAACCACCCCTTTATTACCCGCTTTTATTACCCATACGGCTGAAGAATGGTGTGACGAGCAGTTGGAGGTGAACCGAGAGATAGATTAAATAAGAATGGAGGTCCTAATAACAGGGCACAACTCGGGGTTATGTTCAACAATGCAGATGGAAACCCAGCTCGTAAAAATATGCGCCCGACCTCGCAAAATTGATTACCATTTGAACAAACACGCTAGCGAGTCAAACCCAAAAAGGCACAACCTCTTAATTACTAATTAAAATAATATCTTTAATTACGCCTCTGACCCGAAAAATATACGCGTCTTTAGTTTCATATTAGTGAAAATTTTTAAATATCGAATCACTGGTAGTTCACGCCCTCTGGTGGGAACTTGTATACCTAACAGTATCACGATAACACCAGGGTAGATTTAATAATACTTTAATTGTTCCTGTAAGATTATTAAATCTAAGGTGGTACTAATATTTTTGACTTGCAGTATACATATGACTGTTTTCAAATGTAGGCTGTTAAAGGTCATGTATTAATCGGTTTATCACTAAACGAATGCTGCTTTAATCATGATAAGGAGCAGTTCTTGGCGCCCCAAAGTTATTTAAAAGATGAGGCGATGGAAAAGTTTGAATTATTAGAATTCTCTGACACACACTCAGATTTTCCTTAATGGGTGATATTAAATACACTGCGTGAAGGATGTTTAGATACGGTTCAGTTTATTTATAGCTAACTTTAACAGCTGGTAAATGAAATATATCCAATTATTATTCACTACGTGGGTTTTTATTTCTCGAGGGACATTACATAATGAAAATTATTTTCATAGACCGTTGGAAGGTGTTTGAGGTTCATTCCAAACGCATTAATTAAAACTTGTAATATCTCAAACGGGAACAGCCACTGTTTGATTTGTCAAGGGAATCATAAAGCGGGCTTCGTATTTTACTCCTCCAGAAGCCAATGCGTGTCTCTCCTCACGATTATAATCAATTTTCTTATGCCATAAGCTAACTGAGGTTCTAAATGAACAAGTTTGGCTTTTAGGCCGCAAACTCAATGAATTCAACTCAGTATTATCAGCGTGTGCCCCTGTTGCTAAGGTAACCTCACATGCTGGCTTTTCGAGATTGCTTATCTGAAGATTCTTGACTTTATTGGCATCTCCTTGTTCAGTGTGTCCAACTACATCGAATTTCCACATTCTTTCCAAGCACTGTTGCTGTACATACCGAGTTCTTGAAACGGTTCTTAAATATCGATCTTTTTCAACCTTAAGCAAGAAACAGAAGTAAAGACTAAGGGTAATTGCACTTATAAGATAGAAAGAAAAAAACTGAGGAATGTATGTTTCGCTTAACGAACAACGTCGTTTAATTACTGGAATTCCAATACTGGTTATCTCTTAAAACTAAGGGTGATGAGATCTGCGCATGAGCCAACACCAAAATATAGTCCAAATGTTGCTAATTGCAGTGAAATACTGGGATCCAGAATTAACGATAAACATTAAAGTTGCTGCGCATGCACTTAGATTTCCCCTGATTTTATATTGTACAGAGATATTCCAATCGGGGGTCTCTATCTGTCACTTTTCCCTCAACGATAATAAGCTCGTGCCCTTTTCCCCTACCCCTATCTTCTCTTGGCACGAAGAAATATCGCTGGTCCATTGGGAGCTGAACAAAATAAATGCGCTGCCCGAGATATATCTGGGTCCCCGTGCGCCCCTTTGATAATTCATCTTTCCGCCACGTTTGGTTGTATAAATGTATTTTTAAGCCCATTTTAGTGTGATACCGAGAATAAAATATGGCAGGTGAAGCAGAATTCCTAAACTTTCATTTGTCTAACTTTACCATTCGGTAGAAATATATTTCTTCTTCTTTTCCTGCTGATACTGCGTTCATGCAAGACACGAAAAGAAATATTGGCTGCTTACGAAAACTGACAAGACAGTTCCACTTTCCAGGAAGATTTTCGTTACGTGTCTATCATCTTTTCTGATGATCCTACCCCCACTCCCTCTTTTTTTCGAATTCGATAACTTGAAACTGAATCTTTCTTCTTTTCTTATTCCTTTAAGAAGAGAGAAGAAGAAGAAAAAAACTGACACGATACAATAGAAAGATTTTTGCGTGCTCTAGACTGACTGGAGTTGGGGAGTGGGTCTGTGGATGGGTGAGTGGGGGAGAGATACTTTATCACGCGCAGTTTTTAACTTTGTATATTCTGAGTATCTTTCACTGTAAGGCGAGATTCTTGCCTAAACTTGGAGGCGATTTCTCCAGCATTCGAATGCTCTTTTCAAAAACATTTCATTCATCTTCGAAATGGTGTATAGGGACCACGATTAACGATGGGCGTTCAGAAATCCATCTTAGCGTATTTGATTCGATTAATATCGAAGCGAAATATATAAGAATAACATTAAGATTAATTAAGATTATTAATTTCCGAAATTAGTATCCTTTGCTTGTCGAGAGACTTCCTTGTTTGCTCAACAACATTCGGTTTTGTGCGTTGAAGCTAATTGGATTCGTCTTTATCTGCCTCAGCTGTTTCAATGTTTGCTCTAAGACTGCTACATCTTATAACTCAGCTTCGGGTGCTTAAATGCAGGAAGTTGCTCGTATTTCTGTAAATGTAGCGCTCCTTTCTGTATGATTAAGAGTGTTTGTACAGTAGGTTCCAAAAAGAAAGAGAGTTAATATTTAATAATGAAGTTTCGCGGAAAACAAGGGAAAAGGGATTAGTAGGAGTCAAAAGAGGGAGCTTAAAGTTTAGTGTTACCGTACTAAATGTGGATAATTGATGAGCGACAGATATAATTAACAGCGTCGCTTTTTTTTAAGTTCTAATAAGGAAATTCGCCATTAAAAGAACTAAATATATTAATGCTGACGTATCTGAGGTTAAAATGTCAAGAGAATAGACTAAAAGGGGAAACAGTGGTCAAAGATCCACAGAAATAAGGGCTACAAAATCTATTAAATTCAATGCAAATTCTGTACAATTCATCTTTATTCAACTGTGTACAATCGAACTTTAGGCATGGATTTAATGATCTATCTATCGTTAATCGATTAAAGAGAAACTGTAGGGGCAATCGCTAAAATAGACATTTTTTTGCTCCCTATTAAAATTCGGGGTGATTCTCGTAATTTGAGTTTGCTGAATTCAAATATGGCAACCATATTGCTGAAACGTCCACCAATATTAAGGGACAAGGTGCTTGGTGAAAGACAAAAAAATAAACTCCTGGCTGTTGAAATGGAATTTTGGTGAAAAAGTCTGAGACTGAAAGAGTTAGAAATGACGTGATAAGGAATACAATGATACAATTGATAAAAAATAAAGGAAAAAAGATTGGAGTGGTTTGGCCATGTAAAGAGAATGGGGGACGACAGACTGTCCAGAGGAGCTATGGAATGGATGCCATGGAGAAGGAAAAAGAGAGGAAGACCAAGATGGACGTGGATAGAGGGTGTGAGAACAGCTATGAATAGAAGAGGACTAGTGGAAGAGATTGGGAAGATAGAAGACAGTGGAAAAAGAGAATAAAGGATTGACTTTTTGATGTCAGGTTGAGGATAACCGTTGTAATAACGGAATAAATCCTAAGAAGAAGATAATTGCCCACTGGTGTCTTCCGTACATGATTCCAAGAGTAGTCTGCCAACATATCTGGACTCCATTTTCCCTGGTGTCTTTTTTTTCATTTGAGAAATATCGTGATGAAACCTTTCACCACGTTGATTGCAGACCGCTTCCAAGTTTTCAGGGAAAAAAGTCTAAATAGGAATGTACGAAATGAAGCTTTGACAAGTCTTGATTTTCGGTCATTAACCTCGATGTTTGAAAACTGAGAGTGATGAGAACTTTTTAAGAACATAACTGAGTGTTTGAACATATTTACTGCGAGAATCTGCTGAAATTATTTCAGGGAGGAACTGATGAATATCTGACCACGTTTCTGTACTACACCGATAACCGAAAGATTAAAAATATACATTTTGAAGTACGCGATAATCGGTTGACCATTGCACTTATTGAATTATAAGCAACCATCCTTCCCTTGGAAGTACTGTACATCTAGAAGCCATCTTCCTTCTCGTAGTAGTCAAAACAATCTCTCTTTGGTGTTGCCTATCCCTTCTTTCCCTCCCTCGGGTGAATTCCAGTCAATAAAGAGGATTGCAATTTATCTAAAAACATAAAGGTCCCTCCTACAAAATTACAAAAAAAAGGTTAAAAAGATAGATTTTCTGACGTGTGTCATAAGAGAGAGAGGGGACAAAAAAAGTCATCTTCAATTTCTCAATTCTTTCGCTATCCTTTTAAGATGCAGAATACTCCATTTTTACAAAATAATACTGTTTTCACTTCAACAGAAACACAGACTCAACACAAATGCATTCATTTATAGAAAATTTCCTTCAGACCAAAAACAATCAGTTTTCCATTTTAATTCCTTTTTACTTTCGAGTTTATAGAATCCCATGCTTTCGTTCTTTCCAAAACGAATAAGGAACACCTACTGGGCGAAATATAAACAGTAATTTTGCGCCATACACTGTCAAAGTTATTTTATTTACAAGTTGAAATACGAAAGTAGAATGCATAATGTCGAATGAATAATACATGGAGAAATCCATTTCGCTAAACAATAAATTTCATTGTCGTCTGCGTCAAACAGAGAATTCAACAATCGTACGCATTGTTTGGTAGCCGTGTCGTTTGGTAGACAAACAAGGCTAAAAGAGATTTAAAACGAACGCATATTTCTACAGAAATTTTCAAAATGATTTCATTTGCATCCTTCCTATTTAGACTAAATAAACATTAGCTAAATAATTAAAATACCAATAAAATTTATCAACGAAGGAATTTGGATATACATTACCATAACATCCATATGCAATGTACAGTCGGTAAATACATATATAAAACACTATTTTTCCATTTTCCTGCGCTTTTATAATATGCCCAAAGTTGCTCAACCGGCTTCCACTAAAACAACAGTATTATATCAACAAAAGAATTCAATTCGGCGCTGTCTATATCCGAATTAAATTTTAAATTCAAATCTATCACATTGCGCAATGTACTGTCCAAAGATGTAGTCTACACGGGCTTTTCATAGATAGGGAAGAAGGATTTTAGGAGTCGTTTCTTAGTATAAAATGACTTCCATCGGATTTCTGGAGGGAAAAGATGGCAATGTAGGGAACTCCTTCAATCTCCGAATTTTCGATTCATATGTAAATACTGGATTTCGGATTCCGTTGTAGTTTATCTAATAACGTAATGGCCATATGTTAAGGGCGAACTTTCGAATGGAGGCTTTGTGTCCACCGACAAAAGATGTTTAGCTTAAAAACCTTGTAGTATCTATTTTTGAAAACGGTAAAGGAAAGAATTTCATTGGACAGGCATTAGATATATAAACAGAGATGGCGTAAGATGGATGAAATGATAAAGAAATATTATTTTTTTTTATGATTCCTGTAGAAATACACTTTTCTTATAGGATCAATAGACTTTGAAGTCTCAGAAGCCTAAATTTTAATCAATAATAGCTCTATATGCAGGACCAGGACCGGCTTGCCATTTCTGAAGAACTTCGGTACCTAAATCGGCGCATTATTATCAAATAGGTCATTTAAAAATTTTTGCATTATTCTAACTTCTGCATACAGAATTCGTTTTAAGTGGACAATCCCTATAATCGTTCCAGGTACTGTATATTAAATATGCTAAGCTAGAGGTCGTTTCACCCTGATGCTTTGGTTCTTGTTTACAATATTATCATTCACACCTATTAAAGTGGCTCCACCCATCGACAAAAGGTTTTAAGTGTTCACTATCATCGCAAACAATGGTCCGAAACTAGGAGACGCCCTAGACCTTCGTTTTAGACTCGCCTTAGAATGCTCAAGTTAAGAAATTCAGACGGTTGAAGTCGCTGATATGACATACGGCTCAGTTGAAAACAAATATCTGAATGCAGAGAATCGATAAGTGACATTCGATTAATGAACACAGGATTAGATAGCGTTGTTTGGGTGGGAGGGGTGTATAAGAAACCAGGGATTCTCAAAATGAAAGGGAACTATGGAATATACTTTATCAGACAGAATACGGACTAAAGGGCTCAGCTTATCCCATCATCTGCTGACCCAGCTGCATTTAAGCGTTTATGGTTGTAACTTAACTTTTGGACATCGATGCACTTTCTGTTTCGTGCTACGAATACGAGGAAGAGTTCCGTTTATTAACTGCGCTTCAGTCATACTCAAGGAATCACTGCTTTAACAAAGCAACTGTGTTCCATGTTCATCTAGGATGTAGGACGCATAGTGGTACCAGAGGAACTTAGAATTACCGAAAAATTTGAGAAGGGAACTCAACTCCAATCCTTTTTCATACGGCGTAGAAGGACAAAGAATATAACCGCCATGCTAACTACAACAGAATTACAACTTAAATGTCGCGAATGAGAGGATGGATTGACGTTTACAAGAACTATCCATTAATATGAGCAGACGTCCGGGGATATAAGAACGATCAATAGCGAAAATTCAGAGTTGAACAGACAGCGATTCTGGGAAGAATTTCAACCAGACGAATTCTTTGTGCTACTTTGGTACAACTTGCCTCATTTCTAGTAAGATTGTCAGATCGTCTTCAAAGGAACTTTCAGTTGAAGTGCCTGACTTCCAACTGATGAGTTGCCAATTAAAATTGAAACGGCCGATTTTTATAATTGTTTGATTCTGGTAAATAAATTTTTCTACAGTAATACTTTGCTTAATTAATAAGTTGTTGTTTTTTGTTTTGTTTTGTTTTTTTGAGTGAGTGATGCATTTGTCCTCGATTGAAGCCATATAATGATCACAGCAAACTATACTTTTCTGATTAATAGTTTGAATAACCTTTTCCAATGAGAGTTCATAAGAAATCTGGTGTTTAATTTTTGAACAGACCTCGTTCAGGATATCAACTGAATTAGACCGACTGTAATCCCATAGCTTATGGCTGACTTCAAAGAGGACATTGAACCGCAAAGCTTAAGTTCAGCTGATCATCAGCAGGCTTCGGGCAGTTTGGGAATGATCTGTTGCCAAGAAAGTATAATGGACAGTCTGGATAGCTGTGGGACACTGTGGACAGATGGCAAGCTAAGCACGTAGATCGTACACAGGCTTTACATTGGCTACCATGGTAACGGATTTTACCCTGCAGGTCAGGAACTTCGCTAATAACGATGAAATTCCTTCGAGGCCCTCCCTTCGCTAATTGGTTAACGTCTTAATCGCATTTAGATCGGCGTCTTAAGACGATAGAGATGGGTTTTTCGCTGATTATCAGCTGGATGATGGAGACATTACTGAAGAGCGGTTAACGTGCGTCATCCTATTCAAAGCATTATGGAACGTGGCAACTTCGAAAGTCGCATCCGATGGGGGTTCAGTTTAACGTTTAAATGGACAAAAGTTAGTCACTTAGTAAGGAGATAAGCGAGTGGGACAAGGATGATGGCAAATTGCTCCCCCATCCAGGACTGAAACATTGCATACAAGAGAAGAAATGACAAGAACATTATGAGCTGTCGTGGCAAGACTAATGGACTCCCTACAGTGATTAAGCAAGAGAGGTAGAACACAAAATCCTCCAACTGTGGCGTCAAGTGGAAACGTTTCGGCGTTGAAAGAAATAGTGACATTCGTTCGCATCACCGGTCTCTGCTAAAAACTGCAAGAGTGTTTATTGAGAGGTGTAGTCTCATATAAATAACCGAGCTCAAATAATAGGCCTAAATTTATTTTATGGTCCAGGATAATCAATTGAGGCCTATCGGGAAAATTCACTGAAAGTGTACAGCGAGGCTCTTAAAATTTAAAGAAAAATTTCCAAAATTTTGTTTTTAATTCAGTACAGTCAGAACAAATAAACCATGTAAACAATTATTATATTTATCGTTTGAAAGAATGCAGGTAAAACAATATTTCCCATTACGACCATTTCTCCAGGAGTTTACAAAGGAAAAGGAATACGAAATAAAAGGTGAATATAAATACTTTTACGCAAAAAGTAGGAATAGAAAAATAAAATAATTAAATTAAAATTAAGTCGAATAATTATAAGAATAAATAGAGATAAAGATATACATTCAGTAACCACTTTATTAGGTACCCACCTACCTAATAGAGAAATATCTCTGGATTCGGAGTAGCAGGGACTCAGCAAGGTGTCGAAAATGTGCCAAAGGCATATGCTAGTCCAGTGTTTCTCAAAGGGTGTGCCGCGTCACATTAGTGTGCCGCAAAATTTTCCAAGTGTGCCGCGAAATGTAGAAATTTCTTCTTCTATGACTACGTAGGTGTGCCGCGAAATTTTTCTTCTTTGGAAAATGTGCCATGAGAGTAAAAAGATTGAGAAACACTGTGCTAGTCCACGTTGACTCAATTTCTTCAAGTTGTTACAAACTGGATCTTAAATATTCTTAGATGGTTGCGGATCTCTGCTCCAAAGGATTCATTCTGTCTCATCTCACAGGAGAATCAACTGCATTTAGCTCTGATGACTGTGGAGGCCGCCGCAGTAAAGTGAATTCACTTTTATGGTCCTACACAACACTGTAGGCCTTGTGACATGGCGATTCTGCTGGAAGAATCCATTCGCAGATGGGTTCTTAACGTGCAGCCACGAAGGAATGCGCCTGCCGGAAACAATTTCCAGGCAAGTGGTATCATACAAATATTGCTCCACTAGTAACAAGGGGATCCAATGTGCACTAAGAAAACACACCATTTCACCGCAATCACTAACCGTCATCGTTGATGGATCTTTGGACTCGTGATATTTTGCAACATTTTGTTCCTCCCATCAGACAAAGTTGACCAATCTTCCACGATCCACTAATGATGTTCCGGAGCCCACTGTAGCCATAATCCCTTATTTTTTTTTTGTCGGAAAAGTGGGCAACCAGGTTCTGTTACAATATACCCCATCCGTCACAGGGCAGAACGAATTGTGTGTTCTAAAATGCCTCTGGTTACCACTGTTGTACTGGGTTGTTATTTGACTGTCTGTAGCCTTTTTGCACAAGTCTTGTCAGCTTCGGTTGACCTCTTGCATCAACGAGCCCTTTCCGACCACAGGTTCGCCGTTGGCTGGATGTTATTTGGTTACTTGACCAATCTCGATACACATCATTAATGGAGACAGTCGGAGTTTTCAAAACCTGGTGCACATTCAAATCATGCACGTGCAGTAAAAGAATTATGTCAGTGACCTAATCGGAAATCTTATTTACTGAGAAAGCAACTGTAGACAGAATCTAGCTTCTATATTTTGTATTGTATTAACTTGGGAAAATCAGCTTTAATGTGTTGTATGACTTTTGGCTTCTCTGTAGGCAGAAAACGATCAATGATCCGAAGTCAATGATATTGAATAGAGAACGAAAGCGCAGCCAGAACGGAGTGATGGTATATATTTTCCACAGAAAATCACCCAAGGAATTTAGAGAATGTAATATCCTCCGATCATTTTGATGGCTGCGAAAAACCTCCTGGAATCCATCTTCTTTTGAATTTTTCAGTATTTGATTGTGTTTGAACGACAGACGGCGAGCTTCCAATAACCATGGGCCTATGATGCAGAGAGTAGAGCGAGGTGCCGAACCTCAGACCTTAGCTCCATAGATAATAGCTGAATGTATCCTGTGTATATATTTACTGAATGGAGGCGCTTGGATCTCGGATGTGCAGTAAGTGCCATTTACGTTGCCATTTTATTGTCAGGAAAATTTACATCAAATGGTGGTCGTGGAAGAGCAGATTAGTGTCAAAAGTGATGCTCAAATCCGTGTGTCTGAAAACTGTTGGATTCCAGAGACCCTGAAGTGAAAGACTACAATTTGATGGTTTACGATTGACTCTGTTGCCAATGAATCTCACAAAGATCTTGTGGGATTGAATGACAATAAAGAGACAATGATAAATAAGTGGCTAGATCTTGCAGTTTCCTGATTGTTTCGGCAATTTGTTGGCCGGTAGTAAAGGAAAAACTTAGTCAAACTTCAGATTATCTTCACGGATGAAATTTCTTTTTCCAACTGTGAGACAACATTGTGTTACAGAGAACGGATGACAAGGAAGCAAGGGTGTCGCCTTTGATTTGTATTTTTCACAGAGATTTTGGGTGCAGAGGTGTTGACTGCGTTTAAAGCTAATTGAATGCCCAGGTAAAACACTGTGAGCTGTGCATTATCCTCAAAATCTGTTACGATTTGGTTTGGTGGCTGTTAGCAAACTTGTTGGTGGGACAGTGAAGGATGCATTTGTGGTGGCTGTTGAGAGAGCAGTTGTATAATGAGAATGGGGGAAAGGAGAAATTTCCCCAAAACTTTCGGAATGGTAAAAGCTTTGGCTATAGGTCTAGTGGTGTGGGCTTTTTTTTCTCACTGTGATGGGATTCTCCTTTAAAATCTTAGATGTTTACAAGAACATCGACAATGAATGGGCTGATACTCTTCAAGATAAACTGAGGAATGTTTGTAAATGCTGCAATTATTGCTTGAAAGCTATTAATCTCTTGGGAGCTTAACTAGGCAGGCAATGAGTGAGTCTGGCTGAGTTCAAAGCAGAATTGGACGGTTACCGTGTAGGAATGTTCCACCGTTTCTGTGGAGGATGGTGCTTACATCGACAGTACCATCTGTATTACCTTACGCTAGAATCATTTTTCAAGGAAAAATTGGAAATTACTCCATATTCAATGGGCAATTATTTGAAAATAAATTTGTTTAAATGAAATTTCAATCTTGGAACCTTTCCATCCTTCCTTAGATCAGTAGAATATGACATTTGGAATGAGAAATGGATGCTGTTTGTTATTTTAACGATGTTATACACACAGAACATTGTAGCGTTAAAAATTTGTAACTTTACTCTCTTTCTGCACTTAAAAACCAAAATTAAGCGTACACTCCTTCCCTCATAACAACTAGCCAACACGCAGAAGTGGTTACTGTGGCAACAGCACGTTTAATCCATTGTTCAGTTAGTACACGTCCCTCACAACTGGTGTTTTGCACGGTAGTGTGTTGACATCATAAACAACACGTGGGTTGTGTTGAAATGTCCTGTTAACTTCATCACGTCATACATTCAGGACCACATTCCCCCACGAATGGGGAAAAACAAAGTTTTAGAAGTGTAGGGGGGTGGGGGGTGAAAGAAAGACCTGTACAAACGAGACATTGGAATTTGTACTTCGTATTGTTCTGTTGCTGGATTTTATTTCCATTTAGTTTTCTGCACTGGAAATTATTACCGAAAGAAAAACTAAATCCGATATAAAATGTCTTCTTTTTATTTTTTAAAGATCGTGAGATGTTTTTCTCTCCAGGAGTTTTTAAATTTACAAGAATGCGGAAATGTTTTTTACTTTTTTAACGAAAAAATTTATCCTCCTTTTTTTAGCGATGTCTTATTATGAAGAAACATGTCTAATGCAGTTGATTTGGGGACTTTCAGGGGAGCGGACTTAAAAGTGACTTATTTGCTGAGCTCAGCATCAGATCACTGCTACAACGCTCATCTTTAGCTTTATCAGCATTGCAGTTTCGTGTGGCAGCACAAAGAAGATTAAATTCATCCGAACGTGTCCCTGTTTTATTGATTGTAATGTTCAGGAGAGGGGAAAGATTCCACAGATTGTTCTTAACCTCTTCGATGCTGCGGGCCAGTAGGAAAGAAATAAAATCTAAACGAATATTTCTCTCCCCTACCAACTGTCTTTCTCTTTTAGGGTCAAGGGCCTCCAGAAATTCTCTCAAACAGCAGTCAGTATATAAAATAAAATTTTATTAAGCCAGAAAAGTAGACTTTATCATTCACGCCAAGTCATCTTCAATGTACACACGAAGAACAGTCCAAAGATTACATCTCCATCTTCCCTTGACTGATAACAGTAGTGAAAGAAAGAGCTATGGCTACTGTTCCTTTAAGTTCATCAAATACTGAATTTTTTATTAAAGTTTTACGTTTTCTACCTTCCGGTTTCAGCAATAGGCAGTCTAGAGAACTGTGGACCCGTAAGACAACTGTATCAAAGTGAATGACTTATGTGAGTAACTACATGTACGCATCAGTTGAGGAAGACAATAACATGATCTTCCTTGATGCATTTTTAAAGCATCTTTAGATTTACGAAACACAGGATTACTAAATCCGGAAGAATTGGTTTCGCTCTCTTCTCTACCAGATTAGATCTTCCAAAGACGTATTTTTTTTTATTTTGAAGCTAATTTTAGTTTCAAAATTAAAAATATATATATTTGCTCTTAAAAACATTCATTCGCTAAAATAATAATGCTTATTCTGGTACTTCAATTGGCACCGTTCACAACGAGTTGCCTTACTACTGCACTATTTCAAATAAACAAATTAAAAGTTTGTATAGGTACCGCCTTCACGACGAGTTGCCTATATATTGCACTACTGCAACGTAATTTTATCGCCAAAAATGTCCAACAAAATAACAGACCCTGACCCTATGTGATTACAGAACTAAATAAATTAAATAAACTTCTATATAAATAAATGACATCAAAATATCAGTTTATTATTTCTCATTTAACAAATTTATTATTGAACTTAATAAATATTAAATGTAAATATATTTAGCCACCTTTCTATTTTTCAAGGATACCAATTTTAAAATGGATTAAGGTACACAAAAACTGAATTTTTGTACGTTAATTCATTTTAAAATCCATTTTTACATCAATCCATTTTTTGTATGTTAACGTACAAAAAATGGATTAATGTACAAAAATGGATTATCGTACAAATATTCAATTTTTGTACGTTAATCCATTTTGTACATTAATCCGTTTTTTGTACGTCAACGTACAAAAAATGTATTAATTTTTTTAAATTTAATTAGATTATCGTACAAATATACAAAAATTGAATATTTGTACGATAATCCATTTGTACGTAATAATGATATTTTGTTTAGCAATTTAAAATCTTAAACCCCTCAAAAGTTACCCGCTGGCTTTCTCGCTATTGTTTTACAGGTTGGATCCTGATCTAACAAACTATTATCAAATCAATTTTATTAATCAAAGAGATATCGATATAGAAAAAAAAATTAACACTGTACTATCTAAATTCACTTAAAAATGTTGCTTCTTTCAAAGACCACTTGAAACTAATCCTGAGATAAATTCAGTCTAAAAATAGCAACGGGTCGTAAGAACCAGATGCTGCCATTATTTTGACAAAAGAAAAATCAATTTTAAAAAAAGAAGGAAATAAAAATTTTCCTGCGTGAAACTAGCTACAATTAACTGTCCCCATATTTGTTTTACTGTGATTTAGAAAGCGCAATAGTTGTAAGTAAGGATTCTTCGAAAAATGGGATTAATGTCCTATTCGGAAATTGTTCGAAAAGATGCATCGATCGGCTTTAAATGATTCGAACGCCTGCTGTATTACACAGGCCTTAAAAACTAATTAAGGAACGGCAATAAATATTTGGAAGAGGTCCAAATGACAGATCAGAGTCGTGGATTAAAGGAGGCCATCTAAAACCAAGCAAGCTCAACTGAATTCACCGTCTTTAATAAGCTACAGAAAAGTTCCTTACGGTGGGATGCTCTCTCTCTCCTCAGTCGCATTAATGTCCAAGAGATTTGCTACCTTAAGAATCAGTCGTGTTGCATTTTCTAAGGCATTTAGTACCTCGCATTTTGCTTCTTTGAAATGGGCAGTTTGTCGTTCTTAAGGAGGACATTATCATCATCACGCGCGTAGAAGAAAGAAAACAACCATTTGTTTTCTTAAGCTTCCTTCCGGAAATTATTATTAGTGAAACGATAATGGAGACATCGCTTTAAATCAATGAGCATCGATACTAAACTCACAGATACATCGGGAGGTCAACCTTGCGACGATCTCCACCATATTCTGAAATGTTTGTTCAATTAAAAAAAAATGTCAGTGGTATGACGTGTTTTGGGACATTTAGTGTTAGAATGGGTAATGATGCAAGGAAGCAGCCAGAAAAAAAAAAGAATATCCTCAGCCATTCACAGTTTCCTTGTCGCCACAGAGTGACTATTTAATTCAGCCTTGAACTTTACCAAACTCTTAACCTCAGCCACCTTTCGCAGGTAATTTATTTCAACGATCTACAACACGCTTTCTTAAGGTCAAATTCATGAGAGCCACCCGTCTGTTACTCTCCAAAATTTTATATTTGTGCCCTCTAGAACTCTTCTATCTAACCAGTGAGAGTATACCCCCTCATTTATTACTTATCCCACCCTTAAGGGTCTTACATACCTCAATCATCCCCCAAGGTGTCTAGTTACGAGCTTTGCAGACCACCTTTTAATCCGTTCTTCATACAGACATTGATTAGCGCTCCTCACCAATCTGATTGCCCACTCTCTGAATCCTTTCTAGAAACTCTTTCTTCAAGTGTGGCCTACAGACCTGAAGAGAATATTCTAAATACGGTCTCACCATCGTTTTATACAGTGGGACAATGGCATGCATTTCCCTACTTGCCAAGGTCCTAATGCAGACAGCACGTAATAAAAATCACGAGCAATTTCGAGGTATCGAGTATAATAAAAATGAATACGAAGTAGAGCCAAGAAGTGCTGTCAACCACGCAATTCTTCAAGGTGGGTTTTTTCCATGACGTAATTTTCAGTGTCTGAGAAAGGCTTTCTCAGAAAGTTGCGAAAATTTTGACAGTTCGGATTGTCATTGAACTTGTGAAATCCTAGCACTGCATTTACGAAAACGTCTTATGTTTTTCAACCTCCTCATGCTCAGTGCGCATATCTGTACAAATCATTGACTACGTATATCTGTGTTCGTTTCCACGGGCAAAAATTTACAAAATTTCTAAATACCGTATTCTGTTTAAAATCCTTGAAGGTCATATACAATGCATGACTACTTTATTAGGCACACCTACCCAACTATGAGTGGACCCCTTAATCTCTCAAAACAGCCTAGATTCAATGTGCTGAGGAAAGCGTGCTTCAGGGATGGCCCACGCTATGTTGACTTCTCGCTTTTGTTGCAAATCTTCTCGCTTTTGTTTGCAGATCTCTACTCCGAAGAATTCGTTCCGCTTACTCCCACAGGTGCTCAATTGGACTGAGATCTGGTTACTTTAGAAGTTCCCCGAAGCTGGCTGAGCTCACTCTTATATTTCCGGAAATCAGTCCTGAGCTTTTGGCATGACTCATTGTCGCGTTTGAAGAATCCATTCGTAGATGGATAAACTGCACCTGGTCGGAAAACAACTTTCAGGTAATTCATGTCGTTCAAATATATCAAAGGACTCTGTGTTTACCATAAAAATATTCCCAACACCATTACATTTTCACCATCAGCCTGCACTGTTGACATTTGGGAGGATGGGTCCATGGACTCAAATGCTTTCAGCCATAAGCTGGTCCTCCCATCAGCGTGAAACATCAAGAACTAGGGTTCATCTGACAAGGCAATGTTTTTCCAATCCTCCATCGCTGGTGTTCCTGAGCACATAGTAACAGTACCCTATTGTTTTTTGCTGACAGGATTGCAATCCGGTTCTACTGTCGGCTGCAATACTCCTATCCGTGATAAGGTAGAAGGAGTTATGCATTCTGAAATGCTTCTTCAGTTACCACCGTTGAATTGCATCATTTTTATTTGACTGACTTTAACCTTTCTGTTACCGTGCTTGAGTTTTGTCAGCCTTTTTCATCAACGAGCTTTTTTCCGACCATATAATCGCCATTGGCTGCATATTATTGATAATTAGACATAGGTATGTTGTTTATTCTACAGCGGCAATTTATTTATTGTTTATTGTCCAGCGGTCCCCCCTACAAACAGCCAGGTATACTCTGTATCGCAATGCAAACTCTGTAAATGCCAGAGGTAGTGTAGATTTTGGTGTAAATTTGCGTAATTGTAGTGTTGGGTTATATTGGTCTGTTGGAACAACAGACCAACGTAACCCAACACCACACTACTGAATATTCCCAGGGAGGGCTCCAGTTAGAGAAGAAAAAACGCGCTGGAAATGGAAGACGTGAAAGGAGGGTGACAGTGAAGAGGGAGGAAGCAGAGCAAGAAGATTACGGTGGATGGTAGGAAGGCTGGAAGTTAAGGGAATAGAGGGACACTCCTATGGAAGGAGTCTATCCTCCAGACCAGCTGTAGCCGGTATCAGCATATCCCACGCCGCGCCACAAATTGGCAAGGGTTTCCAAATACTTATCCCCCCGCTGCAGCAGTTTGAGTTGGAGGGGTGTGCTAGAAAACTCACATTAGCCATTTATTCTTCTCAAGTTCACAGCTATCATACTAACACGTATACATTTTTATATACTTATTTAGGGGCAGTCTGAATTTTGAATATGCAACACTAACTCACTCATTTAACTTGTTTCATCCTTCATAACACTCTCAGACAGGATGTAGGTGCCACCTAAATAAATATATATATATATATATATATATATATATATAACACACACATATACACATTAGATTCACACAGTCACCAGGCCTTACACTCCCATTTGTAATACTTATCCTGGAGATAGTCTGTGCAATTTTTTTATACAATTTCAGGGTACAACAGTTAACACGTATAGGACATTCAATCCTTATTTTTGCACATTCAATTCATTCATAACTGTACTCCTCCTCAGATTAAGTGGACTCGTTCTCCACCCAGTGAGTTGCACATTTATATACATTCACAATCATGCATACGTACAAAACACATACTTTTGTACCTTCGGATGCGCATGCCCACACATTTGTCCGCACTAACATACATGAGTGCACACCAGAACTCCAAACACCCATACTGTTACACACACTTGCGTACATTCATAATTTAAGCATTAAGTATTTAAGTGTAGTTGTTGCGGACCCCAGGGTTTCCTCCATTAGCCGCTTTTATACTTCTTGTGGTGAGGCTTGCGCCATAACCGGTCATGTTTGTAGGTCATGTTTGTAGTGTGTGTAAATTTTGTGCTCTGTTCTGCTGCCATCTTACCAAAAGTCCCATCCTGGTATCAGAATCAGCAAACAGAGAAAGCTCCTCAAGACATTTTCTTCATTGAGGAAAGAGTCCAAATATCATGGATGAAATTTCACCCCGTCAAACTATTAATAGGGAAAGATTCATCATTAACAAATATACTGTATGTACTATGTACAATCAATATCAGGTCTTAGTTGGCTTCAACAGTTCACCAAACAATGCGTCCAAAAGGATGATCCACTGCATTACCAAGGAACAAAAAGTAGAAATCCAGTAGTTCTAATATATAACAATAACATTGTTACCATCTAATACAAGCAATCACTGTGAGAACTCGTAGTTAAAGTCACTTTTCTGTACACCAACCCTGAGGTACAAAGAGTCACAAGAACAACAGTCTATCTTGGGTTAACTGATCGAAGTTCATCTCTCCTTTTGAAGACACGTGTAGCAAATGTATTAAGAGCATTAAATGCAACCTGAGATCGAAATCGTGTAGAATCGTACATTCATAATACCTACATACGTACCAATCACATATACGTCTATACCATTGGACAATCTCGATTCACCCGAGACACAGAAGTATGTGAAAACTCTAGCAGGGTTGCAGTTTCCAAGGGACTCATACCGGCGCGTCTGGCTCCAACTACCATGCCACGTTTAGAATCACTTAAAACTTTTGTCTTGCCCATTTCCACGTACAGCACCCCTACGTACCTACCATCTGCTTTACACAGGATGGAACGAAATCGTGTAGATTTGAATAGGAGACCTACCAAACTCGAACTCAGCACGCTGATTATTAGTCCATCGGTTGGTCACAATAACCAAAGTGGATACATTTTCAAGTGTTTATGTTTTCTGGAAACCTACCTTCGACAAAATATACCAAAACTTAAAACACGAGCATATTCCCGTTCTGAAAATGTAAGCATTGCACACCTTGAAGGGTGTGCAATGCTTATTCTTCCCTCCGATTTAATAGCCAAGTTTTTTCTTCTTTTTTTCTTTCTAACTGACAAAACTAGTCTGGAAACTAGAGAATAGCTTCGTGTATGCTGCAAGCATCCATCCTAAATTATTAATGGCCTATTTCGCATTTAAATTTTCCTCCAACTGGAAAACTTTCGTAATTGCCAAGAAAACGGTGGTGTTTCCATGGAAACGAGTTTTACGCAACACGCCGAATAAGTTTTTCCTTTTTTCTGTTTGAAGTACGTGCTAATACCATTCTCTTCGAAAACGTGGGGAAGATAAGACCGCCGCTATTGAAAATAATATTTCTAGGGGACTTTGTTTATAAATCTTTAGGAACACTTGCTGGAGTTCTCACTGTATGACATCCTCAGTTGAGAGAAAAGTTCTTTTCTCTTATTCTTCCATCGCAGTTCGTTATAAACAATTCTTTTCCAACTTCCTCTACTCATTGTCTTGTTTTTAACTTTCACCCGTTCTTTCTTTTCTCCATCAGCGGATTCATTCGACTGCAATGACTGTAACATCGAGGTGGATGAAGGGAATTCGCATTCAAGTTACTTCGCCAAGCCATTAACACATAACAAGTATTACAAATCTTGCACAATGGAAAGGTATCTAAGGGAGTACGTGAAGCGTGATTTCAAAAGATTGCTTTCTTATAAATTGCGTTTACCTTTTATGCCAAACGCTCTACAGAAGAAATTAAAATACTGCGTGGCACAAAGAATCTCTCTCTCTGATATTAATATTTAACAAATAAAAGTTTGGGACAAAATTCTGCAAAAGCGAACCAGGGACAGAATTTCTTCCCCTCTTTCTCGCCATAAAATTTCCCATAATTCCTCGCGTTATTACCTCACCTTGTGTCAAGACCTCCGAGAACGCTGCCACCAACTCACCTACCTCATGACAGGCAAGAAATTCTCCTTAGTTGGTTGGCTATTTAGCATTTTTCAAACATGCGCTGCAGCAGACATGGCTGGTGAAATACAACAGCACCTTTTCAACCCACGCTTTGTCATCTCTGACCTTTCCCCTTGCACGCTTCTTTCTTAATTCTCCTTTTTTTTTCCCTCTAACACATACGTACATGCTTTTTTTTTTATTTTTGATTTGTTAGAGAAAAAGATAAATTACTAAGAGAGAATGCTTCCACTTAAGACGATCATTGAAACCGCACTGCAACGTAGAATAGTTGTCAACCGAATCTTTTCAAACTCAGTCATCGGAAAATTCGTGCAGAACGTACAAAAGAATTTTTAACAGATCCACTTACAATTAAGTCTACAGAAACAAGAGAATATCAAAATCAACCTAATAAAAATGCTCATCTGTGGCAGGGAATCGCGCGATGATGCAAATCGTTCTGGACAATCCTCCACATCCACCACTGGATGTGGAGTCTTTCATGTGTTGTATTAAACGTGTTCAGTAAAGTATCGATGGTGGTTGTGTTGCCTATTAAGAGGACGTCATCTGCATATCTCATGTATAGTTTAATCCCTGGGGGGAAATGGTTGGAGTATTTTTTCTTCAATAGAAGCGAGGTAGATTTCGGATAAAGGGGCAGAGATACCGAGGCCCATGGGAAGGCCGAAAATTTGTTCGTAGATGTTATTTTGGAATTTAAATTGTTTGGCGTCAAGTAACAGTGATGTGAGTTCTAAAATGTCATTAATGTTTAAGTCAGTACGTTTTGTCAAAGTGTCGTCTTTAATTAATAGTTCTTTAAGAGCCAGTAGCATGGTTTCGATGTGTACGTTTGTGATTAGGAGACGACGTCGAAGGACGCGAGAATATCGTTTTCAGATATGGTCATGGAAGTTATACGTTCGTGTGCCTATTTAGTATTGTAGACCCTGAACCGCTCTCACCACCCTCTATACATCAAAAAAGCAGTTCTATACAATCAGATATACAACGCTATAAAATATAGTAACACACAAACAGATCTATCTGTAGAATTGCAATACCTCACCAAAAAATTCATCGACAGAAAATACCCATTACAACTAATAAAAGAAACCATCACCAAAGTTCATAATAACACTAATAACCCAAGCAAAATTAATAACCACGTGAATAAGAATAAGATACACAAACCCCTTATCGCCCTCCCATACCATCAACAATATGCTAGACGACTTCAACATATTTTTAAGAATACAGATATCAAACTAATATTCACATCTTGTAACAAATTAAGTTCTAAATTCAATTCATACAAGACAACACACGAGTATGGGACACAAGATCATAACAACATTATATATCTGATCAGATGCCAATCAGATTGCCAAGCATGTTACATAGGCAGTACAACAGCAAATTTTGGGACATCAAAAATTTCTAACACGCGTGCATACTACCACTTTAATAGCTTCAAATCTAATTTAGCGAGTACAGAACTAACACAACACGTCAAATCTTATAATCATAACCCACTCATCGATTCAGCCATTACAGTAGTCAAATTAAATTCCAGCTATAAAATCCTTCAAAACGAAGCCCTCGTCATTGAGTGGTTTAAGCGCCATACATCACTTAACGTATTAAACAAAAAGATTTCCGCCAACTTCTCCCCCATTTGGAATTTATCACGTATTAAGTTTCCACGTGCACTGAAATGCATTTCGGGAACCCAACCCGTATATAACACACTCCCGCGCCTTCCCCCCCCCCCTCCCCACTACAGCTAACTGAAGACGATTTCGAAAGTCGCTCGTGCGCGGCTATTAGCTTTTATCTTTCTTCATTTAATTTATTTTAATTAGGCAACCACAGAATGGAAGGTGAACTTTCCTCTCTTAGCAAAATTTTTAAAGCCCATAACTTAGTTTTTAAATCCATAATCCCCGTAAGTTATTAGAATCTCATAACCACTATATATATGGTAAAACTTTCCACCAACTAAGCGGATTACTATGAGGTGAGTGCTGAAAAATTAAGCTAAGCTATACCTAACGATAAATTTAAATCATATATTACTATATTCTTTATGTTTATTATTATTATTGTTATTATTATATAATTTGCCAGTCGACTCTTGACGTGCATTGACCCCTCTTTCATGGCGATTTGACCCCAGGGGATATTATCGATCCCATTGGGAATCCTTGTATTACATTAGAGCATCAGTGGGAGAACTTCATTGCAGTGGCCGGAGAGTATGTCTAAAAACAAAAAGGAAATCATAATCGTAAGAGTTTCCTGTCTGTGTTAGAATACTAAAGTTTTGAACAACACTCATATAATCTCGTAGGTAAAGCCTATCACTTTGAACTACTACAAGATGAAAGTGTCCAGTGGGGTGGTAAAAGATTATCACAGATTGCTTACGCTAGTCCAATACCATTGGTTCGGAAACATGAATTGTTGTACACTGTCTGAATCATGCTACTGATCCCCTCCGGATGACAGCCCTCTGCACCTAAAACTATAACTCATTTATGACCTGTAGTAGTGACGAGAATAATCGAATGATTGGTAATTGAGAGAGTTCAATAATCGAACAATTAATAGTTATTAACTACTAATCATTCGACTATGGATCATTATTGTGATTATGGATCTTGATGTGGATTATGAATAATTCGAATGATATGAGTGTATTCGATTATTACACTACTGCAGGTTACACAGCTTATCACCTGCTCACAAACATGTTACACTAATGACACCGTGGTCTGCCCTGCTAACGGATATATTGAGTAGAATTACTAGTATTCTCTAATGCAAAGTTGGAGAGTGGGTGGTTAAAGACCTGGTCTCAATATACATGTTTGGGGAAGGGGGACAAACAGAGATTGTGTTTTCTTTCTTAAACGAGTTCCGTTAACTCATTTCCGGTTTTTAGATATTCAGAATTGATTTTTTTTTTCCCCTTTCAAAACAACCATACAAAAAGTTCAGTGAGCCTAAGAATTCGTGATTGAAGTATATGAGGGATTTTATTTCTTTCGGATGGTATGAGATGTATAAAAACGAAGCGTGTCATCAGCAAAGATCTCTGCATCCATTGAGTCTAGTTGTCGCCGTTGGTAACACGATAAAAGAAAATTCTACTAAACAGCTGTCCAAGATGTGCGAGCCAATTTAAGAAAATAAGAATGATGTAGGATCTGCTTTCCAACCTTCTGCCATATCGATTTCCGTTCCCCGGGCAGTTCGCTGAATAGGAATGACGTCCCCAATTAGCCTGCATCGTCTGTTTACTTCTGTCTTTTGAAATCGGAGTTAAGTCAGGTAGAAATATGGAAAATGAGTCTTTGGATTTCTTTCATGCGCTTAAATAAGAATAAGATTTTCTACAGACTGAAATATTGTTAAAATTATCACGACCTTCGAAAGCTGTGCCGCGTTCATCCTGGTTATACATTGATTTCCCACTTAAGTTTTATTTTAGAGAATTAATCAAATTTCGCTGTTGTAATTTCACGATCAAATTGTTGGTGAAAGCGCCATCTTTTGAAAATCGTGATAAATAACCACCTTTAGGACTATATACTGTTGGATTCCCGTGTCATGTTTGGAGCGTTTTAAAATAAAAATAACACAAATGACCATTGTCTACAGAAGCCTGAATGTGACACGCGTAAAGCTAAAAGTATAGGACCTTTATCAGGGGAAAATGAGTTTCTAAATGTATATACTGAGTTGTATATTAATAGGCTTTAGTTTCGTTAGTTTTGGAGTTTATTTTTCATATATATAAAAAGAATCTGGATTTTATAAGTTAATGTAAATAATGAAATATTAATTTACCTTAATAACTTTAACAGATGTTAAACGCAGATCTATTCAAACACCTCTTTTGTTTTTTTGTCCCTAAGATGGTATTTATAAATGAAGCTTTCAGGCTATTTAGTAGCTAGAAGCATACATCCAAATATTTGGAATTATGTAGAAGCATACTTCCAAATAATATTTGGAAGCATGCATCGAAGATGCGCTGGGTTTTGGTAATATTTGGAAGCATACAACGTTGGGAAATGTGAAGTTTTACTAAGAAAACCAAAACCAGCAAATCCTAAAAAGCATGCAAATGGTCTGACGCCTTCGATTATGTTAGAAAATGATTATGTTAGATTATGTTAGAAAATAATATGGTTCATATCGTACCAGTGTTGTGCACGATGCCCTAAGACTGGTAGGTAATGTGTCTTATGATTTCAAAAAGAGATTGCGCAACTAACGCAGAGATCAATGTGATCGTTGTCACTAAAAAAAGAAACAATGCTAATGTCCCGATAACAATAAAAGTGACAAATGCTATTTTAGAGAATTAAGATTTCTTCTGATGAAAATAAACGTTTTCTTCAATCATTTTACCAGAATTTCTGACGAGAAACGAAATGCTAAATTCTGTGCTATCGAAAAATGATTGCATCCTCAGCCATTCACAGTATGCAAATAAGCAATTCAGTCGTCTCTTTGATTTCCCTTGGGTATGATCTCATTTAGCCTTCTGTAAACTTAAATTGGAGAGCTGACGGTGACTTGCCTATTGTGTGTGTTTTTTTTTTTTTTTTTTTTTTTTTGCTGGTTTCTGTTACTAATGTACTCGCGATATGCAGGATGATTAGAAATGACGCTCTACTTTTAATTAATTATATTTATTGGTTAACATTATTTTAAATACCTTCATGGGCTACAGCTGCATGCTCGTTTTTTTTTTTTTTTTTTTTTTTTGTGTCCTTGAAAAGCACCTACAGAAACTGATGAAACCAATTACAGGCATCCCGAAATGACATATTTTCAATGTTTTCAGAACGCAAACGGAGTTCTTAATCTCTACTACACGACCTTACGATATTCGGCTGCTGAATGATGGATTATGCAGTTCCTAAATTAACATTTAACTCCACTGCAACAAGTGTAATAGGCCATGTCTGATAGCAACGTATTGTCGCTTACATAGCAGTAATATTGAGCGGCAATGGCTCGGAACATGGCGCAGCAATCGTCAGTCGACTGCCGACCCTCGCGGAACTATCTACAGCAAATCACTATAACCTACGTGCATTCTGAAATGAATCTCTGACGGCTGACAGCCAGCTTCACCCTGAAACAGCTTATGGGCGTGAAAATTGTTTGGAGGACATATTTAGAAGATTGTCTGCTTCTAAAGGCCGCTTCTAAAGGGATAGAAGGCGTGATGTCTAAATTTGCAGATGATGTTACAATTGGTAGAGTAGTTAAGCTGAGCTTCTTCAGAGAGACCTAGATAGACTTCAGGAATCGTCAGAAAAATGGCAGCTGTGCTTTAATACAACAAAGTGTAAGGTATTACACCTGGGAAACAGTAATCTCAAAATAACTTATTCACTTGGTGAAGTTCAACTAAATCCAGTACTGGAGGAAAGGGACTTGGGTGTTACGATACGGTCAGACATGAAATTCTCTGAGCATTGTAAACAGGTTGCAAGGAAGGCCCATGGTGTCCTATCGATGATCTATCGAACTTTTGCAAGTAGAGATAGGGACGTGATAATCCCATTATATAAGGCTTATGTTAGACCACACTTGGAATACTGTGTTCAAGTATGGAGACCGCACCTGAAGAAAGACATCGAGCTTCTTGAAAGGGTGCAAAGAAGGGTAACTCGCCTGGTGAGATCGGCAAAAGGGCGTCCTTATGAAGAAAGACTTCGAATATGTGGGTTGCAGAGTTTGGAAACTAGACACCTTAGAGGAGATTTGATTGAGGTGTTTAAGGCTCTGAGAGGCATCAGTAAAATGAATGAGGACGAAATTTTCAAGATTATAAATGATGCTAGAACTAGGGGACATAAATTCAAGTTACGGGGGGAAATGTTTAGATTGGACTGCAGGAAGTTCTATTTTAGCCAGCGAGTTATAAATTACTGGAATAAGTTGCCTTCATGGGTGGTAGAGGCCGACAGTTTGGGGAAATTCAAAGGTCATCTGGATAGTACTTTCGGGTAAGGGAAGCGCATAGGGCCGACCGGGCTAGCCGAGTGGGTAAAGTACCTGCCCGGTAACCCAAAGGTCGCGGGTTCGATTCCCGCCTCGGGCTTGGATCAAAGTACTGCAAAAACCTTGGGAGGTGCAATATGGCCACAGAAGCCGATGCGCCAACAACTACCAAATCAAAAAAAAAAAAAAAAAAAAAAAAAAAAGGAAGCGCATAGGATGATAGGTTTAATTTCCTTTTTATTTATTTTTTATTTTATTATTATTATTTTTTATTTATTAATTATTATTATTTAGTTATTTATTTATTTTTTTGTTTTTATCATTGTTTTGTTCGGATTTTTTTTTTTTTTTTTTTTTTTTTTGGCTGGTGCAGCATAAGCCATAGGCTTTCTTGCACCATGCGGCCGTTACTAATACTAATACTAATACTAAACATGTCACACGACTAGCAGATACCGTGGTCTACCCTGCTGATGGATATATGCCAGGGGATAAGGCAATATTCTTGAAAGCCGAACATAGAACAGTTTTCTGTTGAATCTACCTGGTATTACATTTAAGGTTATTGAAAAATATTTCAGTATATTCAAATTTTGACTCAATTTCTATAATTATCTGTGTTTGCGCCCTCGACTGTAGGGTTGAAAATAAAATCTCCCACTATAGACACGACTGGAATGATTTGTTAGCTGTAAAGAAAATTAAATTGCACTAATTGTGTTTGCCGTTTGAAATTCTACTCGAGAAAAATAGTTTGGTACGTTCAGATTTTAATATTGATCTTGCTAGTTTGAATATTTAATTTTCTTATAAAGATAAATTATTTTTGTCAGAGGAAAATGAGAATAAAGTGAATTAGCAGCATTTGAATCAGCGATGATTAATCAGGATCAGAGTGGCCAACTGTAGCAGTTCCATGATAATAAGACAGCACAATTGCTCTCATGAAATCCATAACAACGGCAACAACAACAAAACAAAAACAAAAAAAAAGAAAATTTCTACTACTAATTCGGTATTAATAAGTGTAGTTGATTCTTCTAATTTCCAAACAGTGCAGTCTGAAAAACTAAATACGCTCTTCCAGTTTCTGTGCAGACTTTCAAGATGTCTCCAGACAGCCTAAGGTTATTGCTATTACATTATTATACTAATCCAGCTTGTTGGCGATGGCCGCTCCGTTTTCCTCAGAGTGGTAGATAACAGCATCCTATAGTG
Organism: Mastigoproctus giganteus; assembly: GCF_048544385.1. Classification (NCBI taxonomy): domain Eukaryota; kingdom Metazoa; phylum Arthropoda; class Arachnida; order Uropygi; family Thelyphonidae; genus Mastigoproctus; species Mastigoproctus giganteus. The sequence goes on along the minus strand of NC_143575.1, from coordinate 181,982,823 downwards.
GAAAACTGTGACACTGGTCGGAGGAAAAACATTTTTTTTTTGTCGTCCTTCAACAATCGTCCATTGGTGTCTCCCATACGGGATTCCAACAGTAGTCTGCCAACATATTTGGACTCCATGTTCCCTTGTATCTTTTTTCCATTTGAAAAATATCTTGGTGAAACCTCTCACTGTGTTCATCGAAGACGGTTCCCAAGTTTTCAGGGGGGGGGGAGGTCTAAATAGGAATGTATGAAATGAAGCTTTAACGACATATTGCATCCCAACTCTCTAAGCCCTAAAATTAGCTCATCCACAATTTCACTGTAATTTTGTGATTTCTCATTGCCTAAAAAGTTCCGGCAGACGTTTTAGAATGCCTTCCAGGCTCTTATTTCTGTACCATTTAATTTTCTAGTGAATTCCTCATCTTGGAATAACAGTTTGATTTGAGGATCCACAAAAATTACCTCTTTTATCTTGGCCTCACTGATTCGAGGAAGCTTTTGTCTCAAACAAGAAAATCTTTCTCTTTTTTTGTACATCGCTTTCACAAATATTTTTATCAAACCTAGCTTGATGTAAAATTGAGGTAAACAGATTTTGGACTTATCCACCAAAGGAGAATGGCGCTACATTTTTCTGGCCTGGTGTAGTTTCTGAACGGTCTGGCCATTTTTTACCTTGTAGTGGAAATCCTAGCATAAAAAGCAGCAGTATTTAGTGCAACTTTGCAACCCAGTCAGCAAAGATACCACTTTTAGGTCGGCACAGATATTCCACTTGTATTCTTGATAGCATATTTTTTGCAAAAGAACCTGTAGGTTCTCGTACGTTTCCTCCATGTGAACTGCATGGGCCAATGGTATAAATGGATACTTATTTCCATTATGGAGTAAACCTGCTTTCAAACTGACCTCGGATGAAAAGCCTCCACTGTTCGGGGACGTGCTCCAGATGTAACTCTTTCATTAATTTCTGGACATTGTTACTAAAAACCAAATCACCATCCATGGAATAATAAGGTCGTTATGTTAGATTGCCTCTTCCTATAAAAAGATATCTTGACACCCGTTCAAGAAGATTCCACTGCTAAAGCCGTGATCCTAATAATTGAGTCTTGGTTTTGGAGAGGTCCAAATCTCTGACCAAATCGTTCAATTCTGCTTGAGTGATTAGATGCGACATTGCAGTATCAAGAGTTGAAAAGACTGGATCTGTACTCCTTCTGGGTTCTGCATTTTCTGGAGTCCATAAGTATCTGGTGACTTTGGCACTAGCATTATATCATCATGAGGAACCGGCTTTACAGTAGAAGGTATGTTGGGATACTCTACTTTATGCTTGAATTTCCCAGAAAAACCAAAATCATGCAAAAGTAACAATCGTTTATGTGGTCTCGAGGTTCCCGCCATATCATTGGAACAGCAAAAGGCATCGATTTATGACTACCTCTAATCCAGCCTGTTAATGTCTTTGAACATAAGCCACAGGAAATCTTTGGAGGCCATTCTTTATCTTGATCTCCGACTTTACATCCAAAATAGAGTTCATAGACTTTTCTCACAAGCTGTGACAGTAGCTTCCGCTGAGATTTTAATACCAGTTCTCCACAAATATAGCAAAAACTATAGAAATAAATAGATAGAAAAGATTATTAAACCAACTACAGGTTTTGGTTTTCGGTCATTAACCTACGATATTTGAAAACTGAGAATGAATGAACTTTTCAAGCACATATCTGAGTTTTTGAACATATTTCCTACGAGAATCTGTCGAAATTCTTTCAGAGAGGAAACTGATGCCGACCAGCGTTATCGAATTCTTATATTTCTCTTTCAGCTTAAGAATTTCTACCCCGTGCATAAGTTTTATGCCAAATGTATGTATCAAACTGAGTTCTCTTAAGCGTCTATAGAAAATCTATAAAAAGAAATCCATGGAAAATTGATCCAAGGAAAAGTTACTGTGCTGTTCACATTACAAGAAAATTCTTAAAATTCTGGATTTATCTTCAACACGTAAACAATATCATCCACTCGTACATTCCTTTTCAAACAGTCTAAATATTTTCGAACCCTGGGCCATTTCATCACTGGAAACCAGACCTTATGAAACCAACTGGGATCATATGTACACAACCCATAGAGAGCAATTTTCATCTACATTTAATAGACCATAATAAAGTCTATACCAGAATTCTCCTTTTTTTTTTTAAATCTACAACGCAAAATGAAACTTTAGATGAAAAATCAATTCGAATCCAGATCGAAACGAGCGCCTCGAGTTAGTCCACACGTGATCTTCGTAGCGAAAATAACTGCCGATAACAAAATTCTCACAGGCATAACTGTTTCCGTTTATTCTGGATACAGTCGAGGCAGGATTTGAATATTCATTGTGATTAGATACATTTTGAATTAATTAACCACTAGCTGGGTTACTCTCAGCCTGTTTCATAAAGGGGCGCAGCGGATACCCTGCATTAAACTGTTGTGAAAGTTTGCTGCTACTCAGCGTTTTATCCTTGAAGAGGTGTTCAACTAAACGCATAGGGAAGAGTACGTCTATTCCGGAAGGAAATGTCGGGTGTTTAGACCACGCGGTCTCTAAATTTTCTTGATGGGGTTAGGATAGAACAGGGTTGGCCAACCTGCAGCACTCATGGCGCATGCAGCTCTTCTTAATGACACGCTCGTAGTCAGCAAAAATATTTGTTGACGCAGGGGAATTGGGAATTATTGATTCCGGTAGCTTCTGGATCCGCTCCTAGGAGAAATATTCCTCCCAAGCCCCTGTCCAGAGAACATTGCTCTTCAAAGTTCCTCCGGCATGGTGACAGGTCGTCTTCTGGATCACTGAGGCAGGGATGGCCGGGTTTTTCTTCGGAAACGGATTGTTACCTGAATCCAGAATAATCAGCCCATAGCTTTGTCCTCAGTAGAAAGTCAGATCTCTCTGCTGATCTACAGTGGGAGGCTTGCTCATTTAGACGGAGAAGAGGATTGATTCTGCGTCTTTAAATGGTTAAGGAGTGGCTAATACCGTATTATCTCAAAGGATCAGCATCCGATGATCACCAGCGAAAGACCTTAAAGCTTAATTTTATTCCACTCAAAACACGCAGTTCAGAACTTTCTCAAACCGTTTTAACAAAGGTGATTCTATTCTTACTTTTGTCCTATGGAATTTTTGTCGCATTGATTACTCAGCCCGCAGTACACCGGTCCTTATACTTCAGTTCACACAGTTTTGTCGTGATTATGTCTGTAAAGTGTGTTCAAGAGTTGATCTGCATGTTACATGGGCTGAAAAACTCGAATAACTCACTGGGAGAACCCTACTGCAAGCTTGAGATCCGCTAAATACAGCCCCAATTGAAAACGCCTTTAGAAATTCCTCCAATCCATGGTGATTCGAATCCAGGTCCCTCTAAACAAGTGGAGAAACCGCTTTACTCTCACGATCAAGTGATTCCAGATGAAAATTATTTCATTTCACATCTACTGAAGGAAAATATCGACACGAAATAAACATTTATTTGGAATAAAATAATAACCACAGGGAGGGAACGTGATTCTGCAACAGAAGCGACTGGAAGGAGGAGGAATGGAATTGAAGCCTTCACAAGACATCTATGGAAAAGGGCAAGAGAATTCCAAAGAGGGGAATCCACACTAAATAGTAGTGGGGCTCCCTCTAGAAAAAGAAGAGTTAAACTCTAGGAATCTTGTGACTGAAGAACATGAGAAACACAGGGAGAGAACTCTCTCTCTGGCTCTTCAAAAACAGAGAATTTCAATAGTGTAAACAAATGGTTTTTCAAGCTCATAAAATCTAAGATGATTCTTCTTCTTTTTAAAAAGAAATTGTATCCAAATTTTCAAGAAACATGTTTAGACTTAGCAGCAAGTTCAAGTCCAAAGATTTTCTAATCATTTTATAGTATAACGATGATTAGAAGTTCACTTGTCGCATCCTTTGTGTTACTAATTTATAACCTGGCAGTGTAATGCGAATATACTCGCTCCTGCTCCCCTCTAGGAGAGCAATCCTCCTTTGAGAAAAGAATCAAAATGCATGCAACAAAACAGTTCCTGGACCAATTACTTGGAAAAAGGATCTCGCCCTGCAGATATCAAATTAAGTGACTGTTTCCTGAGTAATCAACCAAGCGGGAGGTTTCCATTTACATTTTTCTTTCCTCCTCCTGACACAATTAAAAATATTCTTAAATCAGAAAAATAACTCCGTGCATTATTTCTTCTTTTTCTCTGCCTTATCACTGCCTTCCACCCATTGCGAAACATTGAAAACTTTTAATGAAGTCGCTTTATTAATTATTGCCAGATACAGAACTCGATAAATTAGTCTAGAAAAGGCAGAAAGCCATTATCGGTGACCTAACACATCAGCAAGGACTTTCAGGCAAAAAGGAAGGGTAAAAAAAAATTAAAATAAATCGCAAAGTCGAGTAGCTTCGATTGTGGGTGAGTATTGGAGGTTTAGTGTGATAAAGCGGCCGTCAAAGGAAGGAGGGTTGACTGTTTACAAATTACAAAATTAAATGGCGTAGGCGGTTACCAGACTTGGAAGGATTTAAGAGGGAGGGAGGGAGAGGAGGAGGAGGGAAGGATGTGCATCAAATGACGAACCCGATCGCTGCACGAGCGGGTAAGATTACCCGAGCAATTGAACCGCTGTTTGGTTAGTAGAGAATCTCGAATCGCTTTTAAATGAAATGTCGGCGCAAGAGCGAACGACACGCCGCCGACTGAAGAAGAGAAATGTAAGGAGGGAGACGGAGTGATCGACTCGGTAGTTTGTTTGATTCGGAAACTCCACGGAAACCCGTTGCGTGCGCAATTAAGAGTGGAACATTAAATAGTTCGAGTACTTTTAAATCCTGTTTATTTCTTTTAGTGCGCTCTTTTATTCGGTTTATTCTTATCAGATTTATTAAAAGGAGAATAAAAAAACAGACTTACAGCCAGCATTGCAATGTGGAGTGCAGCGACGCCTAGCGCTGAATTTGAGAACTGGCGAGCGAACAGATGATAGGCAGGAGAGCGGTTTGTAAGTATCATCCGTTACACTTTGACTTCTGTGTCTAATCTGTCATGCTATTAAAGATGCATTAATTTTCGGTTTCTAATCAGCTGCTCAACATCACGTGGTAAAAACAAAACAAAAAAAAAATAGTTCCCAGCTGACATCGGATGATTTACAGCTTCCCCTACAGATGGCACTCTATGAATGATAGAACGAACGTGTTCGCCTGCAATTAACGGACACGAACAAAACCACTGATGAAGAAAAGGGAGGCATATCCGTTCGCTTTTCTAACGTGACGTAACGCCTGCTAGTCGTCAGGTCTTCAACTTTGACCTTTCGGTCATCTTTCACACCAGTGTTTGGACGGAACGAGTGGAACGTGCAAATGAGAAAATATGAGTGGCGTCGGGTCGTGAGTTCTTTTTTTCAACGATACCTCCCTTGAAACATTACGTTGTTGTTCACAATCACTTGAGGTGCTCGCAAGAAGACAATAAACAGTCCAGAGTAGCAGACAGAAAGGTCAGAGGTTAAAGTTTAAAAGCAAATACCAGGAAGGAAATAGTAAACACGAAAAAAATGAAATGAACAAAAGGTAGAAAATAGAAACGAATAAGCTGATTATATGGAATGGATGTTCAATCATTGCCTGCCTATTTATTTGAAATAGGCAGTCTGAATAATTGGGATAAAATTATTTGATTGGGACATTAGCAACTATCGTTCTTGAAGTTAAATTTCCTCTTGCTCTTTCAGCTTCACCTCATAACTAATTTAGGTCATACATACAATGTCTCTTAAGGGAAATGAAAGAATTCTTCTGCAGCAACAATGCACAAACAAAGGAAACAGAAAACTTTTGGAATGTTCAGTGTTTTCTCTGTTAGTTTATTTATTTATTTATTTTAGTTAAAATCCTAGAGTACTGTTCGTGAAAGGGCAGAATGGTAAACCTCAAGAAATGTTAGAATTACCTGTACTATTTAATGAATTAAGATTATACGTGGTATCATAGTCCTGCCTTCTACCATAGTGCTTGGTTGGGGGTTTCCTACCTTAAGGGTCGAAGCTTCTAACTCCATAAGGCCTCAGTAAATTATCTCTAACGCGTATTTTGACTATCCTAGGACAGTTTTTATGTGCAAATCGCACTAGAATCCCTAAATACCCAATTTACAGACATAATGAACATTGTCTGAGTTGTTTTAGATTTTAACAAGGCAACTAAGACTGCGGAAAGGAAACCCCGAGTTTCTGGGACATAAACCACCCAACCCTCGCCTTAAAGATTTAAAACCCTTTTAACTTTTGCATTCAATGTTTTCCGATTTACCTATCCCATTGTCAACGTAATTTTTAAAGGTGTACAGGCAGTAAATAGGCAGCTTCTAAGTAAATAGGCAGCTGTGCATCAGTGAGAATCAATGAACAATTTGATGTTCGGAAACCAATCGCGGCTAAAAAAAACTCAAGAATTTCGAGAGTATTGTAAGCGATACTCGAATTCCAAAGTGCGTCTTAATTTAAAACAACCCGATTCTACTTTGTTGCACCCACTTGACACGCAGACACTTCACCGCATCTTTTTCTCTGATATATTTTGCCCGGACACATAACGAGTGAACCCAGACCTTATTCTCCCCTCTCTTCTTACGTCCCCGCATCTCGAAGTGGCGGCAAGAAGTGACAGAGGTCTAAATATATCGTCGTCTGCTTCATCCATGCTCGTCAAGATGTAGCGTTCCGTTTTGGCCCAGATTATCTGCTGTTACGGTTCGACACTTTCGTGGCTTTCTCGTGACGAAAGTAAAGCGACGGAAATTGAATGCGTTCTCGCTTTCGGAACTATTACCTATAAGAGACGCTACCGACAATAGGGCGTTGTATAAGAAATGGGATCGCCTTTCTTCCCATGGTACTTCTACAGGTTGCGTCTCCTAATCACTCTTCCATCTGATAGTGTTGTTGGGGTGGGGGGCGCATCAGCGGCACTTCATTGTAGAATTTTGGCTAGTCAGAATTTCATTTAGTCTGGGTTTTGTGGTCTTTTCTAATGTGGCGCCATCTATCGGATATTGTTTTTAAAAAGTTGCATTTCGGGTATCGATTGATGTGTATGAATTCCCGTGTATTTGTGCGCAACTTTTGAATGAAAAAAAAAAGAAAAGCAAACTGTTCGTAGATTCTAATCGCATCAATATTCCTCTCCCGCCCACTGGTATAAATGTTACAAAGAAGGGCTCGTTTCTTTGTGTCACCTTTACTAGTGGGCGGCAGGCGTTCGTGTGAGTTAAGGCGTTTGCATTATCTACTCCAACAGCCGCAAGTTCACCGCCCCACTGGCGGTGGAGGTAGTTCTTGTTTATGTACCACGAGAGCATACATAGGCGTTATTAAAGCGAGGAGTCGAAGAAAGCTGGGAGAGTCAAAAGGAGGTCGGCGGGAAAGATCTAGCCAATCTGCCTTCTAATTGTACCGAGCCTATAAATTTCATTTCCTTATCAAATATGGACCGCCATACGCCTGCTAAGGCGGGGAAAAGAGAAATTCACTTGGGTGGTCGTAAAGAAAATTAATATGAACCATTTTCTTTGGAAGCAAGGACTATAAAACTGAAAAAGATGCGCAAAAGATCTGTAATGGAAATCTGGATCCTCATGGGTTATTTTTGGCTTTAATGCTGACTGTAGGTTCCTACAGAAAAGGTATCCAGGGGCGTCAAGAGCCAGCAAGCGTCCCCCCCTCCTTACTCAAAAGACCTATCCGGCTCTCCATTTGGGGATTGATTGTTTCCCCTCCAATCCCTCTTTTCTATATATGGCAGTCCGGGCTCCCTCCCCCTCGAAGCACCTGGGAGTACCAGCATCTGTTTATCTACTATTTCAATCCATCTAATTTTATTTGAAGCTTTCTCTTGGTTTATATCTTCCTTCGAGTGTTATACTCTTAATCTTTTGGCTTCATTTTAAGTGTGGCTTTATTGGTATACGTCAATGAATTTTATCCATTCAAAATATTACCCTCGTATGGCTCTACTGCAAATAACAAAGAGCATCCACTTTTAAAGACATTTCTGGAACTTTTGTTTCTGATATTTTTAAGAAATCCATCCGTCACCAGACACCAATAAACACGATTCTGGAATTCCTATTGTGATCTTACTCAAGAATATCCGTCACATTCTTTCAAATCAAATGGTATAAATGCTCGGGAATCTTTTCGTACATTGACTTTTTAGACTTAAAAGTGGAAAATATTGGAGGAACATAAAAAATATTAAGCCTTCGGTTAAATTCACCCAGAAATTCCAAATAATATTTCATCTTAACTAATCCAAATCAGTCCACACTATCTGAATGATAAGTATGGTTAATTCAAAATTAATACACATTATCCGAAAAATAAATCTGGTTAATCCAATGTGATATCGTTCAGATATTGTGGATTAATCCACGCTACCTGAAAGATAAGTCTGGTTAATTCCCATTAATCCACCTTATTTGAAGAGAAGGCTAGTTAAACCGGATTAATACATATCTGAATGATAAGTCTAGTTAAACCAGATTAACCCAGAATTTTCAAATACAAGTCTGATCATTAGATGAACTCTGGCTCCACAATGCGATTGAAAGAATCAACAACTTTCGGGTTTGACATACGTTGTTTCTTGACTTTGAGATCGAGGAAATTTTCTTAGGAAAAATGCGGAAAACATCAATATAAAGCATGGACAGCGATATAAGAGGACAAGAGCCGCAGTAGGGAATCGAAAAAGCAGCAAATGTCATCTTAGTGAACACTGAGCCATGCTTCTTGCACTTGTTCTGTAAGTTGGGTAGCAGTGGTATGGAGGCTGAAAAGCGGAGGCCAACAAATCATATCTTGACTATCTGAGTTTCATGCCATCTATATACCCCAACTGTCACACCTTTTAAAAGGCTACTTCACTTTCTCTGGTTCCTAGAATCTCTCCTATCCAAGACGAACCTCGTCCTACAGTAGAACAAAGACCATCAGGAGTGATGTAACTGCCGGTGTGTCCCAAGGCGGGTCCTACCCAGCGTTCTCTTCAAGCAATAATGACGTTTGTGGCCAATAAACACAATTGAATAACATATTCTGACAATGTCAAGCTCCTTACTAGGATATTGCCATCCGATTCGCTAGACGAAATCACTTAACAGAAAGAATGCGACGCCACTACAATTAAAGATTCGCAGTCGAATCTTTAATTGTAGTGGCGTCGCAGTCGTCTGCTAATCACACTCCTAGACACACAGGGGTAGTGGGGAGGTGGCATTAAGACGTTGGAAATCTGGCAGATTGTAACAGATCCACTTGCAGTGTTGCCCATCCAGCTTCTGATAGTCGAATGATCCCTATTAAAATCCGTCAGCCATAATAAAGACATCTTAACCTAAGTTAAGAGCATTCCACGCTATTAGATGGTCAATCGTTCGTCGTTTTGTTTGCTTGCTAACATGTGCGCTCATTTCTACAGAACATCCAGATGCCTACACTAGGCGGTAACAGGCAAGTTACTAGATGTTCTGTGGCAACCAATTTGCCATACTAATCCTTTATATGCAAATACATCACAGTTGTCGTCCGTAACAGTATAGTGGTTTCGCACTTCAGTCATTTGCAGAGGTCCGGTTCGATTTCCGTAAACGACTGAAGGAATTTATAAAGGCTTCTTCAATCAGTCTGTACTCAGCCAATCTCAGACGGAGGGAGCAAGGTTTCTTGTCCATGTTATTTCGGATTTTTCAGCTGGCACAACATGTATCTCGGCCCGTGAACACATACAATACATAATGGCGTAATATTGCCTAAATTGTTGATGTGCCTAGAAGCCAACAACAACAACACCACCATAGTTATACACGCAAATTTTCTGGTAATCCGTCCATCCTTTCCAGGTGGGATAATTTCAATGACGAGAAGTGTATAAAAGTCCCTGTCCAAACTACGCTCATTAAAGTTAGGAAATCATAAACATATCCACACTCTTATGTCAATCTGGATGCCTTAAATACCATCAGCCTACTCAATAACCAAAACTCGACATCTAGATGGGACTGCTGGAGTAAAAAACAATGGAAATTAAATGGATAAAACTTTGAGTCCATAACAAGTGGTCATCCCTGAAGGAAGAAAACAGCAGAAGGGGAATACTACTGGGTCGCATATTCTCAGGGACTGCATAATTCTGAGGTCGAATCGCTTATTTACTGTCGAGCAGTTGTGAGATACTTTCAACCCAGGCCGAGATCGACTTGTATCTACTCAAACAACGCACAGGGAGCTCAATCCCATCCACTGGTTTCAGAAACAGATCGAACGTTGTTTGAGTCGATGCGAATGGAGTACAGAGCACTGGAAACGAGTATTATTGTCGTGAATTCCAATTACTCTTTGGTACAGACGGCAGGACCGGAGTTGAAGGAAGGGAAGGAATAATACAATGCATCCATCGTGTCGCCCGTACCGAACAGACAGCGGAAAAGTTGTGAGAGACACTTAATTCAGTCACGTGGAGATCTTACAATTACCAGTGACCGGTTTCTAATATTTTGGTGAAGGAGTGTATAATATTTGAATAAATGGCATCACCTAGTGGAAAGGGAATAAACAGACTATTCTTTATAAACAGACTAAATATATACATACTTTATATACAGAATAAGCAGACTACTCTTTAAAATAATTCTGGCATAAGCCTATGAGAGCAATTACGCACATATTCGTCTACTCCAAAGGAATTTTCGAATAGAGGAATCTTCGTCTTAGACATGATGAAGAGTCCATTGGTTTCTGCAATGCACCTAGCTGCGTTTGATTATATAGCACGCAAGATGTGGTTCAGCAGCTGACTACTAAAGTGATTAGTTTCCACGATAAAATGTGAAAAAGATTGAAAACGCACTGAATTAATCAGTGGCTGGAGGAGGTACAACTGGGACCAAGAGGTATTAGCAATCCTGAAGAGCGACTTAATACCCGAGAAAGATCGCGAGCTTCGAGAAGGTTTCTTTATTGTTTCGCTTGGGGCTTTGTGTGGATTGTGGTAAAGGGAAGAGAGCCAATATCGCAGTCTTAACACTGAAAGAGAACTTGCGCGTTTCGAGTTCCAACTGATATTGAGCTCTTTTGTTATGTAAACATCCACTCCAGAATGAAGTTCGTTGTCCGCGGAAGAGCAAAAACTGCGGTAAGGGAGTTTTTGCTGGGGGGGGGAGATGATTTCGGCTTCACATGCTTCTGACGGGTAGTCCATACATCAGAAGAATGTGATGCCAAAGCTACCAAGGAAATGGAAATGAATATCAGCTTCTGGGGCTTTTTGTATCGTCGTATGTGGGAAGAAACGGCCATTTTAATTTATATTTCTGATCTCTCTAACTTTTCATTAAATAAATCTTGGTTATTTTATTTCCCTTTCAAATTAGAAAATGTTTATATGACACCGTAACGTTTGGCTATGTTGCTATATATTAGAAATACGATCTTTTAGAAAAACGCACTGTCAATCGAAATCATCACAAACGATGAAGAACAACAGCTGTCAGCGAAGTCTTCAACCACTTGAACTCACGATCTGCAAAGCAGAAACACGGATTTCTCTATTTACTAGGAATGTTGCAGAGAATCCATCTTACTGCTCCTTTGCCAAAAAGTCTTCTCTTTCAATCCTTCCTCCCTATTCACCTATCCATGATGTAACGTTTATTCCATGTCCAAGAGCACTTCTTCCCAAGGAGTTACCACATTCTTAATCGTTCAAGAAGCAATTCTTCCCAGATAGCTGAGGTTTACAATTTGAAGAAATTCAAGGGTCAACTAGATAGTTATCTACGTAAAGCTGGAAACGCATTTGTTTTGTATTTTCTTTTCTCTTTCTTGAGATGCAGCAAAAGTCTGTTGATTCCTTTAATACTAAATCCCATTCATCTATTAATAATACGGATTTCTTTAATCTAAAAGAAAATTTCTGGGTGCGCCAATAATGAATCTTCCCTGTACCATCTGCCACTCTTAGGGTTGCTCTAGAGGTCAGAATTTAGCCTGTTTTTGTTTTTTTTTACTCCCTCCAGAAAGCTGGGATTTTTTAAATGAATTTCACAGACCTATAAGGCTTTCATGCTTCTAATCTGACTTGGCGTGTAGTATTTGAAATTTCTAACGTTTAAATAAGAATTAGACTCCAAAATCTTAAACCTTGTTGGGGTACCTGTTTTTTAAACACTCCAAACACGAAAGGTATTAGAATCTGTGGCACTTACTACCGTACGTGGATTGAAGTTTGACAAGATAAAACAAGATTTTTGTTGACAGTAGATTTGAATTTCTGTACATTATAATTTTCAGAAATACGTGCGAAGGGTTGGTCCAGAAAACTGAAGTGAAAGAGATAAAGGAGAAGGAAGAAGGAAAGTTGGTTCTATAAGTTTGAAGTTGGACAGTAAAATGATGTGCTTGTGCCAAGAGGGATTAGAAGTCAGGGTAATCCCTAATACAGATATCTGATCTTGTCTAGAAATCCAAGCGTCATCGAAGATAAGCATAGGAGCAGATGAATCATTTTTGCGATATACACAGGACTGGGTTTTAGAAGGATAGAAATTAACTAAGTTATTTTACCCCATCGGAGAATTATCTGGAGATCAGCATTTAAGGAATTGGTAGCGGATATTCAAGAAGTCGAAACTGTTTGTGCAGGATAAGGTTTCTTAAACTGAAAAGTGGAGTGTAATGTGCTATCATCGGCAAAACTATGGATAAGATTTCCAGTCAATGGAAGAAGGTCATTATTATACAAGAGGAAAAGAGTGGGAGAAAGAACTAAACCTTGAGGAATACCAACATTAGTGAAGTTAGAAGACAGAGCCATCAACTACCACCCTCAATAAGTCGTCAGAGAGAAAACTGGATACCCAATTATAAAAAAAAAAGAAAGAACTTCATGCCAAACACGATCAAATACTATTGAAATGTCAAGAGAGCTGCTTGAGTTTCACTCTTTTCCATTGAATTTTTCCACAGATGGGTAACTTAAGTCAGCATATCAACACTAGCAGAACCCAAACCCATATTGGCGATCGTTGATAGATGGTAGGTTTCAAGACAGTTAGGAGTTGGTGGTTAATGGATTTCTCCATTACTTTAGAAACAGTAGAAATGAGTACAATAGGCAATAATTGTACTGCAGGGATTTGTCGCCATTTTTAGGAACTGGCTGGATATGAGTAAATTTTCAAGCAGAAGAAAAAATACCAGTGGAATAAGAAAATGTAAATAAAGCGACAGAGCAGGAGTAAGCTTAGAAGTAGGGGCTTTGAACGCAAGTGGGGAAATACCATCATGACCTGCAGCTCTTTTGGCATCAAGATTGTTCAGAATTCTTCTGACGACATCCTTTTGACAGAAGCCCACAGGAGGAACTGAATGGAATTCTTTACCAAGATCGTCAATACAAGAGTTAAAGTAAAGCAGGATGCTAGCAGGTCAGCTTTATCTTCAGCTGAGGTGGCAATAGAACCATTAAATTTTAACAAGACTGGGGCACAGATGAGCAACAGTGTCGGCCAACAGCTTTAGCATGAGACCAGAATGCTCGACTACCATTTGGAGAGGAAACAAGTTTCCTACTCTTAGCCTGTTCAAACTGTAGTCTGGACGAATTAATAACTGTTTTACAATTGTTGCGAATTTTGGTGTACGCAGAAAATGAATCTGAAGATTTGGATGTAAGCATATAAGAATTTTGCATATCGCAAAATTCTTATCTTGTTTATTTATTAGAAAACCATCGTTTAGATAAAGGACGAGATTTTAAGGTGAAGTGTGGAATAAAGGATTCCATCCCTACAAGAATAATTTCATTGACACAATCTGAAAAAACACCAACATCAGAAGATTTAAAACAGTAATCCAAACAAGAAAAAGAACAGAAATCTCGCAGATCATCCCATTTTGAATTCTTGTAATGCCGAACAACACGAGGTTCAGAATTGCCACAACAGAAAGGCTCTATTGGAGAAGAGACCATCATCAAGTTCGATCTGAAGTGACTAGAAGACTACTCTTCTCGATCATGTACTTGGAAGAGTTGTTTGTGATAAAAAGATCAAGCGTGTTGACTGTCTGGTATTCTGGTAGATAAATGAACAATCTGTGTGAGGTCATTAGTAATTGCAAAAGTCTCCGCATCTGGACCAGCTGAGTCTGTGCTAGAAAACTGAAACCGCCAAAGAAATCGCCAAGCTTCTTTAATTTGATTCCGTTGGAGGATCTCAAACAAGTTTAACTAAAGCTATTTGAACAAGCTGACCTTTGCGATTAGGGACGCTAAAGTAAACTTCAATTGTTCCTCGTGCCCTCTAAGGAACTCTAGCTTACTTAAAAAACTCCATGTAGACCCAACTGCTCATTTAATCTTTTTTTTTTTTTTTTTCAGCTCTGCTCGGATGCTTTTACAAAGAGCTCCGAAAATACTTTATGCCCCTTGTAATTCATTTGGTAGCTCGCCAATTACATACTTTTCTCTTCGTCTTTTGTAAGTTACATTAATTTTCTTCTAACATTTACAGGATTATCTGTGTCCTTCTTCTGGCAGTGATGGGCTTGTACAACAATTTTTTTATTATTTTAAAATGCAACGCAGTTTGAGATTCCAACAATTTTTTTTATTAAAAACAAATATGACATTTGATTAAAAGCGTTATAGAATGTGCTGGAAGTGTCGACTTGCTCGTGTAGATATGCATCCACCCTTTTTAAAGTTTGGTACATCGCAAAGAATATTTCAACAACGACATCTATGCAATTCTCGATCTGATCAGGCCTCCAGGATGCTTATTATTGTATACCTTGTATTAGCTAAGATTTTCTGTGCAGTTTACTAGTTGCAAATAATAATTAAAAAATAAATAAAACTACTTGGAATCGAACACACCCATTATGTGTTTAGAGTATAATAACGCATCCGATAAACGCTACATGACCAAAAGTATTCGGACACGCAGAGCTAATATGGATCGGAAATTACAACGTCGAATAATGCGCTTCCAACACTGGTATTATTATGGACACTGGTCCTGTCAACCTTAGGACAACGCTCATGTGATACAGGATTTGTGGTCAATGACGTCGAAAATGCATTGGACTGGCCAGGTCAGAGCCCACATTGAACATCTGTGGGATGAACTAGTACGAGTTAGTTGGTCTTAAGCGAAGGTCGTATGATTTTTTTTCTCTCAGAAACTTGGGTACTTCGTCCAGCAAAATCAACCAAAGAACACAAACAATTAGACACAATATAATCAGATTGAACATCCTTCCCACTCTCCTGATTTTGACTTCTGTTCTTAAGTATCAGAACTTCACTGAAAGGGGTACATTTTGGGGATTTGGAGAAAGCCAAGCAGCATATGTAGAGTGTTTTACATTCCTAAAATAATGTATTCGATTACCACTGGAGAGGAGGGATGCAGCTTTCTTTCAACGTTCACAACGTGTCTAAGAATTAAGATTCTACATTCTTGTAATTAATAATTGGCCCGGCTAATTTGTGCAGATCTTTTTTGATTTCTTAGGTAAAACTTATAACCGTAAACATTGAATTTAAAGAAGGAGAGAAAAGAAATACAGAAAGATGTACGTACAGAAGACAAGCTAATATTGGACTACCAATGCAAAGTTGGAAGGCGTAGTTAGATGCTCGCGGATCACAGAAAACCTTGGTGAAAAACTATCGGAAAAAAGAAAAAAAAAAGAAAAAAAAAACGTACTTCTTATCATGTCATTCTAGGCTGCTCAGGAATTACATCATCACGAGCAACTAACCCCTGCCATTGACGGAAGCAACGTGCACGACAAACTTCACTAAAGAAGCGACCCCACAGACATTGTAACCATCGATCAAAGAGCTTGTTGAATACATTAAGATGGCCATACATTTGTTCTTAATATTTTTACACGGTTATCAAGAAACGAAAACAGTTTATTGAATTTTTTCTGCTTCCTGTAAATAAAAATCAGTTTATGCAAAGTTAACAATCGATCACGAAATACAGCAGATGAATCAGAACAACCAAAAGATAAATTTATACAGAAAAAATGTCAAACGAACTCGTCAAAACAATCGTCTGCTGTTTTAGATAAAGACAGACGAAGCAATTTCCTCTTCAGCTGGTGACGTCACAATTAATGTTCCCGATAAGGCAGAAACATTCATCAATCATTACGTACAATTTTCTAAGCTTAAGAAAACGATCGAATAAATGCAGACGAGACCTCCTCCGATCTCTCTCTCTCTCTCTCTCTCTCTCTCTCTCTCTCTCACTATCGCGACGCTTTGAACCTTGAAACGCTGTCAATATGAGCCGCTCCACGAGAATCGCTTCCATATTTTATTCATGCGCTTGAATAGTGTGATTTTTTACCCAAAATTCAATTTAATTAATGGAGCGTGTAAAGGAAAGGTATCGGGAGGAGGGGTTGGAAGAGATTGTAAGAGATGTTAATGCAATTACATTGCCCAAGACGATTGACGGAGGCATGTCTTCATTAGATCCACTGAGCCTTGCACTTTTTCTCACCTGTTACAGACGCGTTCGTGCCTAACGTAATTTTAATTAGAGGGAATTCTGTGGAAAACCCTCGAAAACGCAGCCTGTAAAATAAATAATTAAGTGAATGGTTTAAACACGGTTTAAAAAAAAAAGTTGGCGTTGTCATCTTTCATTTCTGGTCGAGTTGCCTTAATTAAGAACAGGATGAGCGTTTTGTGGCGAGTTACCGGGATTGTTTAATAACCAAAGAAGTAGCGGTGAGGGGGAGGAAGGGAATTTTCAAAAAGCAAAGACATCCTATATATTATGCACGCTTCCTTCGGTAGCCGGTCCTACTTCCTTTCACTGTGCTTGTGTAACAACGCCGGTGGTCGAAGCCTTCAACGGCCACTGGTTGCATGACGAAAAGAAGCTCTGAAAAGCAAGAGGGTCAAATAAGGGATAAAAGGTTAATAAGCAATGTACGGTAGGGCAGAGGTCACACGGCCTCTCTTTTCATCTATTCTTCGTGAAGATGAGTCTGAAGGCGACAGGTTGACAGAGAGTCTTGAGAAATTGATGGGTGGTGGTGTAAATTGTGAACAGTGGGTTTATTTCTGTCAGCGGCACACACTGTTTGACTGCAAAGATCTTCAAGAAGTGCTCACTGATCGATCTCTCTAAAATAACCCGAAAATCTAATTACTGAGTGAAAATAATACCAACCTAACTTTTTGGCAAATTATCCTAATTGTTGCCCCTCTATATATCGCATAAGTTTTTAGTTTTTCGAGTGATATTTCCCCCTAAAACTACTTTAATTAAAATTGCAAAACTCTTGGAATTATAACCAGCATTTAAAGCCTATTTTTCTTTAGAAATATGTAAATAAATAAAAATATTCCCTAATGTAGTACTCTTTAAATTTATCGGCTGCTTTCAATTGTTGAGTGCTACATTGTTAGAAAAAATCAACTGTTGCTATTGTTAAAAAAATCAATTGTTGTGCGGATCTATTTCACTGGCAAAATGCCAATTTTTTTTTTTTTTTTTATGATTTGCATTAGGCAAAATAGCCTTTCGAGGCAAACAGTTGTGAATTATGTATCAAAGTTTGCTGTTGCAGAGGAAGAGAATAATTAAAAGCTAGATTGGTCTACCCGTTGCAAATATAAGTGAGGTTTGTTAAAATGAAGAAAAGTTCTGCATTTATTCGTCGACAAGTGCATCTCCGCCTCCATTTCATGCGCCCGTTTCGTACTTTGGTCATTTCGGTTTTAATTTAGTGCTCAGGTGGGCTTTAAGTGCTTGTGCTTCGTGTAGGCATGTCACAGAACACCGTGGCCTGCAGGAAGGGCGGTGTCGGAACAGCGAAGGGCTTGGCAGAGACTAATTCCCTCAGTTTTAGAGAAAATTGTAATGGATCTCCGCCGCCCTTTTATAATTCCCCTCACGATACCATAATTTAAATGGCCCCTCTTTTATATTCGTCCACCCCCTTTCTAATCCTTACCGCTTCACTGAACGAGTTATAGTCCAGACGAAAATAAAAAAAAAAACAAAAAAAAACTTCGTAATCATTCACTGAAGTTGAGTTTCACAGACAAAGCGTTATCTGCAATGGAATATCAGAAACTGAAGAGAAGATGGACTGTACCAGAAGGGACAGAGGAAGGCATAGCAACTTCTCTAGTACGGCTAACTACCAACAGAAGGCGTTACTGGAGCCGGTTTATTTGGAAATGGTATCAGATGAATGACCGTTGGAGGAAACACTGTAATAATGGGGAAGGGATTTTCAAAAAAAAAAAAAATAATAAAAATCAGGTTCACACAAGTCAAGGGATTTAGAAAAATAAAAAAGGTGTCGAAATAAATCCTTTTAGAAATTGTTAAAATTAAGGAATTGAAATTCAATTATTATTATTGACAATTAACTATAAAAAGGCACATACTTTTTATAAATTTCATTAGCTAATAAAAGAAACTGCGACTGATTTGACTTTTCTGTATGCAGAAAATGTCGTTTTTGTCAGCAGTAAAAGTAAGCATTACAACTGCAGTTAGTAACCTGGAGAAGACAGCTTTAGGGAAATCCGGTGCTGATTTACATAGTGAAAACATTTTCTCTTAATTGAAGGTGAAGAATTCTGTTTGTGAGCAAAGCTAGAATACGAGAAACTGCAGGTGTTGCCTCAGGTTCTGAAGAACGTTTCTCAAAGAAAAAAGTGGAATAAGGGAGAGATACTGACAGAGTAAAAGGCCGCTTGAACATCAAAGTAAAGGACGCTAGGTCTTTCTGACGAAGAGCATTCAGGAAGAAATGATTCAGTTCAAGGAAGGTTGCTTATGGTCGAATGGGATGGCATAATTAACTTGTGGGGAATCATGAGGAAGGGTGTGAGCCGTCAGAATTAGGGGAAGAGCGTTTTCTACAAGTTTTAGGAGACTTTTGAAATAGGCTTGAAATTGGTTCATAGGTATTGCACTGCCCTACCATTAATATCCAGACACCCGTCCACGGATGGGAAAACAGGTCCTATGCATGCAACACGTCACAGAACCTGCTATTAATGTGCACACTGGGCTTCGAACCGAAAATTGCAAAAGTGGGCATGCAAGATGACACGTTCAACACAATTAACAGACTTCGAACTTGGAATGATAATAGGATGCCACATAAGCGAGCGTTTTATACGAGACATCGCAGTCACTCTGGAGATCCCTAGATCAACGGTTAGTGACGTCATATGGAGAGAAATGGGACTGAATCTGCCAAAAAACGGCTTGGTAAACCTCGAAAACTAACAGAACGGGACAACAGAATTCTGCGAAGAACTGTGCGTGCAAATCGTAATTTGACATTGTCTCGACTCACACAAACCCTCTGTGAGAGTATTGGGACCAATGTCAGCACTAGTACAATACGGAGGACACTCCATGATATAGGTTACAATAGTCATGCATCTGTTCACCCCAACAAATGCTAGACACCGATTAACATGATGTCAGGAGCGCGAATCCTGGACTGTAGAGAAGTGGAACACAGTCCTATGGACAGACGATCGAGGTTTGCACTCTACCAGTCTGATGGCCGTTCCTGAGTGTGACGAATGTCAGGGGAACAGTTCCTTTCTCATTGTATCCTCCCAACGATGGAGTTTGGTAGAAGTTTGGCAGTGTCATGGGTTGCTTTTCTTGGTTTGGCTTGGACCCTTTAGTCGTTATCGACAAAACCATGAATACTGGACAATTATGCACTTCCAATATTATGGGCATACTTCGGGAAGGGCCCATACCTGTATCAGTAAGACAACGCGCCATGCCATACTGCCCGGGTCGTAACAGAGTGGCTTGAGGAATGGGTGTGGAAAAGTTGGATTGGCCAGCCCAGAGTACTGATCTGAACCCTATCGAGCATCTTTAGGATGTATTGGAGTGTCGGGAAGTGCACATCGAGATCGCCCAAAGAACAAGGCCGAGTGGAGGAACATATCACCTGATATTTATAAAAAAGCTGGTTGAGAGTATGCCGCGAAGATTGAAGGCCTTCATAAAAGCAAAAAGTTTCAGCACAAAACATTAAAGGATACAATAAAAGCTTTTTTTGTCTAAAGGCAAGTGTCGGGATATTAATGGTAGGGCAATGTATTTGCTTATGGGAAGTTAGTCAAAAAGCCCTCGTGAGTAGAACAGTTGGTAGAATCCCCGCCCTCCTCACACCGGGTTGAAAAGACCTGAGTTTGAGTTCCGTCGATGAGGTGAGAAATTTTATAGGCTTTTTTGCGCAATGTGGCTGAGTTAGTCGGTTTCAGGCGAGAGTAGCATGGTTTTTGCTTCCAGAAACTCGATTTTTCGTCCAGCAAATAGAAAATCGACACAAACAGTATTTAGAAACGCTATACAAGGAGTAATATAGCCTTAATCCCTGATGCTCCTAAAAAAAAAAAAAAAAAAAACAACAACGGCAATGTAGCGACAGGTCTTGATATAACTGCTACATTTATAACTATTCTCCGTCGTTGCTTAACATTAATTTCAATGTTGATTGAAATTAATGGGCTGGCCAATTCAACTTTTCCACACCCATGTCCTCAAACCACTCTGCTACGACCCGAGCAGTATGGCATGGCGCGTTGTCTTGCTGATACAGGTATGGGCCTTCCCCGAAGTATTGCTATAATGTTGGAAGTGCATTAATGCTGCCGATTAATTCTAATGCTTGCAGATAAAACAAGTAAATATGAAAAAGCACTAAAATAAAAATTTTTAAAAGCACCTTAGAAGATACAACGATCTTCCCACCCATTTTCTATTCTTTTAGCTTTAGCTGCGTAAACTTCTTTTAATAAGAGGTATCGCTGTTTCTTTTATTAGCTAATGAAATTTATAAAAAATATATTTACCTTTTTTAAGTTAATTGTTAATAATAATATTCGAAGTTCATTTCCTTAATTTTAAGTTTCAAAAAGTGATTTTTTGAGACACCTTTTCTGTTTTTCTAACATGTTGCTTTAAGAATTAGCCGCGAACTAGATAAAGATTTTTTTTATATTAAAATGCTTTACTATATTTATGTTATGCTAGTGCGAATAATGCGGTCAGGTAAACAAGAAATGTCGTAAATATGAAATAAAATTCTGTCAGGTAAATAAGAAATAAAAGGATGAGAGCTGTCACTGTCTCTTTCTTTGTTCAAACAGAACTCCCAGCAAGAGAAAGTTGTACGAAGCATGGTGCCAGTGATATTTGAACCACACCACCTACAAGGCAGTCTTCTCTTAAGTTTGACAAATTGCTCACTCGCGCAGATAAACGATCTAAATCAAGCAGAGATGAGAGGGAGACTTTCATTTCCTTCACAAATATCCTACTCTCTACACTGCTATCCTGCCAGCTGTCTTTGACTTTGGAGTTTCTCCTCAGACTTCGTTCCGCTCTAAACACAGCGGGAGACAAACTCGTGTCTTACAGATGCAGATGTGCGAACGATGTTAACATCCCCTTAATCGTAATGACGCAATCAATTTGAGGGTTGCGCAAAACTGATGCATTTGTAACGCAGATGCGATTAACCACAAACACCCATTTTATTTTTAAACTTTGCTCGAAATGGCAAATTTAAAATATTCGATCACGAGGTGCGCAACTTGGAACACACACGCTACCACACAGGCTGGCATCAACAAAAGAGGTTTTAGGCTCCTTTAATTAACTACCACCGGTCTTATTCCGCCCTTTAAAATAGCCCATTGGTTGCGATAGCCAATTAAAGCCGTGTTAATCAGCCATTGGTTAAAAATGCTTGTTTTTCCCCTCACGGTTTTCCAACTACATTATAAAATAAAAAACTGGTAATTTCCATTACATCATCCGCTGTAATCTCCACGACATTCTTAAGCATCAGAATTCGTGCCAACCATATATCAAAGGGACGTGTAACGAACCCTAATTTTTACAATGAACCACTATGTATTACTTTTCCACACCAGCGGTTTGATGGATGGTCACGTTGCTATGACAAAGGCAGATATTTTTGTCATTTTGCAGCTGATGTGAAACGTTCTAGTTGCAAAGTGTAGACCACTTGTATGCAAAGCACGAGAGACGTATAATTTAGAGTGATTTATAAGGCGTGTAAGGGACCAACTGATGCATTCTTCGCTTCTCTTCATTAGCAATTTCCATTAGTTAACCAGTCAAGCAGAGTACGTGGAAGCAAACACGAAACGCATCGTTAAAACATCAGATATTCAGGTGCGATAGGAAAAAGTCCCTAGTTTTCCAAACAGGGATTCCTGTTTTTAGCTGATATACGCATAGAAAGTAATTCTGCTGTGTGTGTGGTACAAAAAAAAAAAAAATGGTGAAGAATCCGTTAGGTATTGACCATAAAATTATTTTAATTATTCCTAAACTCTGTATTTCAATCCTATTGATAAAAACCTTAATGAAAGACAATAGAAAAGATATTTCGAAAAATATTTTATATAAAAAATATTTGCATTCTTTAAAATAAATGTGAATAATGAAATATAAATTGTTTTATACACGTTGTTGGTTATTAAAAGGTAATTTATTTAGACACCTTTGTTTTTTTTCTAAAAAGGCTCTGTTGATGAGTATTTAATGATCAGCGCCATGCAGTGATGAACATTAACTTCAAGGATATTCCATAATGGCTAGTTGTTTAATATTGGGATAATTTAATCCCATGGGTGGTTGAGGCTGACAGCTTGGGGAGATTAAAAGTTCGTCTAAAGCACCTATGTGAGAAGGGAATCACAGTGGTAGTTTACTTTTTATTTTGGAAAAAGCCCGGGCTTCCTCTCACGACGTAGTTTGTAGGGCTTTTTGAGCACTTTATCCATTCGGATTTGAGAACTTTAGCGATTGTTGGACAAAAAACCATGCTGCCTGAGACTGACTAACTCAGTCATTGTGGAAAAAGGCCCACAAAAAATCTCCGCGTCATTAACAGGATTCGAACTCAAGTCTTTTCCTCCAGAGTTCGAATGGGGGAGGATGGTGATTATGCCAACTCATATTACAAATATTGACTTTAATCAATGAATAGCTGAATGGATAGCATAGTAAGAGACGCGCCATTTTACTTAGCAAAAGAAATTCGCTCTTACGCTTGTGTACAGCACAAGCTCTTAAGCGATTTTCCAGTGTTCCTTGATTCACAGCGTTCTTACAATGAGTAACACAATCTGTCATTTAATGGGTTTTATTGAGCATCGCATTCCAAATGCTTTGTCCCAATCGAAAGCAGGGATGGTCGTGTTATTAAAATACCTCCGTGCGAAGCCTTCCACCTTTAACACGACAAGAAAGAAATGTTCAGTTAAGTGCAGTTGTTCTAACTCTTCCGTATCGATCTCTGATGCACCCAGGATTGTCCCTACGTGTTCATGTAGCATCTGCAGCCTATGTATGAATATACCGGTTTTTTCATTTTTATTCTGCATTTTACATTCTTCCAACTCTTTCATTTATCACCCACTATATTAAAAGGCCTGCCACTTCAAACTGGCCACCTTTTCTAAAGGAGCTTTCAAGATAGCTTTGCGTTATTATCGATTTTTAAAATCTATACAATTCACTATCGTCCTGTTCATCCATCTCTCGCTTCTCTCTTTTTTTTCCTTTGTTTTTAATTTCAAATCCACTTTGCATTCTACTTCTATAACTTTCATCTCGTCTCGAATACTTCTCATCTGTATCAATCGGTAACTAAGTTTTTTACATTTGTTTTTAACTAAAATATATTAATTGCTTGAAATTTTTAAAACAGGAAAACTCTCAGTTATGGGGATAAAAATGGGGGCAATCTGTCTTCATAATGAGCTCTTGAAATACATATATACACCCCCCCAAAAAAAAAAGTTAAGTATTGATGTCATTACCAGGAGACTCACACCCCTAGAACGCTGTACCCTGGAAAATTCCCTTTTTCTACTCCCTTCCCCAAAAGGGTCCTGAAATTAGTCAACTGTTTATAGCTCGTCTTTTGATGATCCAACTGTTACCAATCAATAAAGGGTCCCTTCCCGCAAAGAAATGTGTGAAATGTTGCCTAGCCTTTGAAGAGGTTCCAATGCAGACATGGACTCGTTTTGGATATTTTGCTAAGGGCCAATCGGCTTTTGAACACACCTATGCCCAGAATAATACAAGATAAACCACAGAAATTGTAATATCGTATATTGAAAAGTAGTGGATGCGCCAAGGAACCCCCAATCAACTGGAAGAGCCTCCCAGATTTGTTCAATATGAGAGCGAAGAGGATTCAAGACGAGCTTTGGGAATTTTAAGTTTGACGAATGTTCGTTCCTACAAGAAGGACGCCGAAGGATTCTGGCACGCTATACCGTGACTACCATCCAACTGTTAAAGGTTAAATCTGAGATGTTTGCACATCATTATACGAGCACCATCATAAAAGGGGTTCGAGATGCTTCGAAAAAAGGTGTGTGGTTTGATTCCAGTTTCACAGCCCTCATTCGGGCTGTGTCAATTGGCCTGAGATAGAAGTATTGTGTTTAAGAGTGCACCATCCACATATCAATTCGATTTTTTTGAAATTTTGTATAATTTTGATCATTTTAAAGATGGAATATCCCTCCCCCCGGGTGCATAAAGTGCATAAACTGCACCATCTTGTAGAACACCTACGTGTTCTACAAGACGGTGCAGTTTTCATTACTGCGACTGAGTACAGAACTCTTATGAAAGTTAGGTCATGAACTGGGTCATTTAGAAGTAAAACATGTTCTAGAGGAGCGATCACATGACATAACCTCCCCTACCCACCCTCCCACTCAAACAGTTCCTTACTGTAATCTGTGTCTCCTTACTCCTAATGACTAACATCAATTTCTTCCCAATGACTTCAACCCGCTGGTGATCAATCTCTGGCAAATGAAAGTCAGATCGATCCTTTCCTTCCCCCCCCCCCCCAAACTCCCCCCCCTCATTTCATAACTCCATCTCTGCATTCGCCGTCCCAATTTCCTCACTCGCAGGGGCAGCACGCGCGTTACGACCGCATTTGTTACGTTTCTGACAGACTAACGGTATTCTCGACTGTGTCTTCCGTCTCCACTTCCACGCAACCGTCTCATTTTTCGCCGCTGCAAGCACGTGAGACGACAAGCGTTGCCCACAACACCGCCAGATCCACACTTCGTAATGACAAGACGGAGTTTCGGTGATGGATTGGCCAACGCTGGCGCCTTCAGATGTAGCCGTCGAGTGCATCTGTTCGCCACCAGGCCTACGGCCTATTAACAGAGTGGGTTCGAGCGCTGGAGTTCTTAGACGAAGTAAGACGCACACTTTCTTAAGACGGGAAGGCCGTACTGATTAAGATTCTCGACACTTTTTTGTCGTCTGCGTATACCAGACAGCTTCTCTTCTCGTGATCTTTTGGTCTCAGCGAATCATTCTTTTACTGCTGCTTTTCATCCTCCAACATTTCTTTTGTCTATTCTCCTCCTCCTCTTCCTTCCCCCCTCTCCGGCTACGACGCTCAACCAGTACGTAAATTATTTACCAAGCGTTGAGCAAGCTACTAAGTTAACCCTAATAAATGATTTAGCTTTCACCTTAACAGTAGAAACCCACTGCTACGCTTCTACAATCGCAGACCATTATTTCTGCGCGTGGATATTAGCAGACACCATTAAGAAAGAACTTTGCGCCTCGCTCCACCCTGCCATTAACGTGCCTTCGCCCCACCCTACTTTTTTCTTTTTTCTCTATGGATCATTACACGCCTTCAACTTTTACCATTTCCCACGTTTTAAGCAGTTCTGGCCATTCATTACATGCGAGTCTTAAGTCCATCAATCTGCAGAAGGAACTCTTTGACGCTATCACCATCTTGTACACAACTACCACTAAATGAAACATTACAACCGCCCACTCACCATTAAGCTTTGCTACTACGTAAATTCCCGTTGATTTTTAATCATCATAATTATTAATTTATAGAATTTAAAGCAGGATAGGAAAATGTCTTTATTAAGGTTATCGGACCTACAGTTAATGAAGAAAGCCGTCCTCCCCCTTTACTTAATCGACTGTTCCTTTTATTAACACAGACTCCAGGGAACGTATATATACGTAAATACCATAAAAAGCGGCTAAACGTTCAACAATGAATTTAATCACTTGGCAGACGACTTTCGATTTTTCTTTATAACAATGGAAAGTTGTCGGTTATCTGTCTGCTGCTAGATTGCTTAAAATCATTTTTCTTTTATTTTTATCCAGTGTGGATCGGTGCCTTATCCACATCGTCGGGACTGTTCTTGGCACCAATAATCGTCGCCTTCTGCCGCCGAAAAAGTACGAGACTAACTGCCGTCTTCGGAGGACTGGTGTCAGCGCTTGGATGTTTGTTTACCTCGTTTGCTTCGCAGTTGCATCAGGTGTTCTTAAGTTACGGCGTGGTCATGGGGTTCGGTCTCGGGATGGCCAGAGAAACGTCCAGTCTCATGATGGGCCAGTACTTTAAGAGGAAACGCGAGTGCGTTGAGGTGATCGTGCAGTCTGGTACTGGGATCGGAATCACCATATTCTCCGTCTTTCTCAGAGAAATTATGCGGTGAGTCACCTTTGACATTGTTTAAAGATTCATTTTTATTTTTATTTTTATTTTACTTTTAGAGATATTAAGAGATCTGTTTATCCTCCATCCTGTTTATCACTCGAAGAAACCTTAAGAAAACTAAAATCTAATTAGTAGTGTATACTTTTATCACGATCCCTTAATCCCACTCTTTTTAGAAATTTATATTTAATTGTGTGAGGGGAAAAAAAAGGGAAAAAAAACACTTCTCAAGACTAATGAGATATTTCATTTTTAAACCTCTTAAAAGATTAATAAAAGTCTATTTTTTTTTAAGCAAAATAAACATTGATTTGCTTTAGCTCCATATTTTACTGAGTCTATTATGGCTTCAACGTTTAGAAGTATAAAAAAAAAGCTAATTGAAAAATGTTGTTACTGCGCATGTCCTTATTAATAATAAAACGTTTGAAATGAACGATAATGAAGCAGACTACATTATTGCGCGCGCGGCCTGTAAAATCGACAATGATAACTTGAAGTTGATTTCAGTACTGAATTAATAAACAATGTGTCTGTTTTAACATGTGATCGTCTGCATTTCAACAATGGTTTTTATCACGTGACATGCGGTTTTGGCCTGTGATTTTTTGGTTTTTGTAGTTTTTTTTTTTTTTAAATAAGTAACTTGTTGATTAAAAAATAATTTTGTTTTTAAAATACTTGTTAACTTTTATTACTAACTTCAAGGGTTCGCTGTGATCCCGACCCCCTTTTTTATTGTAGGGTGTTAGGCTGGAGGCTCGGGCTGCAGACGGTAGCTGGGGTGGTGTTCCTAACTTTCTTCTTAGGCATCTGCTATCGGTCAGCTTCCTTATACCATCCACAAAGGCGAGCAATTCTTCATCTGAAGAACCAGAGGAAGAAAACTAAAGACAAGAACGCCGACCAGGACAAACCACCCTTTTTCGATTTCTCCTCTCTACGTGTGGGTGCCATTAGAACGGTGATGTTAGCGACATTCCTTTGTTCCTTCGGTGTCTACACGCCCCTCTTCTATTTGGTAAGTATCTTCTGCTCTACGGGAGCGTTCCATTATAGACTGAAAAATTCTTTCCAGGAAAGACAGTCTTTCAGAAAAAAAAAAAAAAATAGTTGGTTATGTGTTTGTAAGTTACTGTGAATGTTTATAACAGCATTTCTGTGACACTCAGAGAATTTGTGCTGATCACAGTAAAAGGCAAAGGCTTTAACTCCATATACGAGGTGTGATCAAAAAGTTTGGGGACTGAATTCTGTATACGCCAATTACAGCGCCCCACTATACACTGTTACCCCCAACAGTGCGGAGTGCTTCACAAGAAGCAGTTGAATAAAAAAGTGCCGAGTGTGCTGGGACATTGTCATGGTGCAAGAGCCAACGTTTTTGGCGGTTTTCTTGAACAGCACTGCGCATTCGCCAAACAGATGTTCTGTAGTATTTTTGGTTCACCGTTTGACCATGTGGAACAAATTCGTAATGAACAATGCCTCATGAGTCCAAAAATACCAGCATGATCTTCGCATTTGCTCGAGATCGTGTTGCTGTTTTGGACTTTGGAGAGGAAGGTTTTCAATTGACAGTGGGCCTTTGTTGCTGGGTCTTAGCCACACATCCACGATTCGTCACCAGCAATGATGGAAGAAAACGCCCTTCCATCATTGCTGGTGTGGGCCTGCAGCGGCACGTTTACGAAGATCTTAAGATGCGAGAACTCACCGCCCTCTGCGATCATCGCTGACGATGGCCGACACCAAACCTGGTTGAAACTGGTCGCATCGCATTACCAAATCTTCCGTTAAAATTGGTTCCACAAGAAATACCAACTTCGCGGATAGTTGAACGCTCCTGATTAGATCACGAGGGATGGAATCATTGGTTTACGAAGGTGAAGAAACTAAATCTTTCCAAAACAAAATGTAGACCAAAATCAGGTCATTGATGGCAATGCATGCTAACGCTCCAAAGACTCTCCATAAAAGTCATCAACAATTGAATATTTTTTTGTCTCTCTTTTTTTTTTTTTTTGATTCTTTCGGCATCTCAATTCTTCGAGTCTGTGAAATCCGAGAAGAGAAGAGGGTATTATTTATCAAGAGGTTCTTCCATTTCTTTCTACACCCCCCTTTTTCCCCATCCCTCAACTCCACTCCAAACGCACGTGCAACCACTATTTCTAAACTATCAGTGCTTCCCCTCTCCTACGAGAGCATTAGAGTGAAAACAGAGCCACTCCATCACCACCGCTGTCTCTTCCCCCACCCCCATTTCGCTGCCGCTAGATGCGTTAGTGGTCTTCACTTTTCGTGACAACAGCTTTCTTACCGACGATGCCTGGCGTGGTGCGAACCGATCGTATGAAGTGGGTACGCTTCGCTCTCTCCGCGAAAACACCGCTGTTTAAGGCATCGGAAGAAAAAAAAAAAAAAAAAAAAAAAGGTTTGAGAACAGCACGGAGCCAAAAGAACGTAATGAGTGTTGACAAATGTCAAGGCTTCTGCACAAGGAAAACACAGATTACAATGCAATAAGCCTCTGTTGACTCGAGCAGACGTACACAAATAGAAAGAAAGAAAAAAAAAAAAAAAAAAAGAGTGGAAAAATAAAACTTTACGACTGCGAGTAACTTGCGCTCAACAATTGGAAAGATTTTTGTATCACTGGAGCATCAGGAAAATCGTTTGCGACTGCCAACAATGATAATGAGCGGTATTGTTGAAAGCGTCAACAATATACGCGAAATATACACATTGGATCACGATAATGTTAAAAAAAAAAAAATCTACAATACATTAATTTTACGTCTGCGAAACTTTTTTTTTTTGCCCAACAATGGTAATGAGTAGAATTGTTGAAAAAGTAAACAATTACACGAAATGATCTATTTCATAATGTTAAAAGAACGAACAATACATTAATTTTACGTCTGGAACCGGATTTTTTTGCGATTGTTTTCTGATTGGATTAAAAAGCGTGCATTAATCATTCTTTAATCATTTTTCCACCTACCCAGATCGTTTTCAGTGTACTTTCTTTGCAGGTCTACATCGGGGAGGACGAAGGACTACAACACAACTCAATAATCCTCCTGCAGACATTTCTTGGTTTCGCTATCGCCTTAGGATGTTGCGCTTTCGGTCTCCTCGTGGTCCGCAGCAGTGCCAAATGTATGATAGCCCGCCAGTACTTGTGTCAAGCAGCCATGTGCGGGATCGGAGTCGCCATCCTTTCTTTCCGGGCGGTGGACGGTTACCATGGCTACGTACTCTTTGTGTGGTTCTACGGCATCTTCTGCGGTGGACTTCAATACAGTTTGAAGATGTTTGTGTTCGAAAGGGTCCGTCCCAGGAACTTTGGACGCGCTTGGGGATTTGTGCAATGGTCGCAGTTTGTACCCGTTTTAGTCGGCGTTCCGATCACAGGTAAGTGTCTTAATAGCAAAAGATAACTAGCGAAGACAGACCACACTTAGTTTGGTCTCTTCTCTTCTGCATGTAACTTGATGTATAGCATTACTGGTGGTGCTACCATCTTTTGAGACCTATTTTTGTTACTCAGTAGAAAAAAAAAAATTATTTTAATGCTCTCCTTCCAGGTTACATTAACGAAAGTAAAGGACCCAAGACAGGGTTTTTCTTCTCAGCAGGATGTGCCTTCTTGGGAGCAGCCGTCATGTTCTTATTGAACATCAGGACCCGTGTCACCGCTAGACACATGTGTCTGGACAGTCCGTATCTAATGGCCGACGACGGCCAACAGGAGGTATCGAACCCGGAATTACTGGCCGACGTGTGCATGTGCGGCAACAACTTAATAACCTCGGGAGAGAGCACGCCGGTGGCTAACAAATACCAGAGGACTCTGACCTTCGCTCAGCCCACAGATCCGAGAGAAGAGGAAGAGAGGAGGGCCGACCATCTCACGTGCATCTCCGAGGAAGCGCTGATGGATGGCGGGGATCAGATCCCCGAAGACTGGTACCCCGACGAGTGCCTAACCCCGTGCCACAACAGAGACTTGGAATACATTGGGGTGCCAGACTCGGACGACAAGGGGCCGCAACTCAATCGGAGATTCCGCCTGCCGTTTCGCAAGTCCCGCCGAGCGGACAGTGCTAGTAACGTGCCATATGAACATCCCGCTATCTACACGCAGCCCCTACGGAAGACCATGACTGTTATCGAAGAAGTTACCAGTACGGTGTGACGTAATTTTTTTTTTTTTTTTTGGTACCAACACGCACATTTGTGAGCACGTGATGGAAGCGGCTATTCACCCACCCCGTCCCTCATTTACCGCATCGCGCGTACCCACCGAACTCGCCCGATTACCAGTTTCCATGCAATCCGCTACCATCCTCACCCCTATTAACAATGAACGAAGTCTTTGGAGTCCAGAAGTCTGCGTATTGCCAAGCAGAAGTGATCTCTTTGGGGTTGCTGCTGGCAACAGAATAACACAAAGTCGTGCCTCTCCACGTGTTTATCCACCGCTTGTTCACTTTTCGTACCAAAATAGCCGTTTACTCCAAGATGCATCAGACCATTCACGTGTGTGATGACATTGAAACCGATCCAGGACATCTTTCAGTGCAATCCTGACGATCTTCGCTTCCAGCAGAATGGAAAACTCAACACTTACACCGGCAAATCAAAATCAGCGAGTCATGTTCTTCTTACCATGCAGAGGACCTCTTTAAAAGTGTACACAAACTGAGCTGGTGGACTATAAACTGAACACTTTCTGTAGTTTTAGCCCGTTTTTCCATGCAACTGAACCAAACTGGCCCTCTCAGAATCCACCCAATGTGTTTAATGTGAGTGCAATCCATCCGGCACGTCTTCGATTCTGTATTAGCCTTTAAGTCTCTTAGGAATGTCTCTCTCTCTCTTATGTATACTGGCCTTACAAAATATTAGAGAAAACACTTAATAGCGGGTTAGTTCTCCTTTCAGGGGTGTTGAGATGAGCAACCTCACTTGGCTTTGACGATGTTAGTCGAAGTTTCGCGTATTCGTCATCCGAAGCCTTTCTACAGTACCATCGTCTGAGACATCAATAAGCACGAGGTCCGCAAAAATCCTTAGGTATTCATCGGACTACATCTTATGGAGTCCACTACACATATGTAGGGATCCATGCTGGATCATATGCTTCCTCCGAAGTACTGAAGCAGCGTAATTTCCCATGGTAAATTATTGGTGAAGACACCACAGTGGTATCTTCTTATAAGCAAGCTCTTCTCCATACTAAAAACTAGCTATTCCATATTAGATTCAGAGAGAACACTCGCATATCGGGATCTCTGATGCTCTAATATTTTGGTAGGGCAGAGTATATTGGAATCTCCAAAATAATCTCATTAATGACACAGTCTGCAGTTATTAACTGCAATAAAACATTTATAGATCGTAACTATCTTAGTTTCACGATCTAAGAATGTTTTCTTCGCTCACTGCGAAAATAATTTACTTGCTGATGAATAAGAAAACAATGTTGAAACGCTTCTGCGCCATTTTCTTTTTTTTATATCTCAATACATAATTAGATTTTTTGTTTAATTTTCTTTCGAGTAATTATCTTCATGATTCACATTTATGAAATATCTTTAAATTGAACGCGCACTTGCAAATGTTGCAACAAGGAATCTTTTTAATACGCTCAAATGGATGGAATAATGTTTATTCCGAATATATTTCAAGGAGATGGCCATAATCCATCAGGAGGAATATCGATTGTCTCCAAAGTACGCAAAGGCAGCTTAATGTCTGTCAACAGCAATAACTGTTGCAATACAAAGCAAAATTCCAACTGCCTCCACTTCGAAAATTAAAATGGCATCATTCAAAAATGGCCGAAGAATTATAATTAATTCCACGCACTTTTCGCAAGGGCGGATGGGGACGTTTCCCCCTTCTATTCCATTACTCCTCACTGCAGCTTCTCGAAAGGAGTAGTAAATTCATTCTTTAACTGGGTATTAGAAGTTAAACGTGATATTGCAGTGGAGTCACTCAAATTCAGTTTATTATTTTGATAATTAAAAATTAATAATCAATATTTACAAATAACAGACTGGAGATCTCGTACTAATCCATATCTGCATTCAGATAAAAGGTAAATATTAGAGAAAAATCCGATGTTTCAAAAACTTAAGCCCCCTGAAGAAGGATTTCGATATTGAAATCCGAAACGTAGCCAATTTTATTCAGTTTTTGGGATCGTTTGGAGTCTAATTACAATAATTGTCTTTTGCATACCAATAAACTAATTAAAATACTTCACGTGGAAAAGTGTCTTATTTTGTTTTTGTTTTTCTTACAAATAAACTTTGTAACCTTCGCGTTATTCTAGTCCTTTTTTTTTTTCTTTTATTGGTAACCACTACCTAAAACGATAACACAATGATTCAGAACTCTCCTACCAAACTTCAGGATCGTTTTGGGAGGTCAAAGAATCAATCATGGAATTAAAAGGTGTTATGAACACTGCGTGGAATCGCCTTCTTGATTTTGCTACTTTATCAGCACGCATGATTAGATCACTCATTCATATTTATTGACCGCCCACGTCCCATATGTTGAGATGGTGCAGTCCAGCTGAGTTCGGCCTTGTGAATTTGTACGCGGAGTTTTCTGCAAAATAAAGTTTTGGGGGTGGTGAGTCGCAATACCACCAACGGTTTGCCCACTTGAGCACTCAAAATTCCAGCTCCCGTATTATTTTAAGACTGCTGCCACTCTCCACATATTGCAGCAAATGCTGGAACAGCAACAGGACGATATAGCAATACATCATAATCGTATTTTAGTGTTTCAGATCCATTTTAATATCCAAGGATGCATTACTCAGAGGAACAGTGATGAAAGTAATCGCCTTTGGTTCTAAACCTCTTTTCTATTGCTAATATGTATGCCCTGATCTCTTCACGAAGATTTGATGCTAGAGATCCTGGAAGATTCCTTTTACAAGGCATTTGAATAACGGCGAGGCAATTGTGGTAGGACTGAAGTCAGCTACTGACCTTGGGAACACAATTTAGATATTCCTACAACCCTGAAGCCTAATCAGTGGGGACACCACAAATCATCGATTCTACCATCTTTGGAATCACTTTTCCATCGATGAGGACCATGAATCCAGGTTGAATGTGTAGATTTCGAGCTCATATTTCAAACTTTTGGTCTAAAAATAAACAAATTTTAAAAAATGGATTGAATAAATAAAATTCGCTAGTGAGTTCTTCGATTTGACCAGCGAAATTTCACGAAACTCAACAGGAAGGTATCCCGGACCCATGTTCATAACTTTTTTTCCTTCTGTATTACCAATTCCCGCAATAAGCTCCTAAAATTTGGCAGGAGAAATTAGAATCACCCCTTAAGTCTACTCATAAATGCCTACAACCAGCGAGTCTTTGAAGAAAGGCATTACGTCATCGGCTGTTCATAGCAGTTTAAGAAACCAGTTACTACACCAAATTGTTCTACTGAGTTAGAAAATAGTGATCAGTTATATAAGAAGTTATTTATCATCAGTAACGAGAATAAAGAACTGCATTGCTTCGTGCTATCCCAATCTATACATAAAGCTTCGTATCCAAATATACGATCCATGGTAAAATAAACATTGAGGAATCTTCTCCAAGTAGATATTTTGATACCACGGTCCAGGAAATTTTCTAGTTATGTCTAGTCACATCTCTCATTTAATATTTTCTGGTTATCAACGAATTTATCTCAAGACGATCTAAAAAAAATTTTTTTTTTAATCTTCTCTCGAAATGTAATTGACTTCTGGACTCCTATGGGTTGCAATGGAAACGGTAAGCTTGACAATTTTTTTTAACTGTTTATTGTTAATTATTAAACTTGTGGTTCAGTGGTCTTTGTGTGTATCATTTATATAATTAATCACACATACACAGCCAACTTTTATCACACCTATTTTGCACTAGGTACTCACTTTCGCACTCACGTGATTGTTTACAGCATAAATTCACTGAGAATGATGTGTGTTCAAATTTCTGTCTAAAGGTAGCAAACCAGCATACAATTTAATTTTAAAGAATACTTTACTCCATGGTTCTTGGGCTACGGAGCTCCTTGACTGCCACGAGAACTATATTCCAGAATTCTCTATTATGCGCAAGCTCCCTCCAGTTCACCTCTTTGGATGTTCAGCCCATCTTAATTTGAATGAAAGAATAAGGACCAATGTTGAATGCCTTGGGCTGACTGGACTAGCGCCAAGGAAACTCAGAATCGGTTTCGTATCTGTAAACTGCGTGTTCTATGACTATCCATTCTGTTTATGAGGGAAAAAGAATTTGAAGGATTCAACACCACAATCTCCAAAACGGATGGAAGCCACAACAGGCCGTGCTGCTGTAAAATCTGCCAAATCTGAACTTATAAGCAGGTAAGTAATTAGCAACAGTTTATATATCCCACACTCCTAATATAATCATTGTGCCACTTTAGGGTATTTAGTTTAATAAAATATTTTTAATTTAAATATTATAACAGGGGTGGGCAAATTTGGCCTGCCATTTATAAAGTACTCCTTTTGGCACCTTTCATATTGGTTAAATAAGTCACAACTGGGTCATCAGCTGTTGTACCTCTGGATATCTACCCGCCCACCGATGAGAGACCAAATAGCTTCGAAACTGTGCAATATGGATGGTAAGCTATAGTAACTCCCGGCCATTACGACGATTCTGGATGCTTAGTTTTCACACATTCAAACGTGCGCCATTCTATAATATTATTTTAATAATTAATGCATTTAATTTGAAATATAATCATCGCGTTTATTCTCTCAATGGTATAATTTCTTTTATTCGTTTTTTCGTTTCGTTCATAAATTATTTTGCAGCTATTTTATTTATTTATTACAAATCACACCGACACAGCCTTAAACACTCGAGAAATGCATTACACATGATTACAAGTTTCTGTTTATCCAATTATTTTTACTTTAAAATGTTTTCAAATAAATTTATACGTTTATAATATCGGCCTTCTTTTCTCACTTTCAATATTTTCGACATGTTAACATATACTGTATGTGCATAATACACCTATTGTCTTCACCATATCCGTCCGTTCGACCGCATGTAATAATTACTTATATTGGACGAATTTTCATAAATTTTTTTCGTCTGGCTCTTAATTTTTCTTTCCATTCGGTAGTTGAAGGAATGAATGAGGAATGTGATAGATGCTTCATTTTATTCAGTTTGAGACATGGAGCCTCATCCCCCAGACATTAAAATGTGCTAGTGGGAGTTACTTTAGTTACAAGAAGAACACAGAGACCATGCTGTTTCTTTTACATTAAAATTGCTTTTGCTTTACTTACATAGTGCTCCTTTACTTCTGCAGTTTTAAGTTTCCAGTATTTCTTTTACTTTTAAATCCATTAACTTCCACTTTCTCGGTATTAAAACTTGAAAACATGAAAGCAAAAACATTAAAACAATAAATTACTTATCTTTCTGTCTTTGTATATTATTGTTTACTTATCAAGGCTGTTTCCTTAGCTAAGCTAAATCTTAGCTTCACAAGAACTTCACATTTAATGTCCCCCAATTTTTCTTTCCTTCTTCGGACCACAGGGATCGGTCGTGGAGAACTGCGCGTCCACCTGTGCTCACTGTTGTATCTTCATAATCCGCTTTCCTGAGGCTGTTCTTCCTGATCTTCAATCTCTGTCTTGAGTCCTTCATATCTCATTACACCTTATTTTTCTTTAAGTATATTCCTTCTATATCTTTTGTTCTCATGAAACTTTCTTAAGTTTATCTTAAACGTGTTGACTAAAGTCAACTATATTTACAGGGAACAATCTTTCTAGGGTACAGGTATTCATTTCTTTAACTATAATCCTTTTAGATTACCACCCCAAGACTTAAGGTTGAGGTTTATATGCAATATGATTCTCTACCTGGTATTCGGTTGTGCACCACTTTGTTCAGCCTTCTGAATCTGTTTAAGTGGGGCCGATGATCCTATAACTCTTCCATAAACTGCAACCATATAGAGATGGACGGAATTATTAACTGAATTTTTGTCAGACCTCTCACTTCTTCTTGGATTTGTATAAGTTTCATTTTAATTCCTCTTTATGTTTGTTGAAAGAAAGTTTGGGATCTCAAATAAAGACCTAGATCCTTATGGTTTAGTACCATAAGGATCTAGGCCTTATGGTTCGGTACCATAAGGATCATGGCCTATTAATAAGTTCTCCATTGACGTTACTTGAACAATAGCTGGCTTCTTAATTTCTGTAAATGTTCTTAGTCGTTTTCTATGTATTCTAAGGCCTTCCTGTTAGTTTTTCATGTTTTTGAAGGATTAATCAGTCTCCTCCTGAAGGGCCTTCTGGTCTGTACATTTATCGGAATATATAAAGACTTTGAGATCACCTGCAAATGCGATAATGCTATCGCAATCACTCAATGCAACAGCAAATAGGAAACCAAAAGGACTCCTCCCTGAGGTATGACTGAATGTAGTTTAAAATTTGTCATATGCTGGACACACATCCAGCTGTACTTTGTTAATGACAATGTCTTATGATTATTCTTTTGGACAATGTCTAAAGGAATAACCATAAGGCTTTTTTTCCCAAGATATTTGGCAGGACATCACAAAGTTGATATTGGTCTGATATCTGTTATTAATTTTGGCATCAATGTGAAGGAGTATCCGTCCACTCTGGTGGATATAAACCTACTAATTTTCTTAAATAATAAATTAACCTCTTGAAAACTTAAATACATTTTATAATGAACCTTCCTCGACTATCTAGATGAATTACTTCTGAGACAATCTCCAAAGGCAGATAAAACGTCCGGCGAGATGGACAAAAAGACACCCATAAAGAGAGACCTCAGATATGTGGGTTACAGACTTTGATAATTAAGATGGGATCTGACTGGCGTCTCTAAAGATCTGAGAGAGCAGTAAAATTAAGGGAAATTTTTCACTATATTTTATTGAAGCCAGGACCAGGGGGCATAGATTCAAACTAAGGGGGGGGTTATAGCCTGGAAAGGTTTCCTGGTCAGTCCTGTACATTAGGCCATGAACTATATTTATTGTTTTTGTATGGTTTAGAGAAGTTGACTGTGCATCACATGCAGGGATGATTACAAAACATTTCTTTTACGACTATTCAACGATTTGAGTCCAATCTTCAGGGACTTGTCTTCTCTCCTTTGTGCTCTCGACTTAAGACATTTTTCTAATTTTTCGGAAACAATCTTAATTCTTCTCTTGAGATGCAACAAGTTTAAATAATTAAATAAATTTCCGTTTATACTCTGAACGGTAAGGAAACGAGGAATCCAAGAGTTCACTGTAACTGTTTCATTGCAGGCGATATACCAGCTCAAAGATTGAAAATGGAACATGCATATTCCATGACAATGCACGACATTTTCCCTGGTATATCGTGTCTAAAAATTTCCTGTATAGTGTGGTCGGTTTGAGAGATAAGAAACCAAAAAATTCCCGGAAAAGAAAACATTGAAGATGTCATCCAACATCTCAAAGGAATCCAAACCTTTTCAGAGAACAGCAATCGTAGCCACTGTGCTAGCCGAGGGGCTCTTCGGCCAGGGCGTTTTA
Source organism: Mastigoproctus giganteus (assembly GCF_048544385.1). Taxonomy (NCBI): domain Eukaryota; kingdom Metazoa; phylum Arthropoda; class Arachnida; order Uropygi; family Thelyphonidae; genus Mastigoproctus; species Mastigoproctus giganteus. The sequence goes on along the minus strand of NC_143575.1, from coordinate 181,944,474 downwards.
GTGGTGATAAAGAATATAGATAAGTCACGCAATATCAAGTGAGGATTGGTCTTATTTGTTGTTGTTTTGTTTTTTGCAGGAATGTTGGGAGCATATAATAATATGAATTTATATTACAAGAATTACGTGGATGTTGTTTAAAAAGTTGTACACTTAAACTTCAGTTTCTTGAATTGACATAACCCGGCCAACCAGGGGTAATTACCTGTCTCGTCTATTGAGGGCGTTGAGAAGTTGCTACGGAGGTTAGCGAAAGGAATGACTTTTATTATCGGTTCAAAGAAGCGTCTAGACGCCTCTAACGATGCGCGCGCTTCATTGTTAGCCAATAGCGATGTAAATGAGCCGATTAGCTGCCGAATTGGAGAGAGAAAGAAAAAATAATACTTTCGACAAAATGGAATAAGGGAAGTTTGTTTTTTTTTAATACTCATAAGTGAATACACGCGTGGATTTAATTGCCACCAACAGCTGACAGGAAAGTCTGAGAGCCACACAAAACCTACGTCATTTCTTTTAAGGGTTTCTGGAGGGGCGGAAATAAATTAGTTCCACAAAACGATGAAGGAACGTTGAGTGCCGTGTTCAGAAGCTGTCACTCGTGAGATTTTTAATTAGCAAGGAATTGTGGGATATTCTCTGGGGGCAAAAGCGAGTAACTAACTGTGGACACCACACATGGAATTATCCGATAATTCATTTCTTTCCCTCTAATTTATCTTTTTCCCGGAGAATGAGTTAGAAAAGTAATTGAAATGTCCCTTTGAGAC